>NC_086444.1:553351670-553710420 GCF_028390025.1 Pseudophryne corroboree
TTGTAAATTAAATCTGCTGCTATAACAATGCCCTCGCTCCTTAGACTCATCAACTTTGTGCCGTGCTTGCGCCGCATCAGAATTCGAACACACCTAAATATCAAGCCAATAATTATGACGACTCCCAGGATACAAAGGAGAAACTTCCCTACACTCATAATAACATTTTGAACCCACTCTCCTAATCCTGAGAACCAATTTCGTGGGTTCAACCATGAGACCCAGCTGGTCAGCTCATTACCCACAGCCGTCAGGGTAAGGTTGTGTCTCCTCCGGAACTCCCACTTCAACTGCAAGATATCGTCCATCTTTTGATCGATAATCTCGGTTGGGTCATCAGTGCTGTTTGTAATATGCGTACAGCACTTCACACCATATTGAGTTGCCAAAGTGACACAGTACCCACCTTTCACGGCTGTGATATAATTAAGGACCATCCTGTGCTGGATCAGTTCCTTCTTGTAAGCTTGTAACTCCCTTCCCGTATACCTGAAGGTGTCGTCATACATCTCAGTGATATTATCTATCAAGTTCGCTAGCACATGGATATACCTATAATTTATAATTCCTCTGGCAGTACGGGTGATGTCTAATGAGAGAAGGAATTGAATCCCGGTGGATTCGTGGATCAAATCAGAGGCTGCGTGTTCTGTCCTATCTATGAGGTGTCTCTTGACGATGTGTTCATAGTGAGTATGAGTATAAGGAGCCTGAGCACTGCGGTGAACATCTCTTCATCTTATCATGGGTTATGGTCATGACCTCTGGCAGTACTCTCCCAATATAACACAATCCCTCTGAGCTCGGGGCAAGCCACTTGTACGCCTTCCTCCCACATATGAAATAGGCATCATCTGGGAGAACATAGGGTACAGAATATGACATCACCTTATTACAAACTTTCCAAGTGAAAGACCCAATACCTAGTTCTCCCATCTGCTCAGTACAAGTATCAGGATGGATGATATGAGCACAATACACTGGTGATACTTTTCCAACCCACATGGTCTTGCTTCCACGAGTATACCTATACCGAAAATACCTCCCACTGTTGGCTATTTGGCATACAAGTTCAGAGTCTATGGGTATCCTATCAGCTCTGTGTGAAAAGGTCATTGTCTGGTTATTCCACGTCACTTCCCAATTTCCCGGTTTTCAGTAATTGGAAATATTGAAACATAATAAGGATCTATCTGCATGATACTGGTGGAGCTTCAAACTAGGGGGCCTAGAAATATTTAATTTCTTGTCCACCGGTCTCCCACCCCGCAATTCGAGTACCTCATCTATTGCTAAAGGGTACGGTACTAATCCTGACTTGCTCTGACCTTTATGTACTTGTGAGCACACCCAGCATTCTTTCTGGTTTAAGACCTTACCCACTAGTGAGTGGTAATCACTCAATGGATGATGGTCCATGTCGATGTTAAGGCTGGACTGACATCTCTGGATGCACCCATCCTCGACTATGTTCTCACAATTCCTACAAATGCAATTTTCCTCAGACAATAACCCTTCACAGTGCCTCCGAGCTCCCTGACTACCAGAGCGCTTTCTGATACCCGCTTTTGCTCGAGTGATGTGTTGCTCCTGAGATTCTACAACTCCATCCTCGCCATCAGAACACATTCCAGGGTCCTCTCTGGGACCCTCACTGTAACAGACTGTCATGGTCAACAAC
The DNA here is from genome assembly GCF_028390025.1 of Pseudophryne corroboree. Lineage (NCBI taxonomy): Eukaryota > Metazoa > Chordata > Amphibia > Anura > Myobatrachidae > Pseudophryne > Pseudophryne corroboree. The sequence continues at coordinate 553,353,352 of NC_086444.1, forward strand.
AGGATTAACAGGAAGACCCGAAACACAGTCTCTTGGGGTAGATCCATCTTGTTAAGGGAAGAGAAGGAAGACAAGAAGGGGGGGAGAAAGAGAAGAAGAGAAGGAGGGTAGTGGGAGGTGGAAAAAGAAAAACTGGTGCGACAACCGTCTCTGGTCTTGTTGTTCTCCGCTCTCAGGTGCCGTCTCAACAGACCTGCCTCTCAGCTTTCCCGGAACAAACACTCTAGTGATATGAGGTTCTCTCCACTCTGCTCTTTGTCACGAGTTTTCTCTGGGTCAGCGACCTTCTTGCAGTGGGACAAGTGGACCCAAGTCTCTCTTTCGGCAACCTTTAATGCTGTCGTGCTGGTTAGCAAGACTTCGTACGGTCCTTCCCAGCTGTCAATGAGGCAACCTGAGCATAGAAAATTTCGAATCATTACATAATCCCCAGGTTCAATGTCATGACAACAACAATCCAGTCTCTCCATCACTTTGCTCAGCTTGTTCTTAATAGTGCTGTTCATTCTCTCCACCTTCGCACTCGCCTGTGGTCGGTACGGAGTATGTAGCTTGCTATTAATTCCCATCAGTTTGCACATAACATGAAAGACTTCACCTGTAAAATGGGTACCCCTATCGCTTTCAATTATTCTAGCGATACCATATCTACACACAAATTCCTGCACAATTTTCTGTGCAGTGAACGTAGCAGTATTTGTGGCAGCAGGGAACGCTTCTACCCATTTGGAAAATACATCAATACAGACTAACACATATTTTAAATTCCTACAGGGTGGTAACTGTATGAAATCAATTTGTATTAAATGAAAAGGTCCGTCTGTTGGAGGGATATGGGATGGCTCTGTAGGTATTGACTTTCCAATATTCTTCCTCAAGCAAGTAAAACATGTCATTGCTCTCTTACCTGCATGAGAAGAGAATCCTGGCGCACACCAGTAGGCTCTCACTAGCTTGCACATACCCTCTTTGCCTAGGTGAGTCAGACCGTGTGCCGCCTCAGCTAGACCTGAAAGATATGCTCTGGGGGCCACTGGCTTACCGTGTCCACCTGTCCAGAGTCCTGAGGACTCCTGGCCATACCCCTTTGACCTCCAGACCGCCTTTTCCTGTGAAGAACACAAATTTTGCATTTCAATTCATTTTGGTGTGTTGATTATGTTGAATGTCATCAGTGATGTGATGTTCGTTTGTATGGGGGTGCTGGCTGCTGATTTAGCAGCTTCATCTGCACGGCTGTTACCAAGTGAAATTGGGTCTTGGTTGTAAGTGTGTGCTTTGCACTTGATAACAGCCACTCTGTCTGGTTCTTGTATCGCTGTTAGAAGCCTTTTTATGTGGGACACAGGTGTGCCAACTGCCGTCATGAAATTTCTGAGGCGCCATAGGGCCCCGAAATCATGCACCACTCCAAAGGCATACCTAGAATCTGTGTATATATTAGCTGACTTACCCTTGGCCAATTCACACGCTCTGGTTAGGGCGACCAGCTCAGCAACTTGTGCTGAGTGCGGTGGGCCCAGGGGTTCAGCTTCTATGATACCTATGTCATCTACAACTGCGTATCCAGTACATAAGTCTCCCGATTCTGTCTGTCTGTGGCAACTACCGTCAGTGTAAAAGGTAAAGTCTACGCCTTCCGGTGTGTTGTCACTGATGTCAGGTCTCGCAGTGAAAGTCTGATTCAGGTATTCCATACAATCATGCGTATCAGTCTCTGCACTAAATCCTCCTTCACCATCATTCTCATCCTCCACCCTTTGTGCCTTTCCAGGCACACTTGGCAAGTAAGTTGCAGGATTTAGTGAGCTGCATCTCTTAATGGTGATGTTTACAGGGACCATCAGTGATAATTCCCAGTTTGTAAACCGTGCCGATGAGACATGTCTGGTTTGGGCGGAGTTTAGTAAGGCTGATACTGCATGAGGTGTATGGATGGTCAGGTTGTGTCCTAACACTACGTCTTCGCTTTTACTTACTAGCAAAGCTATTGCTGCAACACTTCGCAAGCATGTGGGGAGAGACCACGCTACAGTGTCCAACTGTGCACTCTAGTAAGCTACCGACCTGCTGGCATCACCATGTCTCTGGGTTAAGACACCTGACGCGCACCCTGCACTTTCTGTACCGTATAATTGAAAGGGCTTCCCATAATCTGGCATACCTAATGCAGGTGCCTGTGATAGGCACTGTTTGAGTCTCTCAAATGCCAGTTCGGACTCATCTGTGTGCGAGAACCGATCTGGTTTGTTCGAAGAGACCATTTCTTGCAAAGCTAAAGCCAGCATAGAGAAGCCTGGGATCCAGTTTCGGTAGTACCCACACATTCCAAGGAAAGTGCGGATCTGTTGCTGGGTTTGTGGCAGAGTCATGTCGCGAATCGCCTGTATTCTATCAGCGGTGAGGTGTCTAAATCCTTGAGTCAAGCAATGTCCCAAATATCTTACCCTGGTCAGGCACAACTGCAACTTATCCTTTGAAACCTTGTGTCCTGTATGGGAAAGATGAAACAGAAGCTGTTTCGTGTCTTTCAAGGACGATTCGAGTGAATCAGAACACAACAATAAGTCATCGACATACTGTATTAGCACTGATCCACTCTCAGGTTGAAAGGATTGTAAACAGTCATGCAAAGCCTGGGAGAAAATACTTGGGCTGTCAATGAAACCTTGGGGGAGACGAGTCCAGGTGTACTGTACTCCCCTGTATGTAAATGCAAAGAGGTATTGGCTGTCAGGGTGCAGAGGGACAGAAAAAAGGCAGAACAGAGGTCAATGACAGTGAAAAATTTTGCAGTAGGGGGAATTTGCATGAGGATGACAGCTGGATTGGGCACTACGGGGAATTGGCTCTCAACTATCTTGTTTATCCCCCTTAGATCCTGCACTAGCCTGTAACCCCTCCCCCCACTCTTTTTCACAGGGAAGATGGGACTATTGGCAGTGCTGGATGTCTTGACTAGTATGCCCTGTTGTAGCAACCGCTCTATGACGGGGTACACTCCTAATTCTACCTCTGGCTTCAGAGGATACTGAGGGATTTTTGGAGCTATCCTACCGTCTTTTACTTGCACTACTACCGGAGCTACATTTGCCATCAATCCAGTGTCTTGTCCATCTTTGGTCCAAAGGGAACCCGGTATTTGTGAGATCATTTCCTCTACCTTTGCTGGACACTTGTCTATAACAGCAGAATGCGACATTAGCCTTTGAGGGGTGTCTAATATATCTTGCACTTCCTGAACGTGGTTCTCAGGTATATCCAAGAAGACCAAAGAAATGTAGCGCTAATTGGTCATTAATGAGAAAGGTCGGTCACAATATCCACATGATTTAATATTAATAAAAGCAGAGTTCATAAAACATAATAGTGCACAATCAATATAAATAATAATAGTAAAATCAATTCTAAAAAGAGAGTGCTACTCCCATTCATTGGTATGAAGATCGAAAAACTATATAGTTCATTAGACCTGTTCCTTTTAAAGCAGTCCCTGAGGGTCCCAAAATGTCCAAGGCAAATCACAACCGTGTTTGTATAATTACCACCAATGTCTTTTTGAAGGCGTTTAAACGTATCAGCGTCTGCAGAAAGCAGTCCCTTTATGGTGGTGATGGTTCAGTTTTTCCACGGTGTGAAAGGTCCCTCAAAGAATGGATCCAGTAGGTGAGACCTACTGCTGTGTGTCTACTCCCACCATTTGGAAGCTTTGAGGATCAAGACCTGAACCAAGTCCGTGGATATTCACTTCCCAATTGGATCCATTCTTTGAGGGACCTTTCACAACGTGGAAAAACTGAACCATCACCACCGTAAAGGGACTGCTCTCTGCAGACGCTGATCCGCTTAAACGCCTTCAAAAAGACATTGGTGGTAATTATACAAACACGGTTGTGATTTGCCTTGGCCATTTTGGGACCCTCAGGGACTGCTTTAAAAGGAACAGGTCTAATGAACTATATAGTTTTTCGATCTTCATACCAATGAATGGGAGTAGCACTCTCTTTTTAGAATTGATTTTACTATTATTATTTATATTGATTGTGCACTATTATGTTTTATGAACTCTGCTCTTATTAATATTAAATCATGTGGATATTGTGACCGACCTTTCTCATTAATGACCAATTAGCGATACATTTCTTTGTGCTTGTATATCATTTCTGTGGGGTCTGACCAACCCCTTGTGTTTAGCTGCTGTGGTGAACCTCCCTATCAAGCGCCAGTAATAAACCACTTAGGTGGTTTTTCTCTCTTTTTGCATATCCAAGAAGACACCCTCAGGAGTACAGTATATGACACACCGCATTTTACACAATAAATATCTTCCAAGCAGGTTAGTCGGAGCCGCTGCAGCCAGCAAAAAGAATGCTTGGTTTGCAAGGGCCCTATCGTAATCTCTGCAGGTCTACTCAAAGGGTAGTGTTGCACTGTTCCTGTTACTCCCATTGCCGAAATTGTTTTACCTGTGGTTTTTATACCTACCGTAGAATTTAACACTGACCTGGCCGCCCGTGTCTACAAGAAAAGGTAATGGTATACCAGCTACCAGTGACGTGCGGTGGGGTCATTGCCTGGGGAGGCACACATGGGGGTGGAAAAGGGGGGTTTATGCACTTGACATAAAGCAGTGCTGTGCAAAAATGCAAGTACTGTATGAATTTGGCTATATTACTTTATTTATGGAGTCACAGAGATGTGTCCGCTGCTGGAGAATGTTAAATTCAGTTGGTTTGCGGCAGGTATGGGGAGACAGCGTTGCCGTGCGGCTGGCATGCCAGGGAGAAAGGAACCACTCACCCCTGCACTAATGATTGTCAAACCGTTCCCGTAGAGTCCCCGCTGGATAAAACAGAGGTTCTGGGTCAAGGTGCTGTGCATTGTATCACTGAATGATGTGGTGCTGAGCAGTGCCGTAACTAGACATTTTAGCGCTGTGTGCAAAAAACAGCATTGGCGCCCCCCCCCCTATATATAAAATAGGGTTAGTGCATGCAACAAAAATATATGGGTGTGGCTTCATGGGGAAGGGGCGTGGCCGCAAAATAATACCAATTCATATTACACTGCACAGTAGTCTCCATTATTCAAATCAAGCCGCACAGTAGAACCACTTATACACATTACGTCAGGTAGAGCCCCTATCACACATTACACCAGGTAGAGCCACTTTTACACATTACGCCAGGTAGAGTCCCCTTTTACACATTACGGCAGTTAGAGCTCCCTTTTACATATTACGGCAGGTAGATTCCCCTTTTACACATTACGGCAGGTAGAGTCCCCTTTTACGATAGGAAGATTCCCTTTTTACACAATACGGCAAAATAGAGTCCCCTTTTACACATAACGGCAGGCAGAATCCCCCTTTTTACACATTATGGCAGATAGAGTCCCCTTTCTACACATTACGGCAGGCAGAATCCCCTTTTTACACATAACAGCAGGCAGAGTTCCCCTTTTTACACAATACGGCAGGTAGAGTCCCCTTTTTACACATTACGGCAGGTACAGTCCCCCTTTTTACACATTACGGCAGGCAGAGTCCCCCTCACCTCGGACCTGAGCAGGCAGTAGGGCAGCAAAAGTTATATTCTGGGGTGAAAATCCGGGATTCCGGGTTCAGGCAGCATGCATTCTGTAGCATGAAGCAGTGAGCTCCGGGGAGAGCTGGTGGCTTAGAGTTCAGTGCTGGAAGACACCACTGGTGTCGTCTGGGTGTAGAGGAGCGGCGGGACCTGGAAACAGCCCAGGCCCCATAGCAGCCGCATCCTCTGTCAGGGTGAAACTGTAAACTCCATGGGGTGATGCTCAGGATGTATGGTAAGGGCGGGTGGTGGGATCTGGCATTGCTGCCCGCTTAAGCTCACTGTACCTCCATTCGCTGCAGGTGTCAGGGCCAGGCTATGCTGCAAGCACCGGCTGCTGGGGCAGGATCGGGCATTGCTGTCCTCGGCAGCTCACTGTACCTTCGTTCAGTGCGGGTGTCAGGGCCAGGCTACACTGTAAGCTCCGGCTGCTGGGGCGGGATCGGGCATTGCTGCCCGCGGCTCACTGTAACTGCCATTCAGGGGGGAAGCGGGAGTGTTGGTGGTGGTCAGGGCCAGGCTCACTCTAGGCACTGGCTGCTGGGGTGGGAGTGGCGCACTGTAACCTCTGCTGGTCAGGTTGTAGACGAGTAGAGGGAAGGAGTGGGAAATGGGAATAGGAGAACAGAGTGCGCTCTCAAGACAGCGCTGCCCGGCTTTATCCCGCAGACAGACACATATTGCTGCACGGAACTATGGTGTTACCGGCGGTACTGCGCCCACAGTGCATATGCGCTGTGTGCCAGGCACCGCTGGCACACACCTAGTTACGGCCCTGGTGCTGGGGCTCGGGAATACAGGGAGAGAGAGAGCCGGGGCGCAGCACTGGCAGTGACAGTCAGATAGTCACAGCTCGCTCAGGGCTGGATCCGCTCTCCAATGACTTTCCTCCCCTAGCCCCTCACCTGGGTCCTGTGTGCAGAGAGCTGCCAGCGGGAGAGTGCAGCTGGCGGCGGCACTGCAGAGGCTGCTTCCTGAGATGTAGGGGGAGAGCTCCTGCTGCCGCCGCACAGTGTACTCCCAGCTTCGGCTTACCACCACTTCCGGACGAGGAGAGCGCCGGCCGCCGCTGATTGCTGGGTAACTGAGAGCTCCGGGTGCGGGCGGATCCTGTAAGCAAGGCAGCAGCGGCTCCCATCATCACCACCAGCGGCCGGGTAACGGAGAGCTCCGGCCGCGGGCGGATCCTGTCAGCAAGGCAGCAGCGGCTCCCATCATCACCACCAGCGGCCGGGTAACGGAGAGCTCCGGCCGCGGGCGGATCCTGTCAGCAAGGCAGCAGCGGCTCCCATTATCACCACCAGCGGCCGGGTAACGGAGAACTCCGGGCGCGGGCGGATCCTGTCAGGAAGGCAGCAGCGGCTCCCATCCTCACCACCAGCAGGGGAGAAATGGGGGGGGGTGAGTTAACCTCGTATGGTAATTGGACCAGCAGATCCAGCACTGGATCCGCTCTTCAATCACATGTGCCTCGCTGGCAGGGGAAGCCCGTCCCTGTCAATGAGGCACATGTATAAGTGCCGCTTTCACTGCTTTTTTTCAATGGGCATTTACAGCCCAGTGCTCGGCCCTGCCCCCCTCTCTATCCCCGTTACCGTTGTCAGCGGGAGGCACTGCTATCAGTGCCTCCCAAACTAATTTAATACCTAAAAATTATTAGAATAATGTAAAGATGATACTTATGATACAGAATGTGTCATAAGTATCTTCTTTATATTACTGTAATCATTAATGACAGGGGAGGCACTGCCTCCCCTGCCTCCCCTGACTGCACGTCCCTGCCAGCTACATCAACCGTGACCTCAGGTTCACTACCAAGGCTAGCAATCAACATCACTGGCTGCAGACTACAGGTGTGGCCCAACCCCTATTGTGTGGTGAGACCCTCCTGCAGCGCACTGGCAGCTACAATATGTGAGGGTGGTAGCTGAGAATTTTCAGAGGTCTGCCAGTCCCTCCTAGGTGGGTACCTCCTTGTTTCCCCTGCGTGTGGCTCGTAACTTCTCCTATGCGGTCCCTGATCCCAATTATGTGTATTGTAGTGTGGTTCATATCCTGGTCTAGGGGATCGGTATACATTATGTGAACCTTTATTCCTACATTCCCTCGAGTAATGTCCTACCTTGTGATAATTATAGCATGTTGCTTCACGTGACTTACCATTAGGGGTCTGGGGTTTCGGCTGATGTCGCCTTGTGGTAAGTGCACCTATACTTACAGTCATCAGTTTTTCCCCCTGTGACTCCCTGTGTTTAACGATGTTCCTATCATGCTCGATAGCGGACTCTCTCAATGCAGCCACCGAGATACCTCTCCAGTTTGGTAGAGAGGTCTGTACCCTTGTCCTCAGTGTCTCCTTCAACCCGTCCATTAATACAGAAACGGCTACCTGCCTGTGATGTGCATTGTCCTTAATATCCTTGACCCCAGTGTATCTAGCCATTTCCTGCAGTGCTCGATGGAAACTACTGCTCTTGTTGGTTGGGCCGTGCCCACCTGAGTGTCTTGTATGGTGGCTGTTAGAGAGAGTGCCGATATTGTACTGGGCTCATCTTCCTGCTCACAGTCCTGGGGGAAATTTAAAATGGGATACAACTGGCAAGGGTTAGCATTAGTACATTTATCAATTACACTCTTATCTTATACCAATGTGCCATTGTCTGTAGCCACTTTCTCCCCCACAATATACGGTGGTGGTGGTGGTGGTGGTGGTGGTGTCGCCATTATTTTCCCGCTAGGTTTGGAACCTGCTGCGCGAGCTAATTCTCTTTGTATATCCCCCTCTTGTTGCCATAAATTTAAACAATCTGTATGTCTAATCCTTTGTTTTCTGGTTTTTATTAAACATATCCTTATCCTTAAATTCTGCAATACCTCTGGTTCAAAACTGCCCACTTTAGGGAATGGTACCCTATCTTTGTCAGTCATACGTACCCAATCAGACAAAAAGTGTGTGATCCATATTTACCACACATAACAAACCTTGCTGACCATTTAGGCCGCGGCACCTCAACCTGAACTCTGGTTAAACGTCCACCGCTTGTGCAATTGGATCCCATCGCAGACTTTTTCCTTTTTACGCAATCCCCAATGCACAATACGAATAGACGGTGAAAGTTCTTAAAGCGCTTTCACCCACTCCTTCTCCGCCGGGTACCACGACTCACTCCAATAATGACCACCGCGTACACAGTGAGGTCCCTATCTGATTTCTATTCACTGGAAGTGTTTAGGAGTGACTTACCTATTCCAGTGAATATACACCGCTGGAGATTTTCCTGAGAGAGACCAGCGAAAACTCCCTATACTCTTATACACAAATCACACTTGCGTATGCTCTATACAGCGCTAATGGTACCGCGATTTTACGAAAAGCACGTAAAGGGGTATCCAGTTGCGCTATATATATCGCATCCACAAATGCGCGGTCCAATCGCACAGCATATAGGTACTCGTTACTTATCTGCCGTACGACCATGGGTCGTTATACAAACTGGGATCCTCAGTCTGGAGCGTAATACAAAAACCTTTTAACTTCAATACTTCGCAATACAATGCACTATCACGCTCCTTTACAAATCACCTCACGATTTGCATCTTAAACCTTATACTAACGTGAGTCAGCCGCCTCACGCCACCAAGTCTCCACTCACTTGATGTACCAAACGACGGGATCCCGGATTACGGGGTTCCAATTTCACTCACTCCTACGTTCACTCACTCAGGTATACTTGGTTTTTCTGTACAGAAAATTATCATTCATTCAGATAAGCAGTTTTACTCCCAGAGGCAATACAGTAAATAAGAGTTTTATACTAAACTTTGGAAACTGGGCAATTTTGTGCTATTGTAGCGTGGCTACTGTCTCACCTTTAAACTAAATGAACTATTGTGTGGTTTTATTCTGCGCACACAACGCTACGCAAGCTTGCGTAATTACGCAACCGTGCGTACCTCTATGCCACGTGTGCGGCCTTGCGCCACGTGCACGTTTTTGTGTACGTTGTCCTCACATTCCGTACCACGTGTACCAATGTGCGTACGCAATAAAACAGCTCACACAATTTCTATAAATGTGGGCAATATTAACTATAATCGCTCACTTAACACGCCACACAGTTACTTTCTGTATAAACCTTTATAACTAGGCCAGACTGCGTTTGTGTTTTACACTTACTTCCTTAATGTTTATTTTATGAATCTAGCAATCAGTCCTATGGCAACAATGTGAGCGGGTGTACAAAGAGTATGGGTGTACGCTTTTGTTGTGTACGCATTTGGCGCCAAAAATAAATTCACAGATTTTAAATAGCTTTTTTTTCTGTTTACCTTACGAGTTCTACCAGCATCCCTACAAACCATACAGAGCAGACGTCATCTAATCAGAAAATAAGTAGGGTTTCTCAGTGCATCCACCGACCAAGAAAAGGTTACGTAGGATACCTGTACACCCTTTTGCTGATAGGTTAAGTCTGCTGTGACCTGTTAGGCTGTGGATATGTGGAAAACCGGACGATGCCCCCAATTGATAATGTTGATTTATATACAGGAATGAAAAGCTATACCTTCTATACACTCTAAACACACTTTAAACCTTTAGCCGCTGCGGCCGCTATACTTGGTACACACGCTACGTACTCTTTACGCTATTAGCGTACAGAGTCCTGTACGATGTACGGACTCTGTGTACAAACGCCGCGCTGACGGTACAATGCACCCGCAGCGGGTACACACCCAATGAATACGCTTTAAACCTTATACAGCAATGCAATGCATTACTAATACACTTTTAAACCTTAGCGGGGAAAGGAAGACACAATACCGATTTGTAGTTAAATCACTGGGTTCCGACACCACAGCGTAATATTGCTGAAAGGGGGTTACAATATATACAATACAATATAAGACAATATAACAGAATAATGGCTACAGTCAACGGTACATACATGAGTATATTCGCGTGTGCTTCCCGGTCCGGTCCTCTGTAATCTAATAGATAACATTGTGAGTGTGTTGACCAGGGCTGCTGCAGGCTTTATTTATACAATTCTTCCAAAAGCAATACAATGGGTACTGTAATCCCTTTGTCCATTGGACACAGGAATGCACTTTTACAGTACAGGAGAGGTCATAGGTCGATTTGAATAGGTGGGCGATGTCTGTTTTAACTGCTCTTGTGGGTGGTCTCCTCTGGATTCCCGCCGCATACATAATGTACAGTAAATACAGTTTATATCTATATTCTGCTTCTGCACATAACTATCCGCAGGAACATGCGATCTTCCTCAAACCAACACCGGAATGTTACCCTTAAAATACCCTACAGCTGGATACCAAACACCACCTTATGACCTTGTTCTGTCCCCTCCTATTCTGTAAAGGTGAATCCCCTTGTTCTGAAACCATTTAAACTGTTGTTATTTTCTGGTGTGGTGCAGAGGGTCTATGTGTACATTGTGCACTATTTGGATTAAATATGTAATGTGTTTTGATAGCTCTCCATGCGTTCACAAACTCTACCGTAAATACCCATACCACGCGCTGATGCGCACGACCGCGGGAGCGACCATACGCAAATTGTGAATATGTGCATGCACAGCAGAACAAGTACACGTGCGGAGGCCATCTGTGTATAGTTCGTACGTGATGTGTGTACTGCAATATTTTTCGACTTTGACATTCTATACAGATATGTAGCGCTGCAGCTCTGTGACACTTGAGGGTGTTTTCAGACCTGCACTTTGGCACTGGGGTGTGAGCTGGCTCCTTTCCTTTTGTACCATCACAGGCTTTTCTTTGGGTGCTGTTAGGGAGACAACATGTCTGAGGCAGAATTTTCCTCTCAAGGGGATAATTTATTGGGGACACCAAATGTTTTGGGGGTCCTTTCGGCACCGCCGACGGCTGATTAGTTAACTGCTTTAAATGCGTTAAATCAAAAGTTTACTGAATCTGACTCAACTGCAGATTTGGAAGAAATCAGTAGATGACGCTTTATTTCAAGGGTCACTGAAACGTAGTGTTGACCAATTAGATGACACAGATACCGACACGGGGGTAAATTTACTAAGATGGGAGTTCTATTTAAGATGGGATGTTGCCAATGGCAACCAATCAGATTCTACTTCTCATTTATCTAGCACCTTCTAGGAGATAATATCTGAAATCTGATTGGTTGCCATGGGCAACATCCCATCTTAAATAGAACTCCCATCTTAGTAAATTTGCCCCACGGACTCTGATACCGGTGCCGATTATGCTGATTCTAGGTTAGATCCTAAATTGGCTAAGAGTATTCAATATATGATTGTGGCTGTCAAAGACATATTATGTATTGACGAGGACCCCTTTACACCAGAAACGAGGGTCCTTATTTACAAAGAAAAGAGACGCTCAGTTTCTTTTCCTCCTTGTTTTGAACTAAATGACCTTTTTGATGGCATTTGGAATACACCTGATAAGAAATTTCTCATTCCTAATAGGACAAAGGTGGCATACCCCTTTCCCGCAGCGGATAGGGATAAGTTTGAAATGCCACCCACAGTAGACAAAGCCCTAGCACGCTTGTCTAAACAGATAGCACTCCCTGCGGCTCAGTCAACGACTCTTAAGGAGCCGGCTGATCGTAAGCAGGAGGCTACTTTAAAAGCTATTTTTACTACCACGAGGACGCAGCTTAGACCGCTTATTGCGTCAGCGTGGGTTAAAGTTTATCTGCGGATTTAGATACTCTGGATAGGGATAGCAACCTAGTGACGCTTGGTTATATCAGGGACATGGCTGCATACTTGAAAGAGGCTGCAAGAGATGCTGGCCTCCTGGGGGATAAGGCTAATGCTATGTCAATTGCGGCTAGGCGTGCGCTATGGACTCATCAATGGAATACTGACGCTGATTCCAAGAAAAATATGGAATCCCTTCCCTTTAAGGGTGGGGAACTGTTTGGTGACGGCCTTGCTGATTTAGTATCAGTGGCCACAGCGGGTAAATCTACTTATTTACCTAATGCTCCTGCGCAACAGAAGAAACCACATTATCAAATGCAGTCCTTTCGGCCCAATAAATATAGAAAAGGCCGAGGTAACTTCTTCCTCGCTACCAGAGGTAGAGGAAGGGGCAAGAGAACTCCCGCCTCCTCGAGTTCACAAGAGCAGAAGTCCTCCCCGGCTTCTGCCAAATCCACCGCATGACGCCTTGACCGCACCTGGGGGAAGGGGGCACGTCTAAGGCTTGTCCGGCAGGTTTGGGTTTGCTCGGACCTGGACCCTTGGGTGTTACAAATTGTGACCCAAGGGTACAAACTGGAATTCCAAGACGTTCCCCCTCGCCGTTTTTTCAAATCACCCTTACCAGTTTCGCTTCCAGACAGAGTTCTAGTCTGTGGAGCAATTCAAAAATTATGTCAAAATCAGGTTGTGATCCCGGTCCCCTGGGCGCAACAAGGGGAAGGGTTTTATTCAAGCCTATTTGTAGTGCCGAAGCCGGATGGCTCGGTACGACCAATCCTCCACATAAAATCTCTACATTTTTTCCTGAAGAAATTCAAATTCAAGATGGAGTCTCTCCGAGTGGTGATCTCCAGCCTGGAGGAGGGGGAATTCATGGTGTCTTTGGACATAAAGGATGCCTACCTTCATGTTCCCATTTATTCCCCTCATCAGAGTTATCTCCGGTTTGCAATCCAGGATACTCATTACCAATTTCAGACGTTGCCGCTTGGCCTGGCCACGGCTCCGAGGATTTTCACAAAAGTCATGGTAGAAATGATGGTTTTCAGAAAAAGAGGAGTTACAATTATCCCGTACTTGGACGATCTCCTGATAAAGGCGAGGTCCAAGGAAATACTGGTACAGGACATTGCACTGTTGCTGTTGCTTCTACAACAGCACGGCTGGCTCTTGAACCTACCGAAATCACACTTAATTCCAACAACCCGGTTGGCATTTTTGGGTATGATTCTGGACACGGTCCAGCTGAGAGTGTTCCTCCCTCCGGAGAAAGCACTGGAAATTCAGAGTTTGGTAAAACTCATTCTGAAACCACCAACTGTCTCCATTCATCAATGCATTCGATTGCTGGGGAAGATGGTGGCGGCATATGAGACCCTCCAATTTGGGAGGATCCATGCCAGAGTGTTTCAGTGGGACCTGTTGGACAAATGGTCCCACCTTTATATGCACCGGAGGATAGTTCTATCCCCCAACACCAGAATCTCACTCCTGTGGTGGCTACACAGCTCTTACCTCTTGGAAGGATGCAGATTCGGGATCCAAGACTGGATCCTAGTGACCACGGATGCAAGTCTCCGGGGTTGGGGAGCAGTCACACAAGGGGTGACCTTCCAAGGAATATGGTCAAGTCATGAAACTCTTCTTCACATAAACGTGCTGGAGTTGAGAGCCATTTACAACGGCCTTCTACAAGCGGAGCATCTTCTTCAAAACCGGCTTGTCCTGATCCAATCAGACAATGTGACAGCAGTAGCGTACATAAACTGCCAAGGCGGCACAAAGAGCAGAACAGCAATGGCAGAAGCCACAAAGATTCTTCGCTGGGCAGAGACTTGGGTAAGCGCTCTGTCGGCAATTTTCCTTCCGGGAGTGGACAACTGGGAAGCAGACTTCCTCAGCAGACACAATCTACATCCAGGAGAGTGGAGCCTCCATCAGGAGGTCTTCTCCCTACTAACGAATCTATGGGGGGGGTTCCCCACATAGACATGATGGCGGCCCGCCACAACAAAAAACTACTAAAGTATTGTTCCCGATACAGGGACCCTCAGGCGGTGGCAGTGGATGCACTGACGTCACCTTGGGTGTATCCGTCGGTATACATTTTCCCTCCGCTTCCTCTCATTCCAAAGGTTCTGAGAATCCTAAGAAAATCACAGATTCCAGCGCTCCTTGTAGTTCCAGACTGGCCAAGGAGAATTTGGTACCTGGATCTTCAGGAGTTGTTAGTCGAAGATCCATGGCCTCTTCCTCTTCGCGAGGATCTGCTGCGGCAGGGGCCGTTCGTCTATCAAGACTGACAGTGGCTACGTTTGACGGCATGGCGGTTGAACGCCAGATTTTAGCCCGTAAGGATATTCCCGATGAAGTCATCCCCACTCTTATCCTTGCTAGAATGGGGGTGACGTTGAAACACTATCACCGTATTTGGAGGAAATATATTTCCTGGTGCGAGTCCAAGAAAGCTCCAGTGGAGAAGTTTGACCTTGGACGTTTTCTCAATTTTCTACAAAATGGGGTGGATGCGGGCCTTAAATTAGGCTCCATAAAAGTGCAGATTTCTGCTTTGTCAATTTTCTTTCAGAAACACTTGGCCTCACTTCCTGAAGTGCAGACCATTGTAAAATGGGTCCTGCACATACAACCTCCTTTTGTGCCACCTGTGGCACCTTGGGACCTTAATGTGGTTTTGACATTCCTAAAATCACATTGGTTTGAACCTTTAAGTAAAGTGGAGTTGAAATTCCTCACTTGGAAGGTTGTCATTTTGTTAGCATTGGCATCCGCAAGGCGGGTGTCTGAATTGGCGGCCTTGTCTCACAAGAGCCCTTATTTGATCTTCCATGAAGATAGGGCAGAATTGAGAACTCAGCAACAATTTCTGCCAAAGGTGGTTTCCTCTTTTCATATTAACCAACCTATTGTGGCGGAGGAAAAGTCTCTGGATGTCGTCAGAGCTTTGAAAATTTACGTTGCCAGAACGGCTCCAGTTAGAAAAATAGAGTCTCTGTATGTGCTATATGCTCCCAATAAACTTGGGTATCCTGCTTCCAAGCAGACCATTGCCCGCTGGATATGTCACACGATTCAGCAGGCTAATTCCACGGCAAGTTTGCCGTTACCTAAATCGGTAAAAGCCCATTCCACTAGAAAGGTGGGCTCTTCCTGGACGGCTGCCCGGGTTGTCTCGGCATTACAACTTTGCCGAGCTGCTACTTGGTCGGGGTCAAACACGTTTGCTAAGTTTTACAAGTTTGATACCTTGGCCGATAAAGACCTAAAGTTTGGTCAATTGGTACTGCAGAGTCATCTGCACTCTCCTGCCCGGTATAGAGCTTTGGTATAATCCCATGGTTCTTTTGGTGTCCCCAACATCCTCAAGGACATAATAGAAAACAGGATTTTAATACTTACCGGTAAATCCTTTTCTATAAATCCGTAGAGGATGTTGGGCGCCCATCCCAGTGCGTACTGTATCTGCAGTTTAGTTCTGGTTACACACAGGCTGTGTTATGGTTACTTCAGCTTGTTGCTGAATTTTGTTCATGTCCATTGGCATGTGTTCAGTTGAATGCCATGTTATTCGGCATGTTTATGGCGTGAGCTGGTATGATCTTGTTGTTAATTCCTTTCCTCAAAATGTCCATCTCTCCGGGCACAGTTCCAAACTGAGTCTGGGGAGGGATATAGAGGGAGGAGCCAGGTCACGCCCCCTTTGAAAGTCTTAAAGTGCCCATGTCTCCTGCGGATCCATCTATATCCCATGGTTCTTTTGGTGTCCCCAACATCCTCTACGGACTTATAGAAAAGGATTTACCGGTAGGTATTAAAATCCTGTTTTTTATTTTAATATTTCATTTTATTTAATTTATGTTTTTTATTTATTTGTTTTTTTTTTGTGTGTTTTTTTTTTTTTTTTGGGGGGGGGGCGCAAATTTACTGTCTTGCCCCGGGTGAGAGCAATCCTAGTTTCGGCCCTGATGGGAGGAATGCCAATACCAGAGGAAGGAAGCCTTGCCTTCCAGTGTACAATATATACACAAATATAGAGGAAAAAAGGGGGGCCTGGACTGCACACCCTAATACTAAAGATATCAAGAGGTGCTATCATGCTGAGGCTTCTAATACAATGCTGGAGGAAGAGAGATGCAGATGCACACTCTTAGCACTAAGAACACTGATAGTAAAAATAATTTAAATAAACCCTCACAATTAACATGGAGTATAATTGAAGTTCTTAGCACACATTTGAACAAATATGCGGGCCCATGTACAGCGGCCAGGTAACTTCATCACATGGGTCCCTAACATTCCTAATACTAGTGCTTTTGGGGAGCTACGGGGAGCTTTTGGGGCGTGGAGCTCCCCGTATTGCTCTCGCTGGGCCACCTTGGGGCATCACCACCTTACATTTACTTTTAACACTTCTATCACATTGTGTTTGTTTTATATTTATGTAGCTTTTTTCACATATTTTTTACACTTCTAACACTGCTCAGCTAGACTTCACATTCTAACACTTTACTGCTGTCCTCTTCTTTTCTTTTACATTCAGCAGCCTCTTTCATTTGCTTAACACTGATATTTCACTCCTATCCTATTTTCTGTGTGATGCCCTGGGGTGGTTTGGCTGGGGTGGTCTGGGGGTGCTCTGCGTTCCGGAGGTGAACCCCTATAGTGTTAGGGACCTGTCCGATGAGGTCACCGTGAAGCAGGTGGGCAGGCTCATATACTGGCCAATATATGCCAAGAACCTCAAATATTATATTATGGTTATATTAATTTTAATGGTGTATGGTGCACCTGCACCCTTTGTTCCTATGTTGTATTACAGTACTTAGTCCCAGCAAGGTAGCACATCCCATTATAATAAGCTAGGGTGTGCAGTCCAGGCCCCGTTTTCATTCCTAATACTATCAGTATCATCCCAACTTAACATCCCAACCTCCCTCTACTTTTTTTTTTAACAGAAGTTCTTATATGCCATCAGACCATCCAGGTGTCCCAGATATGCCATAAGGCCTCACCCCCTCTACAGACCTCTTTCTATATAGGGCTTCTTCATAAATTTCCTGGGCAGGTTTTCCATCACAATCTGCCCCTGGGGAGGCCAGACACTCTAGGGGGGTGGGGCTCCATTGGAGCCTAGGAGCTACACATTGCAAAACTTTCTGTGAGAGGGATACTGTTAATCCCTCCCCAGTACAGTCAACTTGCACATGACCAGCCAGAAAGAAATGCATGCACAGCCAGTGCCAAAACCCAGAAGTAAAATGACTGTATTAGCAATCACTTTACTTTTTACCACATTGTAGAGACAAGCTCCTGTCAGAGCCCACTGTCTCTGTATATGATCTATGGTAAATCCCGGCAATTATTATACCCCTTTCATATTGCCAGGTCGGGTGCAGCGTGTAGGGTCAAATGCCAGGTCCCACCGGTAAGTACCCATTTCCAATTACCGGGTGGGACCCGGCATTTGCGATGTGAAAGGGGTAGCAATATCTTAAGTAGAAATAAGAGGTTATAATTACAGGGACCAATTCCTGATAACAAATACTGTACGCCCTTGAGAATTTTTCCCATTATGTCAATGTTAATGTCTCTAAAAAGATTCACATATGTTGATTAATATCCAGCACTGGGATGTCTTTATATGGGTAAAGCATGTACAGTATATGGATAGTCATTATTTGTCAGCACCAGCTAAAGTCATACCTTTATGTGAGAGACGGATGGAGTGAGAGAGACTCTGGGGGGTACATTTACTAAGATGAGAGTTCTATTTAAGATGGGATGTTGCCCATAGCAACCAATCAGATTCCAGGTATTATCTTCTAGAAGGTGCTAGATAGATGAGAAGAAGAATCTGATTGGTTGCTATGGGCAACATCCCATCTTAAATAGAACTCCCATCTTAGTAAATTTACCCCTGGGAGAGAAAACAAAGGAAGATAAAGGCCAATTTCCTTTTCCTGTGTGCTCTTTAGAAGGCCAGACCATTATGTAAATTGCAGGAATATTTGGCACATGACGACTATCTGCCAGTGTGTATGGAGGAAAGATGAATTGGCCAATGTCCACAACAACAGATACTTCTGCAGATGTCAGTGGTAGTTGGTCAGTGAGTACCATCTACAGATATATTTGCAGATCGAATGACCTGCATATATATCTGCCAGTGTGTACCAAGCTTAAATTGCTGATGCAAGTTGTCAGCATATTTAAGGGTGGGTACACAATTGATCGGCAGATATATCTATGGACGGATCGGGCAGTGTGCTTTACACACGCCCGTCCAGTTCAGCTGTCAATCACCACCGGCTGCCGCAGCATGTGTACGGGTGGTCGGCTGGCCGCCCGTACACACACAGCGATGCGCCAATATATCGGTAGATATATTGGCCATCGGCTGTGCTGCGGGGCTGACGCGATATGTCTGTGAACGATGGCGTTCAGAGACATATTGCCCGTACACACTGGCCGACGGGCATTTCTGTATCTGGCACTGGGGGCATTTGTGTATCTGGCACTGTGGGGCATATCTGGCACTGTGGGGACATGTGTATCTGGCAATGGAGGCATTTCTGTATCTGGCACTGGGGGTATATCTGGCACTGTGGGGGCATTTCTGTATCTGGCACTGGGGGGCAATGTATATCTGACACAGTGGGGACATATGTGTATCTGGCACTGTAAGGCAATGTATATCTGGCACTCTGGGGCAATTGTGTATCTGGCACTGTGGGGCAATGTATATCTGGCACTGTGACGCAATGTATATCTGGCACTCCGGGGGCATTTGTGTATCTGGCACTGTGGGGCATTTGTGTATCTGGCACTGTGGGGCAATGTGTATCTGGCACTGTGGGGCAATGTATATCTGGCACTGTGGAGCAGCGTGTATCTGGCACTATTGGGTTCATATGTGTTTCTGCCCCCCCCATATGTGTACCATGCCCCCATTTTCATTGGCCACGCCCCATGCGGCATTTGGCCACGCCCATTTTTGGGGTGCACACACACAGTACCTTTTTATTAAGTGCCATTCTGTCTGCCACTGCAGTGCCACTTTTAGATGGGCCAGGTGTTTGTGCCACACACTTGTGTCGCTTAGCTTAGTCATACAGCTACCTCATTGCACCTCTTTTAATTATTTGCATGATGTGCTGTTTGGGGCCGAGTTTTTTTAAGTGCCATCCTATCTGCAACTGCAGTGCCACTCCTAGATGGACCAGGTGTTTGTGCCGCACACTTGTGTCGCTTAGCTTAGTCATACAGCTACCTCATTGCACCTTTTTTTCTTCTTTACATCATGTGCTGTTTGGGGCCTAGTTTTTTAAGTGCCATCTTGTCTGCCACTGCAGTGCCACTCTTAGATACGCCAGGTGTTTGTGCCACACACTTGTGTCACTTAGCTTAGTCATACAGCCAACTTGGTGCAACCTTTTTGCCTAAAAACAATATTGTGAGGTGTTCACAATAGACTGGAAATGAGTGGAAGTGAATGTTATTGAGGTTAATAATACCGTATGATCAAAATTACCCCCAAATTCTGATTTTAGCTGTTTTTATGTTTTTTTCAAAAATCATCCAGATCCAAAACCAAAACACGAAAGGGTAGTTTTACCAAAACCAATCCAAAACCAAAACACGAGCGGGGAATTAGAACCAAAACCAAAACACAAAAAGTGCACGCCGCACATCTCTAATTCAATAGTAGTTTTCTTAAGGCTAGTGGGTAAACATCCTAATTCTATACTATATATATATATTCTATTGCACCATAAATGTCACTTGAGATGTTCCTAAACTGCACTTGGGTGTGGTGTGTTCAAATTGAAATCTAAATTGCAGTGTAACAATAAAGCAGCCAGTATTTTCCCTGCACAGAAACAAAATAACCCACCCAAATCTAACTCTCTCTAAATGTTATATCTGACCCACCTGCAGTGCACATGGGGGGTAATTCAGACCTGATCGCTCGCTAGCTGTTTTTTTGCAGTCCTGCGTTCACATAGTCGCTGTCCACCGGGGAGTGCATTTTAGCTGTGCAAGTGTGCAATCGCATGTGTAGCAGAGCGGTCCAAAAATATGTTGTGCAGTTTTTGAGTACCCCAGGACTTACTCAGCATCTGAAATCACTTCAGCCTGTCAGGGACCGGAATTGACGTCAGACGCCCACCCTGCAAACACTTGGGAACACCTGCGTTTTTCCAACCACTCCCAGAAAACGGTCAGTTGACACCCACAAATGTCTTCTTCCTGTCAATCACCTTGCAATTGCCCGTGTGAATGGATTCGTCGCACAAACCCATCGCAGAGCAACGAACCGCTTTGTACCTGTGCGACGCCCCCGCGCATTGCGGTACATATGCATGCGCAGTTCTGACCTGATCGCAGTGCTTAAAAAAACGCTAGCGAGCGATCAGGTCTGAATTACCCCCATGGTTTAGCCCATTAGCTAACAAATTTGCTGCTCTGATCAGGTCTGAATTAGGCCCTAAGTCCACAGTTTAGCTCGGGACATTAGATAAGATCATCAGCATGATGTTTTAATCAACACTTTGAAAAACTCCAGCTGTTATACACACAGCCACATGCACATGCACAGCCACAAATGCACACACATATACAGATGTAGCCACGCTCATCTACCCTCCTTATGGAGCATAGTGCAATGCAATAGTCACACTGAGCCTGGTTGCAGGTGTCACAGTGTGGCACATTGAGGTTTAGTGTGGCATAAGGAGTTGCGGATGGGTTTAATACTTATGTTTGTCCACCAGATGACACTTTTGAAAATCACCATTGTGCATGTGTGAGGTATACAATGAAATACAGTGCAGTGTATAGTGTAAGACCTAGTTTGTGTTAAACGCAGTATACAGATGTGGCGGCAGACATGCAGTGATAACATGCTTTACAGATGAGCGCTGGGCAACAGGACAGCTGAATACAGTAACTAGAAATGAAAACATACTGTACATTCAAGCTGTACTAGCGCTGAGCGTCATCATCAGCCTATCTAACAAATGAATGCCAGGACTCAGGATCACTTTATAAAGTCATTAGGATCGTAACTATAAATGACAACATGAAAAAATATTTGCTTTCACTGTGCTGTCTAAGCAACGGAGACGCCCGCAGCCAATGACAATGGAATTCTGTAGTGCCATATCCATCTGCACCTATTCAGCACTGTACTGTAGTTTTCATTAGTGGAGCAATCGCCACTCAGATGAAGAACTAATGAATTACATGCTGTGGATCCTCTTATGCTTTAGTACGCCTTATTACACCTTAATGTGCCATTTCTGTAGTACAATCAGGATTTGGGTGTGCAACAATGCGCATGGCTACATCTGTACACACACATATACACACACAGTCGCATATACACACACCAAACCACTTTTATTGGTACAATTAAATACATTTGTTTGCGCTCTCTATGTTAGTCATATTTTTATTGCCTATACACACAGTCAACCGCATATACCCACACACTGTACCCACATAGCCACACATACACAACCACACATACACACACACCTAACCACATATACCCACACGGCCACATAAACTGTACCCACACAGCCACATATACACACATACATAACTACATATACACACATAAACTGGGGTGGTCTTCAGTTTGCCAGATGTCGGGATCCCAGCGCACAGTATTCCGGCACCGGAGGGAGAATAGATAGCGTGGAGCGCGTAGTGCGCCACCGTGTCTGCAGTGTGGTGAGCGCAGCAAGCCTGCAAGGGGCTCATTTGCACTCGCCCAGCTGTCGGTATGCTGGCGTTTGGGATTCCAGCGCCGGTATGCTGGCCGCCGGGAGTCCGGCCACCGGCATACCCTACTACACCCCATAAACTGTACCCACACAGCCACATATACACACATACACAACCACATACACCACATAACATCACACACACACACACACACACACAGCAGCCCGGCACTCTCCCGGTCAGTCCCCTCTTCTCACCAGTAGCTCCCCACACTGCAGCCATCACTGCCGCTCCTGAACAGTGGTGAGGAAGGAACTTGGAAGGCTGGCTAGTTCATCTGTTTGTTCAGCGTGCTGAGGCCTGGCAGCCGGGGGATGGAAGAATAGGGACACTACCGGAAAACCCCGCCTCCCCTTTCTATGGTGGTTCAGCATGTGGGAGCCAGGCAGCCGGGGTGGCGGTGTCAGGAGGCAAGCACACCACTGGAAAATCCTGCCTTTCCTTTCTATTTGTTTAAATGTATGGGAGCTGGACAGACAGGGGGGAAGGGGTGTCAGGGTAGGGCACACTGCTGGCAAACCCTGCATCACCTTTCTCTGGTGGTTCAACTTGTAGGAACCGTGCAGGCGGGGTATGTTAGTGGTTGGGCACACCACAAGCAAACCCCGCTTTTCCTTTCTCATTGCTCATACGATACAAGTGGCTGGAGCTCGGTGATGGAAATTTGCTAGCTGCAATGGTGATGGTGCTCCATTCGCTGCTGGAGCCCGACGGTGATCAACTCCATTGTCTCCGTTACTTTTGCCACTGTTTTTCTGTCATATGCAATGTAGCCATGCCTTTTCTTCTCTGTTGTGTTCTTAATTGTGGGTACTGTAGTTTGGCTAAATCATTTTTAAAACACAATTTTTTTGTTCACACATTGCTACTTGTTTGAGCAATTTTTATATCGGAATAAGGAACCGATGTTGAAATTTTTATTTAAATAAACAAAAAAAAAAGGATTTTTCCTACTGTTAAACATTTTTTTTTTAAATTACATTGATTTAACTCAAGCAATAGCGGAGTATGGCTATTGTACAAGGAGATGTAAATTGGTGATTTAAAATTCTTAAACAACCTTACTGATTTCTAAGCATACAAGTCTCACTAGTAAAAAAATAAAGACACAGAAAATGTATTAACTTACTACTTTACTGTAAGTAGAATGTTTGCCTAGAAGTTAAATAAACAAAAACACAAGTAAATTTAACAGCTGTTTTATTTCAATAATTCTCAAAGTAATATTTAGTTTTATTTTACCAAATACAATTTCCTAAAAAAAAAAGTACAAAGTATATAGTAATATTATGAATACACCTTGACTCTACAAATGTGTTCCATTTCAGCTACAGGTAAGGCAATTGTGTGTTTTCAAACAGATTTTGTAAACATACAGTAACTAGTGATTTTCCTGGTTTAACCTGGAATAAAGTCCAGAAATGTTCAATGTGTCTTTACGTGGGTAGTAAGAAGCATCTCTTAACATTCCAGGAAATGTATAATCCACTCCAGTAGGAAAAGGAAAAGTTGGAACAAAACCAGAAGTTAGGTAAGGCGATATAAACCCAGGAAGTCCTCTGTTTGATGTAGAATAAGCAAAGCGCAATGGACTAAGACCAAGTCTAGGATGAAAGATATTTGTATCACCGCCAGCTGTTGATGCATTTGTTTGTAGTGGTGAAAAAGCAGATTTTGTCCCAAAAGCACCAAAACCTAGCCCACTAAACTTGAATGCTGAATCTCTGGTCAATGTACTAAGGTCTGATCCTGATGGACCATCAGTTTCTTTCATATCTTGTGTGTGTTCTTTTCCATTTAAAACCAATTCTATGGCTTGTACAACATCTCCTTTGGCATAATGCAGTATGCTTTCTAATGTGCTCTCTTTATGGTTAGGAAAAACTTTGCTGAGAATCTCCAAAGGATCTCTATGTCTTGTGGATACAACTGGGACTTTAGAATGTGAAGCACGATGTTCTTTGGGCCACTCACTCTCATTCCCTGATTCCAAGTCAGAAGAAGACAATGATGTTGGACTGTCAGCACCTTCTGATCTTCCCTCAGACCCAGGAGACTTAATGGGATCTTTGCTTGAAGTTGGCAGATTTAAATTCTTCACCATGTGTCCTACATTGGCTTGTTCAGTTGTTGATGTTTCTGGAAGAGTGTGAGAAATCACAGTTGAGTTTGATAATCTCCCATAAAAATTACTTTGATTTTCATTTGATTCATTAGCTAAATGAAAAGAAAAAAATTATATTTTAATTACATTTAAAAAAATAATATTTTTTTTAACTAATCAGAATATATCACCAGTGTAATATTCACTCACAATGCTTAATTAATTAATTAAATGCTTTGTAAGTATTCTATGAACAAAGTCTAAACGTTCTATCATTTATAAAATACTGAAATACTTCATCTCTTTGTATTGAAAAGAGAACTGTATGCATAATTTTCACGCTGCATACACCATACATAAATTCTATGTGTCTGTCTGTCTATCTATCTATCTATCCAAAATGAATGCATGCTAGATCAGAGTCCTAGATCACTTGCAATACAACAGCCGGGATGTAATGAAGTCTGAGTTTGGCGTCCATGCGGGATACCAGCCGAACTCTGACATTTTATTAAAGGGGCAATAATACACAAGGCATGGTTTAGCCATGTAAATGACTGCCCCTTTAAAAAAAATGTCTGAGTTCAGACGGCATCCCACACAGTCGCGAAACTTGGAATTCATTACATCCCACCCAACATCATTATATCATTATATTACTTGTACTAGTGATTTAATACTAGTTAATTGAGTCTCTACTGAACCTCTATGGGTCATTCTCATTGATGACACATGATTCTGTCGGTAAATCGGTCACACCATCAATCATATGAGCAACCTTATGGTGCTCAGAATGTTTGTTGCAAGTAATCCACTTGAGCCTTCCCAACTGTCTGCGCATCTGCAGTTGCAGGCTCAGATATTCCCCTGAAAAGGCCCAACATGCGACCTCCCATTACCTTCCACAAACTACCTGTCACTCACTTTGAGAATAAGTCCTCACTGCTTCTGCTTGTCACTAAACAATCGCTGCACATGCAAAGTTTAACATTGGTGTGTGCAGGGGCATTTCAACAGAGGAGGGGCCTGTGTGCACCTCTGGGTGGGCCCCCTCCTCTGTAAGGTGCTGTAGACTCCAGCATCACGCGCATGCACTGTGGCCATTTTGGTGGCGATTTCCGCTGTGATCGCAGCATCGACGCTGGACTCTGGAAAGGTAAGTATTAAAATGGGGGCAAAGTGTGTGGTGTGGGCCCCCTTGGACCCAGGGGCCCATGTGCACCGCACACATTGCACCCATTATAGCAACGCCAATGGGTGCATGTGTAGTATAAAACTAATCACACACTTCTGTCACAGAGCGCAAACAACAATTTGTTTTATTTATTTTATAAGAAACATGCATGCACTAAACTGAAAATCAAATCTGAAAAATTGATTACACGTATTCAGGGGCAAAAGCTGGACTTTATGTGGGAGGTCGCAGACAGTGCAGAACCCACTGTGTTCCTGCCCCCACCAAAGTACATGCCCCCTGTTCTCCACACCAAGCAGGATATTGTGCTTGCACCCCTGTCACCCACTGTCTCTCACTGTTACCTTCCCACTAACTCTCTGCCTTCCGCTGTCACCCACTGCCTCCCCTTGCCTTTTGTTAGTACCCTCTCTCACCTTTGGGAGGTGACCAGAAGTAATAACAACAATAGGAGGTGTTATGGGCATGTTTTGGGGGCATCATGGGTGTGTTTGGTATGCAGCTGCATTCTCTTTCGCAGCACAGCAGCCACAGTGGCCATACAGTATTTTGAGAAAATTACAAGGGAGTCTGGGGGTCATTCCGAGTTGATCACTTGCTAGCTACTTTTAGCAGCCGTGCAAACGCATTGTCGCCGCCCACTGGGGAGTGTATTTTTACTTTGCAGAAGTGCGAACGCTTGTGCAGCAGAGTGTCTGCAAAATCATTTTGTGCAAAACAAGACCAGCCCTGTAATTACTCTTTGTGTGCGTTGATTCTAACGACGGAGGGGCGGCTTTTGACGTCACACACCCGCCCAGCGTTCGCCCAGCCACGCCTGCGTTTTCCCCAGCAAGCCAGCATTTGTCTAAGCACTCCCTAAAAATGGTCGGTTGCCACCCAGAAACGCCCACTTCATATCAATCTTCCTGCGTTCTGTCGTGCGACTGAAAGCTTCGCTAGAACCTGTGCAAAACCACAAAGGACTTTGTACCCGTACATCGCGCGTGCGCATTGCGGTGCATTTGCATGCGCAGAATGCTGATTTTTAGCCTGATCGCTGCGCTGTGAACAACGGCAGCTAGCGATCAACTCAGAATGACCCCCTCTGTGTGCCAGCAGGGGCTGCTCGTGACGTCAATGTTCTGACTGATGGTACTGTACGTCGATGGTTGATTGATCGGATCCACCAGCACAGTTGAGCACTGCTCAGATGCTCAGTCTGAGATTTGCATCATTTTTGCACTTGTGAATCTGTTAGAAAAAACTCAGGCCCAGAGTCTGAATTGGAGAAATACAAATAGGTTCTGTTTCATCCTCAGCTGTGTCCTAGGAAAACAAGACTCCCTTCTTTCAAACAGTTCTCTACGACCTCCACTTGCAATTAGAAGTAGTTAAAAGCATCAAGTTTAAAAAGCAATTAAAAACCTAACCACTTTCTTCAGATCTATAGTCTAAAAGGTAACCTTTACATTGTAACACTAAAGTGAGAACTAAATGGGATCCGGTCTGAAGATCGACAGTGTCTAGGTCGACAATGTTTAGGTCGACCACTATAGGTCGACAGTCACAAGGTCGACATGGATGGAAGGTCGACAGGGTTTCTAGGTCAACATGTGCTAGGTCGACAGGTCTAAAGGTCGACATGAGTTTTTCAAATTTTTTTTTCTTTTTTTGATTTTTTTCATACTTAACGATCCACGTGGACTACGATTGGAACGGTAAAGTGTGCCGAGCGAAGCGGTAGCGGAGCGAAGGCACCATGCCCAAAGCATGGCGAGCGAAGCGAGCCATGCGAGGGGACGCGGTGCACAAATTTTGGATCCCGGTCACTCTACGAAGAAAACGACACAAAAAAAATAAAAAATCCTCATGTCGACCTTTAGACCTGTCGACCTAGCACATGTCGACCTAGAAACCCTGTCGACCTTCCATCCATGTCGACCTAGTGACTGTCGACCTATAGTGGTCGACCTAAACATTGTCGACCTAGACACTGTCGATTTGATGAACCACACCCGAACTAAATACAAACAATGAATATTAGTGTGTATGAGAACACCTAAATGCTTCTGTTACAGATACTTTATCAGAAGAATATTGGTGTTGTTATATATATTAAAGGACTTATATATATATATATATATATATATATATATATATATATAATTTTTTTTACTAGGCACTGTTTGTCTTTTGTTAATTACTTGAAATTGGTTTGCATTATGTTTAAACTCTATTCAGCTTATCCATACATCGCGCACTCAGGGGTACATTTACTAAAGCTTCTAAAAATAAAAACAGTTCTGGTATGAATGGTCTACCATGTTAAGGTCGACATTCATTAGGTCGACCACTATTGGTGGTTGACATGGACTAATAGGCGACACATTAAAATGGTCGACGCGGGACAGGTCGACACATGAAAAGGTCGACATGGATTTTTTAACTGTTTTTGGTGTAATTTTTTTCCGTAATATGACCTGGAACCCCAATTAGTGTACCGCGTACCCTTGCATGGCTTGCTTACCATTCCCAATCGTAGTCCACATGGATGGTAAAGTATGAAAAAGTTAAAAATCTATTTTTTTTTCAAAGCCATTTTGACCTCATGTGTCGACTTGTCATGTGTTGACCATTTTCATATGTTGACCATATGTCCATGCCGACCATGTCAATGTCGACCAATAGTGGTCAACCTAATGACTGTCGATCTTAACATGGTCGACCATTCAAATGGATACCAAATGAAAAGTGGTGATGTTGGCCAAAGCAACCAATCAGATTCAGTCTACCATTTCTCTATTGCATCCTAGAAAATGATAGTCAGAATCTGATTAGTTGCTATGGCCAATATTACCACTTTTCAATTTTAGAAGCTTTAGTAAATATACCCCTCAGACTATGGGAGAAATGGAATAGCCTGTGAGATGCAGCCATCAGCACCCTTTTTTTCAAAGCAACAATAATTTAAAAGCAAAATTACTGTTGCTTTAAAAAAACAAAAACAGGCAGACTCGCCAGAATCACATCAATTCCTGCATCTCAAAGGCACATTTCCTCACATGAGCACTAAAATTTCTGATGTTGCTCCTCAAAAATGTAATACATCCTTACACAGATTAACATGTAAAAAGGAAAGTATTCTTGCTATCAAGGAAACTTATGGGGGAGGGGGAACACACCCTAATTACATATATAGTGGAAGGTGCTACCATGGTGGGACTTGTAGTTCCACAAAAAAAAATACAGTGCCAACGGCACATTCCACAATACCAAGAACTGCTAGCCAGAATAATTATAACAAACTCTGCATAACATAGAGCAAATTTGAGGTTCTTGGTATACTTTTTGGCCAAAAAATATTAGCCCACCAACCAGCATCTAGATAACCTCATCTCCGGTGATCTGGTCCTAAGTTTGAATCCAGGGCACAGGACCCCAACAAGACAGTCACCCCAGGGCAGCACATCAGTGAAAAACTAAAGGGGGGTACTCATGGAGCGATATTCTAAGCAATCTGGCAAGATTGCTTAGAATATCAGCCTGATCGCTCCGTGAGTACCCCTTACAGCGATAGCGATGCGCAGCCCCGCGCATCGCTATCGCTGCTGCTAGATTGGCCTGCATGCAGGCCAATCTAGTGGGTCGCTCACTTCACCCGCTGGGTGAAGTGAGCGGCCCCCCGTCTCCCCCCGCACGCTCAGCACAGATCGCGCTGTGCTGAGCGGCGGGAGAGATGTGTGCTGAGCGGTTCGCTCAGCACACATCTCTCATGCATCGGCCCGTGGGTACTGGGCTTAAGGTGTTAGTGAGTGTTATTTCTTAGTGAGTGTTATTTCTTAAGAAATAAGGAAAAAGCTATGTATTAAAAAGTTTTACAGCGGTGAAAGGTGTTGGGAAAAAAAGAAAAAAGTGTAGCATTAGTAAAAAAAAAAATATTCAGAGTGTTAAAAAGTGCTACATTAAATGTCATAGTGTGCCACCCCAAAGCAAACCAGCCACATTATCCCACGATCAAGGAAACTTAAAACGTTTTGCCCAGCCAGAAGGATAGTGAAGTGAGGACACTTTTGGGAACAGACATAAGTTAAGTTTACCAATTTATTTTTTTAGAAAAATGTTTGAGAGTAATGTTTGCCTAGGAAGCGATACTGTCTTTCAATGACCCCGACCCCAAAGTAGCTCCTCATTAGTAATAAAAGCACTTAAAATATTAACTTTTACCATTGTTTGCACAATCTAAAATACGTAGAGATGTCTGCAGAATATTGCATTTTAGTTTTTTCCAAAACCACCCTTAGTGTTTTGGGGGGGATTTTTGTGGTTTTTGATTTTTTGAAAATGTTTAAGAAACAGCTAAAAATATGTTATTTGGAACTAGCTTTTTTTCCTACAGCATTATTAACATCAATAGCATGAATTTTCTGTCATTTTCAATAAATTTTGACACACCATCCTGTGAGAAATGGCACATGCAATCACAAGGAAGAGACATAAGGGGGGTACACACGGAGAGATCCGTGTTTAAAATTCAAGCAATCTGACTAGATTGCTTAGATTTTAAGCACAGATCTGCCGTGTGTATGCCCCCCAGCGATAGCGATGCGTGGCCCCGAGCATCGCTATCGCCGGTGCTAGATTGAGCCTGCATGCAGGCTCAATCTAGTGGGTCGCTCACTTCACCATTGTGTGAAGTGAGTGGCCCCCCGTCCGTCTGTCCCCCTCGCTCAGCAAATCGCGCTGTGCTGAGCAGGGGGAGAGATGTGTGCTGAGTGGTCTGTGTTAAGATCGCTCAGCACACATCTCTCCCAACAGTACCCCCCTATACAAACAACCCAAAACTCTGATTTTTAAATCTCAGTTACAAACCGAGGGACGCTCAGAATCAGGAATTGAATCCCCTAAATCAGTGGTTCCCAAACTTTTTGAATCACGGCGCCCTAGAGTAACAAATGGTTTTGTTTTTTACTGCACTGCTAGACCAAAAGTTTCTTATTGAGAAATTTAGAAAGAAATATTAAATTAAGAAAAATTGTGTTTATACTGTATGTCATGCTTAGTTTTTATTGTGTGGTGAGGAGGAAGATTTGCTTCTGTTTGGCCACATATTTTATGATTGACAGCCACCAGCACTGGTTTTGCCTATTACATTGACTAAAAATAATTTGAATTGGTCCTGGACCATCAATCCAAGGCACCCCTGCAAGTGCCCTGAGGCACCCCAGGGTGCCACTGCACACAGTTTGAGAACCACTGCCCTAAATGGATCCAAGCCTAGTCTCAGTTCGACTCGGATTCCCTAAATTGGGTGAATTTGGATTTCAAAAAACCAAACCACAAATTTCTAAAACTATTCTGTCATAAGGCATGCTGTATTATGTGCACAGAGCATGCATTATTTCACAAAAGTTTTAAAACTTCATACAAAGTACAGTATGTGGGCTAGTGTTTCAATAAGGTTTGTTGGGGTCTATTTGATATTAAGATTTCAACTCCCCAGTTGTTGTGAGTAATAAATTAACATACACATACTATAAATTACATTATCTTATACTATACAGGTATAATTGGCTTCCTGTATGTAAATGTTTTCAGATATATAGTAACAAATAGACATTTAAAATTGTGCCTGTGGATCATTAAATATAGCATATCAACTTAATCTATAACTTTAAGCTATATTTGTGCGGTGTTAAAATTGAAAATGCATGGCAGATTACACAGGCACATACATTTATCAGAAACAAAAGTTATGCTTGCTTTGTCATTTCAAAGGTAAATTAATTCAAGTAAAAATGTTAAATAATTTATTGAAAAAAAGAAATAAAATACCAAATTACTGAATTGGTGATTCTCTCTGGAAGCAACATTTTACATGCCACTATTTTAATAGCAATATTTATTTCTTTAATATGTAAAACAAATTTTTACATTTAAATAAAATAAGTATATTTAAGCATTACAAAGTAAAGAAAAATATCACTGTTTTTCTTCCTACGGTAGTTAGTATAGAGAAAACACTTATTTGTGTCTTTAAATGTACTACTACAGTGTGTCAGAGTAGTCTATTGTAATGTTGTAAATTATGTTGGAAATGTATATTATTTATACTGTACATAGATTGTAATATAATATTTGCACTTTGACTATTAAACTTATTTAAAAAAAACACTTGGGATTTATTTCTATGTCAATTGTATCCTGTTTATATAACACCTTTATGTATGATTAGCGGTACTATTATCTCTACTAAAACTAACTAAAATATACTTATGTTTAGATTTATAATTTATCATTTATAAAACTTAGACCAGATAGAGAAATAACCCAAAAGTGCAACTAAATGCAAATTGTTTACTTTTTATTCAGAGTTTGGCTAAAAGAAGTAAAACAAATGGGTGATACTACTTACACAGTTATGATATGTGCCTAGCATGTGTTATTGCTTCACTGTAATATGCGCATTATAAAAATCTATAGAAGGGAAAAATGAAACCTCTAAATAGGAATGATCTTTTATTGCAAGTTACTTCAAGTAGTTTGTAATTAAATACGATTTTGTGTTCATAGATTTTTCATTAAATAATACTATGTTGCTACGAATGTGTGATTATTTTTTTTAAAACACTACATTAAATATGATTTTCACTACAACATAAAATGTCCTTACCTCTCTGAGTATTCCACATTTTGATTGTGATAAGTATGTATTAACTTTAAAATGCCTGTGTTCTACGTATTACTTTGGAATTTATGCTGTGCGCAAGAGCTATGTTTGAATTCAGCCTATTTTACATCTTATAGTTTTAACCTTCCATCTAATTTCAAAGCTCCTTAGTAAACATATACAAATATCTGTGTCCCTTTAATTTCACGTTCTTCAAAAGTTAAAAATTGGACAGTTGTTTAGGAGATATTTGTAACTGTTACATATTATAAACATACATATACTTTGTGTAAAATCAATACATTCTTAGAGCATCACATTCCATAGATAAAAATCGAACACATTTTATTTTTGAACGATGGGTCTTCCTCTGGCAATCGATGTATCTCGAAAATAAGAATGGTGCAACATTATAAACTTTGAATGCATTAACTAGGGTGTTAAACATATTATTTAGATACAGTTTGTTAGTAAGGCCAGAGCCGCAGCTAGAGGGGGCTAGGATTTCAGGGGCTCATTATCTGACCGAGCGACAGGCGTGCACCCTGCTACACTGATTGGGAACCGTGGTTCAGCAGATACTGTACGGGGAGCAGCAGCACAGAAGCCTGACACTCGGCTCGAGACAGCGCTGCTGCAGGCACCCTCCCCTGGTCTATGGATAGGACTGTTAACGCTGCAGTGCCCACAGCACGCAGTGAGGTACTGTACGGAAAAGTGTTTCAACTACAGGCAAAAAAAAAAAAACCTGCAGCTAACCATCCAGGATTGTGACACACTACAAGTTTGGAGATTCACAAGCAGGTAACCAAATAAGCACTGTGTGTGTGTGTGTGTGTGTGTGTGTGTGTGTGTGTGTGTGTGTGTGTGTGTGTGTGTGTGTGAGTGACACCCTGTTTTAACATGTATGTAAACAAAATATTGTTAAAGTGCATAATGAAATACCATATACTAACATTTGATAAGCTAATTTTATTGATTTATTGTATTGTATTATTATTATTATTATTATTATTATTATTATTATTATTATTTATTTATTTTTATGATGGATTAAATGTATGGATTTTTATTCATTCGGAGTCCACCCATATCTCTACTGGGGGGATTGGCGCCAAATTACTGCATTGTCCCGGGTGACAAAAATCCTAGTTTTGGCCGTGGTAAATCCATTGGTTTATCATGACTAGAGTGTCATGAAACAAATATATTGCTTTGTCACAACATTTCTTTCCTGCATTACCATACTTGGGATACACTTGTCAAGAATAGAAAACTGCATCAGATCATACAACTAATGTTTGTTACTAGGGAGTGTGTCAACTTTCAAACTGTAACACAATTTACGCAATTACTCTGCTGGTAGTTCTATAAAAACTAGAAGCTAATTTTATAGATAGATAGATAGATAGATAGATAGATAGATAGATAGATAGATAGATAGATACTGTAGATTGATAAATGATAGATAGATAGATAGATAGATAGATAGATAGATAGATAGATAGATAGATAGATAGATAGAGAGAAAGTGAAAGAGATTAGTATGCAGTGGCATGATTGCCATTTATTTTTAATGATTGCAAATTACGGTACATTGTTTTATTTGTGTTGAATAAAAATGTAAATCTAATTTTAAAATGATTATTTGATTGAAAGCAGTCCTTATAACTTAGCAACATCAATTACTTATTAAATGTTTCTCTTAAAGCATAACATAGATAGATAGATAGATAGATAGATAGATAGATAGATAGATAGATAGATAGACAGACAGACAGACAGACAGACAGACACCATTCTGTAGGTGTCTAGTGAAGAAGTAGTTTCTTTTTTATTTTGTAACTTTCTGTCCCACTTACCTTTATTCAGTTGCTGATTGAATACTTGAAGTGTTTGTGTTTTTCCGGGGTCCCCTCCATCTGATCTCGATGCAGTATACATGAAGTGCTGCACACCACGGCTCTCACATTCTTCCTGCGCCTGCTGACGCCTGAGCGCTACCTGCGCAGCCATAACACGTTGTCGCTCCGCAATCAGGGTGCACTTGGCGCAAGCACAGTCTCTCCAGCGGCAAAAACGTTTGTGCCCTTTGAGAGCGGAGACCACACCATGGTTTCTGCACCGGGCACACTTAGGTGTCCTTGTGTACAGTGCACTGCCCCCACCTGATCCTCTTTCCAGAGACATTCTTGGAGCACAGGCAGCTGCAGCAGCTGCAGCAGCAGCCCTCAGAAGGAGAGTTGGTGGCCTGAGGAATGAGGCTGGCATTGGTACTGATGGTGATGGTGACACTGGCATTGCTGTTGCTGATGAGAAAGATGGAAGGGGTGCTGGGTGCAGTAGTCCGGGAGGCAGCAGCGGTCTGGAGCGAATATTTGCACTGGAGCTATGGCAGTCCATGGCTGCTGGTTTGGTAACTGGGACAGGGCTTCAGCTCTGCCTCCCTGGGATAGTCTGAGTTCTGCTATGTGGTGCACAGATCCGTGTGACTGAGAAGCCAGATGTGCACTGTGAGTTCAGGTTTAGCTGGAGGGTTGGACAATAAGAGGCTGTGAATGAAGGCGTAGCTTAGCTTGTACATGGATTTCCCAGGCAGGGACCACTCTTACAGGTGGTGTGCTATTAATTGCATGTAAATGGTGGCAAGACCTCTAGAGTACACAATAGAAATAAAGAATAGGGATTTAGGTGTGGCCAGTTTATGGATTGAATAATGGATTTAAAAGCATGCTGATAGGTATATATTTTACAGTACATCAGGGGTTATCAAGAGTACATCACAAAATAACTATTTTTCTCTTCCAAACAATATCAACATAGATAACACTGATTAAAAAACAAAAGGTGACTATTTATCAGCTTTTTCCCCCCAGAAAATTATGTAGAAAACTGCAGTTTCTGCATAATGTTATGTATTCTGCTATGTACTAACAGCCGAATGCGGGGAGATTTCACAGATATCTCCTGCAAACAGCAGTCCCCAAATCCCTAATTATTTATAATGGGGACTAAGGGCCTAAATCAGACCTGATCACAACAGCAAAATCTTTTTCTAATGGGCAAAACCATGTACACTGCAGGTGGGGCAGCTGTAACATGTGCAGAGAGAGTTAGATTTGCGTTGTTTATGTTGTTTCTGTGCAGGGTAAATACTGGCTGCTTTATTTTTACACTGCAATTTAGATTTCAGTTTGAACATACCCCACCCAAATCTAACTCTCTCTGCACATGTTATATCTGCCCCCCCCCCCCCCCCCCCCTGCAGTGCACATGGTTTTGCCCATTAGAGAATTGTTTTGCTGTTGCGATCAGGTCTGAATTATGCCCTATGATCTGATCCCTATTTACTGAACTCTGAAAAGCAAATCTTTTCAGAGTTTGGCCACATTTGTAATTATGCTTTAGCCTATGGAGGCATGGTAGCAGGAGAGACATCTTCTAATCCCCCTCCAGCAGCGTCCATACAGCAATGACTACAATTCCGGAAACTGACACTGGTGGTCATTCCGAATTGTTCTCTCATTGCCGATTTTCACTATGCTGCAATTTGTTGCTAAATGCGCATGCGCTTAGTTATTTAACTAAAAACTTAGCAGTTTTGCTGTTGTCTGTGCGGCGCTTTTCAGTCGCACTGCTGATCGGTGAGTGATTGACAGGAAAGGGGCGTTTCTGGGTGGTAACTGAGCGTTTTCCGGGAGTGTGCTAAAAAATGCAGGCGTGTCAGGGAAAACGCGGGAGTGGCTGGCCGAACGCAGGGCGTGTTTGTGACGTCAAACCAGGAACTAAACGGACCGAGCTGATCGCAATCTGTGAGTAGGTCTGGAGCTACTCAGAAACTGCAAGAAAATATTTAGTAGCAATTCTGCTCATCTTTCGTTCGCTATTCTGCTAAGCTAAGAAACACTCCCAGAGGGCGGCGGCCTAGCGTGTGCAATGCTGCTAAAAGCAGCTAGCGAGCGAGCAACTCCGAATGACCACCACTGTGCGCATGTGCAATGTCTGATTCCTCCACAGGATTCTTTCACAAACTTACAAAATTCCTCCAAAATGCTGGGGAAGCTACTCGTCTGGACATCAGTTATCATTGCTGCTGTCTCTGCGGGTGTCATTTAGTGCACAGAGGAGACATTTTTATAAAAAAAAATTAAATATCCGCTGCATTACGAATTGTTAATAATCACGGCACTACCCCTAAGGTCACATTAAAATGTGAAGAAATGAATATTAAAATAAAACACTGTTGTTAAAATACATATACATTTGATAAATGGGAAGCAAAACAGACACAAAAATAGTTGTATTTTTTTATTTTGAGCAATGGATTGCCATTTATGTCCAGTAGCCGCACATTCCATGTCTGAGATGTTGTGCAGCTGTAACTGCAACTGCGATTATGCTTCAGCAGTTTCATAAAGAGGACGTCAACATCCTAGAGCTGAATGATTGTAATGCCACAATGCTTTCATGTACACAACTATGAGCAATGTACCTCCTACAGCGCAAATTACGCTTGTGCCTATTTGTGGGTAGATGTGCAACTAGTATGGATATTGCATATGAAACTAGCTCTATCATGAAGCATAATACATCATCTGCTGGAAGAAGCTAAGGGGGTAATTCCAAGTTGATCGCAGCAGGATTTTTGATAGCAATTGGGCAAAACCATGTGCATTGCAGGGGAGGCAGATATAACATGTGTAGAGAGAGTAAGATTTGGGTGGGTTATTTTATTTCTGTGCAGGGTAAATACTGGCTGCTTTATTTTTACACTGCAAATTAGATTGCAGATTGAACACACCACACCCAAATCTAAAGGTGTGTACACACGGTAAGATCTTTTCTTCCGATTCTGACTATATAGTCAGAATCGGAAGAAGAGATAGTGCAGATCGCAAGGTGACAGTCACCTTGCGATCCCGATCTGATGCCGATGCGCGGCCCCGCGCGGTCGGTATCGGCCGAAAAAATAGGCTGTGCAGGCAAGTCAATCCTGACTATCTCTATAGAAGAGATAGTCAGGATTGACACTTAGCCAAAATCGCACAGAACCAGGATCGCAAGCACACTCATTATGTGCTTGCGATACTGGCTAAGTGCCTACCCGGCCTCCCGTCGCACAGTGAGAATCGGATAAGTCCGAATCTCACCGTGTGTACACGGCCTAA
Organism: Pseudophryne corroboree; assembly: GCF_028390025.1. Taxonomy (NCBI): domain Eukaryota; kingdom Metazoa; phylum Chordata; class Amphibia; order Anura; family Myobatrachidae; genus Pseudophryne; species Pseudophryne corroboree. The sequence goes on from NC_086444.1 coordinate 553,390,594, forward strand.
CTCTCTCTGCACATGTTATATCTGCCTCCCCTGCAGTGCACATGGTTTTGCCCAATTGCTATCAAAAATCCTGCTGCGATCAACTTGGAATTACCCCCTAAGTGCAGTTTTGTTGCATGAATGCAGAGGCAGAATTACCATTGGTACAGCAAGTGCATTTCACCGGGGCCCCTGACCACTAAGGGGCACACCGCTGCCCACACCAGCATTGAGTTATCCTATGGCCTCCCATGCTGACCATTTCATTTGGAGCACTGTCGGATGAATGGCCCAGTGCAGAGAGCAGGGTGGACCCCACTGCCTGAGGCACCTTCCCCTTACCTTTGGGAGGCAGGGCTGACCATGTGTGTGCTGGACTGATAGAGGAGTCTTACTACCAATCAGTGCTGATGATCTTATACTGCTTCTATTTAACAGACAGCTGTACATTTTTTGTCTGATTCGTTGCTGTCTGTGAATTAAATGCAGCTCCCAGCTGTCTAATTGGCACTGTTAGAGTCTGCCTGACCAAGTGACAATCTGAGGAAAGCCTGTAGAGCGGGGATGCCTGTCAGTAGCAGGCCTTGCCACGGGCAAGCAGGATTTTTGCCTGGGGTGCCACTGTCCCGAGGGCGCCGCCGCCGTGGCAAGCTCCACTACTGGTGCCGGTGCCGTGCAGTGCGCAATGACATCATGACGTCTCTCCTAGAGATCCGAGGAGTGGCGCCGGCGGCCGGAGATGGAGGGCAGCAGTGGTCGGGAAGCAGACTCGGGGATGGTATTTATTTATTTATTTTGGTAAGCGGCACAGCTACAGGGGGCACTGTATTGGGAGCACAACTACAGAGGGCACAGCCACAGGGGGCACAGTACTGGGGGCACAACTACTGAGGGCCCAGTACTGGGGGCACAACTACTGAGGGCACAGTACTGGGGGAACAACTACTGATGGCACAGTACTGGGGGCACAACTACTGAGGGCACAGAACTGGGGGAACAACTACTGAGGGCACAGTACTGGGGGAACAACTACTGATGGCACAGTACTGGGGGCACAACTACTGAGGGCACAGTACTGGGGGCACAACAACTGAGGGCACAGTACTGAGGGAACAACTACTGAGGGCACAGTACTGGGGGCACAACTAATGAGGGCACAGCTACAGGGGGCACAGTACTTGGGGCACAACTACTGAGGGCACAGTACTGGGGGCACAACTACTGAGGGCACAGTACTGGGGGCACAACTACTGAGGGCACAGTACTGGGGGCACAACTAATGAGGGCACAGCTACAGGGGGCACAGTACTGGGGCACAACTACTGAGGGCACAGTACTGGGGGCACAACTACTGAGGGCACAGTACTGGGGGCACAACTACTGAGGGCATAGCTACAGGGGGCACAGCTACAGGGGGTCAACTGTGACCATGCCCCTTCCACATGAAGGCATGCCCCTATTTTTGTTGCGCGCCTACGGTGCGCACTAACCCTCTTTTACCTGTCAGGGGGGCATTGGGCGCCAAAGGAAACTTTCGCCCTGAGCGCCACAAGGTCTAGAACCGTCCCTGATGCCTGTCATATACAGAGCACAGGCCGTTGTGTTCCAGTCCCCAACAAGGTACATGCTCCCTGTTCTCCATCCCATGATGGATATTGTGCTTGCACCCCTGTCAACCACTGTCTCTCATTGTCACCTTACCACTCATCCTCTGCCCCCCCCCCCCCCCCGCCCACTGCCTTCTGCTTTCACCCTTTGCCTCCCCTTGCCTTCTGTTGGAAACCCTGCCTCCACTTGCCTTCCACTGGCATCCTCTGCTTCTCTCTGTCCCCCACTACCATGTTGCATATGCATACCCTCCAACATGACCCATTCCATAGGTACAAAATGATCTGTTACTTGACTTTCTTGCCAGTGGCAATTGCAGGGGAGGGGCTGCAGTAGTCCAAAATGTAAATAATAAGCGAGCCACACCAACTGCGAGAGTGACCCAACATTTTTCTTGTAACCCTGTAACCCACTGTCTCTGCCTGTCAACCTCTCAATGTCAACCGCTGCCTCCCCCTGTCACCCTCTGCCTCCCATGAGTTCTGTTGTCACCCTCTGCTGACCCTTGTCTTCTGTTGTCACTCTCTATCTCTCTATGTCAACCTCTGCCTTGCCTGCCTTACGCTGTCACCCTCTGCTTCTGCCTGTCACCCACTTTAGTGTGGTATATTGCTAACTTGGGCTGGGAGGGAAGAAGGGACCCAAATTATATTATTACACCTAGGCCCACTATTCACAAGTTCCACCACTGCATGACTGTGTCCATTTATGCACATAATAATAATAATAATAATAATAATAATAATAATAATTAACACCTTTTGATTAATCTGTAAATGGAGAAAGCATATTGATATGATTGTTTCTTCATTCTCACCAATAAATTACATATATACAGAGAAGTACAATACCAAATGTGACTTAGATTTTGCTGAGAACGTAAAAAGGTGCTCATTGATTTCTTACATGTCAAAGCAAGAAAATAAATGATAATAGTTCAAACAGGGCAAGAGTGTGACTTTTCTTTAAAATATAACATAATAGCCCCAAAATATAACCAAGCATCCTCCATGTTTAGGTATAATATGGTATTCTTTTTTTTTTTTACTGCAGATTTTTTTTATCTGTGAACATAGAACTGATGTGACTTGACAAAAAGGTCCAGTTTTGATTAATCTGTCCAAAGGACATTTTCCTCAGGAGCATTGTGTCAATAAACAAGTTAAGAAAATTCCAGTTTCGATATGTTATGTTGTTTTTGTAAAAGTGGAGTCCTACGTGACTTTCTTCCATGGAACCTACTGTCACAAAAAGTGTCAGATGGTGCGGTCAGACACTGACATACCTTAACCTTGGATTTCAGCTTGTATCTCTTTGGAAGTTTTCCTTGGCTTTTTTCTACCATTCTCAATATCCTTCTGTTTAATCTGGGGTCAATTTTCTTCTTGCAGCCATGTCCATAGAGGTTGGCTACAGTCTCATGGACTTTAAACTTTTTAATAATATTTACAACTGTAGTGACAGGAACATCTAGCTGCTTAGTCATGGCCATGTAGCCTTTACCTTTAACATCCTTGTCTATAGTTTTCTCTCTGATTTCAGACAACTGTCTCCTCCGCTTTCTCTGGTCCATGTTCAGTGTGGTGCTCACAATGATATCAAACAGCAGAGTGACTGCTTTTCTCTATTAGGCTAAATGACTGAATAGAAGATTGATGTGTGATGCTAATTCAAGAAAGCAAATAGTTTGGAATATTGAATCAGTAGAATCAAATAGTTTATTATCTTTTGTAAGGGGTACCAACAAATATGTCCAGGATATTTTAGAATATCTTTGGAGAATATATTCTGTTTTCACAACTTATTTGCCATATTCTTTGAAATAGCAAAGACATGAAGGTATCCATGAGACAATAACTTTTAACTTTATCGCTTTGCAGGAGGAACAAAGCAATGTTTGGTTGAGCTGCAAATTTATCAACATCCGGGGGTGGGTGCGAATGTATGTATACATATATATTATCCATATACTATCCATTTGGGAAGAGACAGACACACATCATATAGGAGCCATACCTTTGGACCATTATAGGTGACATCCAACACAAAGGACACAATCTTATTAAATATATTGTTATCACCAATAGTTCACTACAAAAATTGTCTATCTGGTGAAGCAAGGTCATTTTTATGATCATACTCTTTCTTCTTTCTTTTCAGTAGTATTATAACATTAAGTTGTATTGTTGATTTGCTTCACCCCTTGCGAAAAGAATACTTCACATATTGGATGGTGACCCATTAAATGAGCTCTCTGTGAGTGAATCAGGCTCCTAATTGATTTCCCCTGATGAAGTCCTTTTAAGGATGAAACGCGTTGGGGTATATATATATATATATATATATTTACATTTATTGACCAGAGTAGCTAGTTTATTTAGCAGATGCTATTTTACAGTGTACAATCAACATTTAAGTCCTAGAGTGGACCTTTCATGACAAAGGTCCACACTAGGGCCCTCATTCAGGATGGATCACATTTGTAAAGCTGCTTGCTTGCAGCTCTGTAAATGCGATCCATACTAATGCAAATGCACTAGGAGGTGTTAAATGAACAATGTCAAAGAGCAATTTGGATTTCTATATTCAGACAATTTAATAACATAAAAAATTAATAAAAAATTGTATAAACATACATGTCACATATAGGCTAAAAGGTATGAATTCATACACTGAATTAAGATAGGATTACCCTTGGTAGGCGTCAGGAACTAGATGAAGTTTTAAGCTGGAGTAGTTCGTTCCTAGTGTACCCCTGTGTCAGAAGCACTGATCCAATGAATAATGTCCCATACACACATGAGAGTCCAATAAGGACATAGCAGCAATTCACCGTTAGAGGAAGATTGGCTCCAATAGTCCTTCTGTGATGAGCTCCTTATGCATTACGGTGTGAACATTCTCTTGATTGAAGGCAAATAGTGGATTCCTCTCAAATGAAAGGGTTTCTTTGTATCCAGGGGATGGTCAGGGTCTATACTCCAGTGTTCCTGACTTGGTAATGACAGCATCTGATGCGTTTCGCTGCATTCAACTTGCAACTTTTTCAACGGTGTAGAATGCTTGTGCATGTGGGGTTTATAAACCCTATTCATTATGGTGGCTAATTAGCTAATTATGCCATACTACCAGCTACTAGAGTATATTCCAATAATGTTTATGTCAGGTGTAATGACATCCAGACATACTTAAACATAGTAAAGTCATAAGCACAAGAAATGTTTTTCACATTTGTTTTGTTAATGAAAAATGCATGTGGACAATTAAATTACAGAAAAATAGTATTCTAATTTCTAATATATACACATAGGGATCCGGGCAGGATTAAGTTTAGGCTGCGGGGGGTTAAGGATAGGCAGGGCCAAAACTAGGATTCTTGTCTCCCGGGGAAAGGAAGTAATGTGGCCCAACCCCCTCCCCCCATATTCCATATAGATGTACCCCCTATAGATGCTTTCCCCTCTATATTTGCTCCCAATAGATGCACTCTTTAAAGGTACTCTGCAGTGATGTACTTCTTCTAGATTTACTCCTGATATATATACATTTCCTATAAATGCAATCCCTATGGATGGGCTCACTATAGATGCTCTCACTCACTGTAGTGGCTGTGATCTCCCATGCACAGAGGTGGGTGGCTGGGGCCGGTGTGTGAGGGCAGGAGGCTGCTGCTCGGATGATCCTCAGAGTAGCAGGGTGTGTGGTCAGTGCTGGAACTCAGCAGCTGCTGCCTCATGTGTCTGTGTCTCTGTGTACACTCACAGCTCCTGTCCTGGTATATAATTGGAGGAGAGCAGTGGGGGACGGGGCCAGGCACAGCATAGTATAGAAGTCCCAGCCCTCTGACTGGCTGTGACACTGCAAAACTTTCTGAGTACCGACACCCACACAGGCTGCAGTCTCTCTCACTTCTCCCCTCTGCAACAGTGTGTACCCCACATCCCTGCTACACAACATCACATCACTGAACTACATTCCCCCAATATGCTGTACCACGTTACAACACTACATCACTGCACTACCTACCCTCCATACGCTGCAGTACATCGCTACGCAACATCCCCACTATACACCGCACTACATCACTCTGCTTCATCCCTAATACACACCGCACTACATCACTACACTACAGCTCTCTACACACTGCATTGCATCACACCTACTGTACACTCTGCACTACAACACCCCTATACACCTCACTACATAACTACACTGTACCTCCCTTATGATACACTACATAACTACACTACATCCCCCTACACATTGCACTATGTCGCTATGCTGCAACCCCCCTACATGCCGCGTTACATCACTGCACTACAGCCACCCTATACGCCGCACTTCATCACTACAACTCACTACATTCCTAACAATAAATTAAAACATCTCATTGCCTCTCTCTATATGAACTCACCATGAGTCCTCTCCCCAATGGAGCACCAGGCTGAGTAGAATGAGCCTAGGGCAGCAGGGTGGAGTGGAAAGAGGAGGCGGGCTTGGTACACTGGATGGGAGACAGCAGGGTAGAGGGGAAGAAGAGGGCAGGCTGAGGGGAAGAGGGTAGGCCCTAGCCCTACAGATGGGAGAGAGCAAGGTACAGAGGAAGAAGGGGATGGGCTGAGGGGAAGAAAACACTATCAGCATCAGAGAACAATTCGCAGTTATCAAACCAGAAGTGGCTAACTAGAACTGGCAACCATCGCCATCAACAGGATTCCCTTTCCCATTCCTCCTCTAAAGGTTTTTCTGAACTAAGACCAAACATAGGCATACACTTTGTGTATTCTACACCAGCCAAGCAGACATGTGCCCAACTCATCATGGATCTGATCGGATCAGTATATCGATAGTGGCATCCCATCCGCCGGAATCCCGGCATTGAGGCAATGAGTCCGCTTGCCCTGCTTCGGGCCCGGTTGCTTTCTTCACTCGACACAGGTTCTAATCTCACTCGGTTGGTGGCATGGACTGACCAACCAAGTGGGAATACCAGACAGGTGTCAGGCTGCCGTCCATCATTAAGATGCCGGCTGTCAGGATTCCGGCGTCGGCCTCTCCATGAATCCCATATTGTTTTTTGCTGTAGAATAATAAAAATATTGCTTTTATTTTTATTGGCATTCAATTTTAAAACAAATAAAACACCATTCTTACTGTAGTGCAGTGGTTTCCAAACTTTTTGGAATCACGGCGCCCTAGAATATCAGAATTTTTTTCACGGCACCCCTAGGCCAAAAATTTCTTTTTGAGAAATTTAGAAATAAATATTACATTAAGTAGATCGCGTTTATATGTCATCCTTAGGGTCAGTTGTGTGGTGAGGGACAAGATTTGCTTCTGTTTGGCCACATATTTTATGACTGGCAGCCACCAGCACTGGTTTTGCCTATTATATTGACCATGAATAATTTGAATTGGTCCTGGACCATCAACCCAGGGCACCCCTGCAAGTGTCCCGAGGCACCCCAGGGAGCCACGGCACACAGTTTGGAACCTCTGCTGTAGTGCTTTCTTAGAAAAAAATTATTGCCAGAAATGTGTTGGTGTAGTTCCCCTTTCAAATATGGGTACCTCAGTATAATTCTATTAGTATTTCCTTGCATTAAATAGATGATATAGCTATGACATCAAATAATGTATGTTTGCCTTTCTCTCAGGAAGATGGCGATATCACATGGTGGCATCTTTCAAACATAGGGGCAGATGTATTAACCTGGAGAAGACATAAGGAAGTGATAAACCAGTGATATGTGTAAGGTGATAAAGGCAGCAACCAATCAGATCCTAACTGTTAATTTACATATTGGAGCCTTCTCAGGTTAATACATCTGCCCCATTATCCAATAACACTCCTGATACAGAGCTGTACACTAATGTTTCTACAGCTGCGAATGTGGACTCAGCGACTGTGTGAAAATATGCAAATGTCACAGCTGTCTGAATTTGTATGTAGACACCTACCGGCGGCTTTGTGAGTCCCAGCGCCCAAAGCATACAAAGACACAGCATTCGTTGCAGAATAGTTAATCATTGAACTTCTGTGCAGTGCTATGGGTGTGTGGCATGGCCACAGGAGTTGCAGGCCGATATATGCCCTAAAAACGGTCGTGACATGTCCGTGTTGGACTTGTGATGGAATCCTGGCGGTCGGGATCCCAGCCGCCAGAATACCGGCAGCAGGGTGATCGCTAGAAAGTCCCTTGTGGGCTCGGTGGCTCACTGTGTTCACCACAGGTTCTATTCCTACACTATGGGTGTCATGGACACCCACAAGTGGGAACAGCCATGGCGCAGCTGTCAGCATTCCTGGCAGTCGGGATCCTGGCGCCGTGGTCCTGACCGCCAGGATCCTGACCACCGGGTTAGTAACTACATCTCGTCCATGTCTATGCCGCCAATCCCTGTAACTACCCCCAAATGGTTCCTGACTGTCAATCACTTAGCGAATTAAGCCTCTGTGCTTTTGTATGGTGAGTGCGATTCATGAAAGAACGGAAAGCATGGCTTTCTGCTTCCCCATGGTTTTCAGATTCACCATCTCAGGATGGCGCAACCTAAACATGCATGCGGAAACTGCATGGAAGCTTAATGCTTCCTTGCTCACTGTCCAGCACCCGACAGTAGCACATGCGCAGAGGGACCCGCCAGCTAAGTACGGCACATGAGCTGCAAACGCATTGCGTCTGTGAGACGGCTAATTTGCTGTTGCAGTTTAGTGAAATGCATTCACAATTTGACAGGTAGTGACCGCTTGTGTGTATTAACATGGTGTTTGTGGGGGGTGGTTGGAAAAATGTAGGCGAATCATGGCCGTTTTCAGGGCTTGTATCTAACATGAGTTGCAATGGGTTGCGACTAAAAACATGGCGCTGTTGCGACTGCATTCTCATTATCTTTAGTAGCCCAAGGTCAACCGCAATTGTAGATGGTACTCAATTTCTGCATATGCAATGCGATTTCTGTGTAATTTTGCAATTGCGTCAGTGGGCGTCTTTTACCTTTCTAGGCGGCTCTTGACATGTAAGTTTTAGCAGAAGCAGGATTGAGAAAATCGCTATTTCTGTCTCAATAGCAATCCAAGCTGAATGATGCCCTAAGGGGGTTATTCAGGTTTGTTAGCGAATGGAAAAAGTTAGCAATTGGACAGAACCATGTTGTACTGCCGGTGGGGAAGATGTAACATGTGTAGAAAGATTTAGATTTGGGTGTGGTGTGTTCAAACTAAAATCTAATTGCAGTGCAGATATTAAGCAGCCAATATTTACCCTGCACAGAAACAATATAAGCCACCCATATCTAAAACTCTCTGCACATGTTACATCTGCCCCACCTGCAGTGCAGCATGGTTTTGCCCAACTGCTAACTTTTTTGGTTTGCTAACAAACCTGACTAGGGGGTCATTCCGAGTTGATCGCTAGCTGCCGTTGTTCGCAGCGCAGCAATCAGGCTAAAAATCAGCATTTCTGCACATGCGTATGGGCCGCAATGAACACGCGTGTCGTAAGGGTACAAAGCCCATTGTGGTTGTGCACAGGTTGTAGCGAAGTTTTCAGTCGCACTGACAGCCGCAAGAAGATTGACAGGAAGGGGGCGTTTCTGGGTGTCAACTGACCGTTTTCAGGGAGTGTTTGCAAAAACACAGGCGTGTCTGAAAAAACGCAGGCATGGCTGGGCGTTTGCTGGGTGGGTGTATGACGTCAAATCCAGCCACGAATAGGCTGAAGTGATCGCAAGCGCCAAGTAGGTTCAGAGCTACTCTGAAACTGCACAAACTTTTTTTGCAGAGCTCGGCTGCACATGCGTTCCCACTTCTGCTAAGCTAAAATACACTCCCAGTGGGCGGCGGCATAGCGTTTGCACGGCTGCTAAAACTAGTTAGCGAGCTACCAACTCGGAATGATCCCCTAACACCCTAAGTCTGCTAACCCTCAGATAAACATCTGGATATTTATTGGAATTCCTGGTAGTTTAGGGCTCATGCCAAATTTGATGATGTGATTACAATTCTATGCATCTTGGAAACTAATGTAAAATATTAAGAATATTATTTCGTCCAAATAAAGTAATAGTGTTTAAAACAGCACAGCAAATAAACTTCAAGGACTTATTGATAAGGAACAATTTGACCTCGGCCCAACAAGTAAAAAGAATAAAAAAGAGAGAACCTCTGGTAATGATAGCACTGTGTCTCTGAACAATCAGTGGAGTCTATGTGGACAGCTTCTTCGTGAAGGGTATGTTGTATAAGATTGTTCTAATTAAAAAGACCTTTGTGAGTAGAACAAACCCTTCTATATGGTGGAGCTATGTGAAGAAGGCTGGATCTATTTTTATGCATTAACTCAAAACACATCTTTGAGTCAATAGCGTCTTTGAACTTTGTTTCCTTTGTGAGCTTAGGCTTACAGGAATACAAGGTGTTTTCATAGCCATTGCTTGTAGAATAAGGCAATTGTATGTGATTAATGCCTTCAAAGTGTTAAGAAAACAAAAGCAGCAGGTTAAACATCATTAAATAGTAAGTGTTTTGTTCTGCCCAACAGCCCCGGGATATTCCATTCTGCATAGAACCGTATGAAACTCTCACAAGGACATCTTTACAAGGCATGGGACATTCTGGGTGGAAAATGACATGTAGCATGGACTGATTAGGAGTAGGACTAGTAAGAGATGAATATTTTACTAATTTGCCAAAGCAAGTTGCTGTATGGCAGCAGACCTACTACCAAATGCCATTCAAATGTTGTTTAAAAAAGCCTTCACTACAAAATGTATTATTAATTAAAGCCATCTTCTTCATTGTTCTTATAGCTATCTTGTAGAATTGGTCACAGTAGATTGGTTGTGTCCACCTCCTCTAGTGTGAGAGCTTAAGGCTCTGTTATAAAATATTTACCACGGAAATATTTATGTGTGTAATTTTTAATTCCAACAATATCTTTATAATTCTTCATTCCATTTTCCCAGTTTTTCTGTACTTTTTCCCTCCTCTCTTTCGTTCCCAGTATGTCCCACTGGGCATTCGCTGAGCACCACCTGTCGAAAGATTTTAATAAACCCTTGTAGCTGAATGAACTTTTAAAGCAAATCATGAATGAATGAGAGTTCTTATGGCATAAACAACCACAAACGTACCCTGCGGGAATTTTTGTAGTGTGTATGGCTCTCCCCGCCCCATCCATACTGCTTTATTTTACTGAAGCGTTACTGAGTATGTTGCACCTAACAGCTTACACTTAATCAGCACAATGAAATTAATTAAACAGATTGCTTTGTGCCATAAATTACTATTATTAATATATTATACCAGTTGAAGCCCCTTTGCTGCTATCATGTTCTTATAATGTGTGCACTCTGGGACTTTTCTTAGTTTATTAATGCAGATAAATGTAGAAAATTATATATCATTTGCATAACTGAACTATTATCAAAAGACGCCAATGATGTACTATACTAATGGTAAAAAAATAAATAAATACAGAAGAATGTATAAATATGTAATAGTAACAACAATAAGTACTCAGATTAATTTAGGCAAAGCTACTGTATTTTCCCAGTTTTTTTAATAATGTTAGTTATTATGTAGAATTATGGCCCTCATTCCGAGTTGATCGGTCGCAAGGCGAATTTAGCAGAGTTACACACGCTAAGCCTACGCCTACTGGGAGTGTATCTTAGCTTCTTAAAATTGCGACCGATGTAATCGCAATATTGCGATTACAAACTACTTTGCAGTTTCTGAGTAACTTCAACCTTACTCTGCCTGTGCGATCAGTTCAGTGCTTGTCGTTCCTGGTTTGACGTCACAAACACACCCAGCGTTCGCTCAGACACTCCCCCGTTTTTCCAGCCACTCCTGCGTTTTTTCCGGAAACGGTAGCGTTTTCATCCACACGCCCATAAAACGCTGTGTTTCCGCCCAGTAACACCCATTTCCTGTCAATCACATTACGATCGCCGGAGCGATGAAAAAGCCGTGAGTAAAAATACTATCTTCATTGTTAAATTACTTGGCGCAGTCGCAGTGCGAATATTGCGCATGCGTACTAAGCGGATTTTCATTGCGATGCGATGAAAAATACAGAGCGAACGACTCGGAATGAGGGCCTATATTTTCTATATTATAATAAACCTTTGTATCTCAGTTATCTCCTCTCTAATAAATATATTATATATATATATATATATATATATATATATTTAAAGAGATATTGTTTGTCTTTTTTAATAGTGAAATAAATATGTGTCCTATATATTCACAACACATATACCTAATGGCTGCACCATAGGGTTTGAGAGTAAGGAGCTGTCAAGCAGGTGCTTTTAACGTTAGTGATTTTCCAGCTGTAAGAGTGATAGCATTAATAGAACTGGATTTCTACATTATGTACACTATACAATGAAGGGGTGTTGCAATCTTTTCAACTAGTAATCGTTCACTTGTTTCAGGTGAAGAGCCTTTCTCCTTCACTTCATTGTGCAAACACAGGAGCAATTGAGCTTTACTTAAGCTAGTGATTTTCCAACAGTATAAGTGCCTGGATTAAAAGCACCATAACTGATAACCAGTACAAGTATAATAAATACTGGTATTTTACAATGAGGGTAGACAGACTGGTTACTGCAAAAATGTGCCTTGGCCATAAAGTTATTTAGGACAGAAGAAATATTTGGTGAGATTACAAAGAGTGATGGGACCACATTTGTTAAACAGAATAATAAAAATAACCTGTCAATCACCTATCTATGATTATTTTTTAATGAAACCATATAGTCACATCTCTCTTGCACTGCAGATATGGTAGAGCATACTTGCCTACCTGACCCTCTCCACGAGGGAGAAAATGCTCTGTTACTGGACTTTCCTGGTAATGTATGATTGCCATCACCTGTGGTGATCTAGTTAATTGATAAGAAAGGTGTTTCACCGCAGGTGATGGCAATCATACATTACCAGGAAAGTTCGGGAACAGAGCATTTTCTCCCTCATGGAGAGGGTCAGGTAGGCAAGTATGTGATAGAGTGAAGTGGATTAATGAAGTTTACTACATTTGTTATAAGTACATTTCTCTTGCACCTTATCTTCGTTTATATAGGGCCTAATTCAGTAAGGATTGCAAATTCTGCTAATTAGCAGAATTTGAAATCCTTTCCCTAGTAACATAGTAACTAAGATTGAAAAAAGACAGTTGTCCATCGAGTTCAACCAATTTGTGGTCTCCTATGCAGTCTTATTATAGGACTAGTTATTTTTATGTTAGGACCAGTTATATTAACTGTAATGCGTGCCTACGCACCATAACCCTGAATATCTTTATCCAATAGGAATTTATCTAACCCATTTTTAAAGGTGTTGACTGAGTCCGCTGTTACTACTCTCTCAGGCAGGGAATTCCAAACACATATTGTCCTTACTCTGAAAAAACCTTTTCGCCTCAATGTGCGGAAACTCCTCTCCTCTAACCTAAGCGAGTGACCACGTGTCCTCTGTGCTGATCTTATAGAAAACAGGTCCCTCCCAAGCTCTGTGTTTTGACCCCTTATATATTTGTAGATGTTGATCATGTCCCCTCTTAGTCTCCTCTTTTCCAATGTAAACATGCCTAGCCTTGCAAGCCTTTCCTCGTATTCCAGCTTCTCCATGCCCTTGATTAGTTTGGTTCGCCCGCCTCTGAACCTTTTCTAGCTCCAGGATATCCTTTTTGTAATATGGTGCCCAAAATTGCACACAGTATTCAAAATGTGGCCTCACTAGTGATTTATATAATGGGAGTATAATGCTCTCGTCCCTTGCATCAATTCCCCGTTTTATGCATGCTAATATCTTATTAGAATTATTTGCTGCACTCCTACTTTGGGTACTGCTGCTTAATTTATTATCTATGTGAACTCCTAAGTCTTTTTCCAGTACAGAATCCTCTAGTATTACCCAATTTAGTATGTAGGTGTAATATCTGGTCTTGGCCCCACAGTGCATTACCTTACACTTGTCTGTGTTGAATCTCATTCTCCATTTTGCTGCCCATGCTTCCAGTTTAATAAAGTCATTCTGAAAAGACTCAGCATCCCCCTCCATATTTATAACCTTACACAATTTGGTATCGTCTGCGAAAATTGACACCATGCTCTCTAGACCTACTGTTAGGTCGTAGATGAAAATGTTGAACAAAAGTGGTCCAAGTACAGACCCTTGTGGCACACCACTTAGTACTTTAGTCCAATTTGAAAATGATCCATTGACCACAATGCGCTGCTACCTATTTTCTAACCCACAGGTTCTCAAACTCGGTCCTCAGGACCCCACACAGTGCATATTTTGCAGGTCTCCTCACAGAATCACAAGTGAAATAATTAGTTCCACCTGTGGACCTTTTAAAATGTGTCAGTGAGTAATTAATGCACCTCTGCACCTGCTGGGTTACCTGCAAAACATGCACTGTGTGGGGTCCTGAGGACCGAGTTTGAGAACCTATGATCTAACCAATTACTGACCCAAGTGCATATTGTGCTCCCTAGCCCTATTTCTTGTAGCTTATAGATAAGACACATGTGTGGTACAGTGTCAAAAGCTTTGGCAAAGTCTAAAAAGATTACATCCACCTCCTTACCCTGATCAAGGTTCGCACTTACTGTTTCATAAAAGCCAAGTAAGTTGGTTTGATATGATCTGTCCTTCACAAATCCATGTTGGTTCCTTTTAATTACCTTATTTGCTTCAAGGAACTTTTGAATACCGTCCCTTAGAATACCTTCCAATACTCTCCCCACTATAGATGTAAGACTAATTGGTCTAAAATTACCTGGTTCAGCTTTGCTCCCCTTTTTGAATATCGGCACTTCCTCCGCTATACGCCAGTCTTTGGGAACCATACCCAATTTAACCGAATCCATGAAGATCAAATATAGAGGTCTTGCTAGTTCAGTGTGCAACTCCATAAGAACTCTCGGGTGAATTCCATCTGGATCAGGTGACTTATTAATCTTTAACTTTTTTAATCGGTCACAGACTACCTCCTCACATAAATAAGCATTTAGCAGTGGGACATTATCTTTGTTGAGATTTTGTGTTAGACCCAGCATTTGGTCCTCTCTGGTAAATACTGTTGAAAAAAACTTGTTTAGTTTGTTTGCTATGTCATTATCATTTTTGATTAAGACTCCCCTCTTGTCCTTTAAAGGGCCTATGCTCTCCTTCTTTAGTCTCTTGCTGTTGATGTACTCAAAAAAATTGGGTATTCTCTTTGCATTCGTTTGCTATTAGTTTTTCAGTTTCTACTTTAGCCGCTCTTATTCCTTTTTTGCATATTTTGTTACAGTCATTATAGTGCTGTAATGACTGCATCCCCCTCAGATTTGTATTTTTTAAATGCTCATCTTTTTTTGTCCATTAATTCCTTTATATTTTTGTTAAACCACAATGGTTTGGGATTTTTATTCCTTTTTTTGCTGCTGGTGGGAATAGATTTACAAGTATTAATTAGCAGTGATTTTAATACATCACATTTCTCTGTAGCATTTTTTTCCTTGAAACAGAATTTCCCATTCAATGACCCTTAACGCTCCCTTCATCATGTCAAAGTTGGCTTTGCTAAAGTTTAGAGTTCTAGTTGAGCCAGTATAGGACTGCTTATGAAAACTGATATTGAATGTGACCATATTGTGGTCGTTGTTACCTATGGGCTCTCCTACTTCAATAATTAAACCAAATCCCCATTGTTAGTTAATACCAGGTCTAAGACTGCATTGTACCTAGTTGGTTCCTCGATTACTTGAACTAAGTAATTATCATTTAGTGTGTTTAAAAACATATTGCCCCTAGCAGTATCACATGAATTGATTTTCCAGTTTATCTCGGGATAGTTAAAGTCTCCCATCACTACTATGTCTCCTACTCCTGCTGCTCTTTCTATTTGATTCAGTAACAATTTCAGGTCAGACACATTAATACCAGGCAGCCTGTAGCATAACCCCAATAATAACTTCTTTATTCCTTTACCCCCGCATGCAATTTCTACCCATAACATCTCAATAGTATTTACAGTCCCTTCTTGAATATCTTCCCGTATAACAGGTTTTAGAAATGGCTTTACGTAAAGACATACCCCTCCACCCCGTTTATTTAGTCTGTCTCTCCACAGTGTGTAACCCTCTAGATTGACTGTCCAATTGTGAGATTCGTCCCACCATGTTTCAGTAATGCCTATAATATCATATTCCTTGCTTGCTGCGAGGATTTCTAGTTCCCCTTCTTTGCCTGTAAGGCTTCTTGCATTTACATACATACAATTGAGATATGTATTTCCCCTTATGGTAGTGACATCATAATTCTTATGCAGCAAAGATGACCCGTAATCTTCATTGGTTACTGTTATTCTAACACCCTTTTTATTTCCCATGTTACTACCCTTGCCGTCTGCTCTATTCCTGCCCCATACTCCTCCCTCGTTTTGTTCACTAACGCCACCTCTGCTATTCTAACTGAATGACCCGTGATTTCTTTCTAAACCCTCCCCCCAGGCTCCTAGTTTAAAATCTCCTCCAACCTTCTAACCATCCGTCCCCCCAGCACCGCTGCCCCCTCCTCATTCAGGTGCAATCCATCACAACAAAAAAGATGGCGCCTGACTGAGAAGTCTGCCCAGTGTTCTAGGAACACAAACCCTTCTTTCCTGCACCAATTCCTAAGCCACACATTTACCTCCCTAATCTCCCTCTGCCTCCGTGGGCTAGTGCGTGGCACGGGTAATAATTCAGAGAATATTACCTTAGATGTCCTTGCCTTAAGTTTCTTGCCTTATTCCCTATAGTCTTTCTTAAGGACATCCCACCTTCCACTAACTTTGTCGTTGGTCCAACATGCACCAAGACTGCTGGATCCTTCCCAGCAATCTATCTACCTGGTCTAAGATGAGCCGCACCCGAGCACTCGGGAGACAACAGGCCGTACGGCGATCACGGCCCCGGTAGCAGATTGCCCTATCTGTCTTCCTAATAATGGAATCCAAAATGTCATTTACGGCAGTACAGATGGTGTAGTGGTCAGCATTACTTTCTCACAGCGATGAGGTTGTGATATAGATTCCCAACATGGCCTAACTGTGAGGGCTGGAGTTTATATACTCTTGCCGTGCTTGCATGGGTTTCTTACGGGTACTCTGGTTTCCTCCCACAATCCAAAAATATACTGGTATGATATTTGGCTCCAAACAAAAAATGAACCCTAGTTTGTGTGTGGTTACATGTGTTAGGGAATACAGATTGTAATTTCAGCTGGGGCAGGTACTAATATGAATTGCCCAAATTATTAAGTAGTACATAAAATCACAATCTCCCTATCCAACCGTTGCAGGAGCATTTTAAGCCATTTATTGGCTAATGCTCCTGTGACACTGCTGCATTCACGCCATACAATTATCATGCCGATCATATAAATATTGGCTGATCTGCCTGATAATTGTATGGTGGGTACACCACTTTACTCAATAGCTTTATTATATGATTGGTATAATTGTGCTGGTAGAATGGGAAGCTGCACTTTTATAATGATAGAATGCAGCAAACTGAGTACAGTATTGATTGAAAAAAGTCAAATACTGTAGAAAGAGAAGATACTGTATAACCATAAGGCCAGTCCACTGTACAAACATTAATATGGATAAATAATTGCTCAATTTAAGATAAAGTACAGCATTTAACATGATTATTTTTAAGTTGTTTGGCTTCAAGTAACACCTCTATCCTCCCACACATGAATTAGGGACTTTCTTTGGACCAAAGTTTATATTTAATTAATTGCTTTTGCGTGTGTTTATTTTTACTTGATATTGAAAATTAACATAGGGCCTAATTCAGAGAACAGGAACAGGATATCTCTGAATTGGACCCGAACCAGCCCATTCTGCCGACCAGTTATCCGGAGGAGTCCAAGTGAGGCACCAGCCTATTTCCGCATTGCATGAGGTACTCTACATCTATGAGACATTGCACTAATCCTCTAGCGGTATATGGAATTTTTCCATGGACTCTCCTCAGTAACATCTAAAAGGGACTCTCCTTACTGGATTATAACTGGATACAATAATGATGGGCAAAATATGGAACGGATTCTAGAGAACAATTTCCACTAATCCTGTACCAAAACCTTGGGTAAATTCCAATTTCTGCATATTGTTGGCAAATTCCATTTTTTTCTGCATATATTTGGCACATTATCTTGCACAGTAGTATTGCTTTTTAAAGAATTAATGTTTTAAAATACATTTTTATAATTACACATTTAGTGGTTTATATTGTTTCTTACCTCCAAATGGCCACTTCCTGTCAAACACTTTTCCTTAAAATCCCCATTGCAAGCAATATTGCAGTGGCACCTTGGCACACGAACATTGCGAATGTGCAGTCTGCCAATAATCACTCCATTGTGTCATATTCAGCCATTGTATACAAACATAAGGCCCAGGTTTGCAAGCTTTTTTGTTCATAACTTGGTGATCTTTCTAGAATTGATTACCACTGGAGTAATAAAATCATATACTTACCTATTAGTATATTTCTATATTTGAATATTTGATGCACAGTCATAAACATATCTAGTAAAGCATCAGAATCTAGTAAAGCATCAGTGAGTGTATGGACATTAATGAAAAATTAAAAATAATTTTCAAGTTAGATTCTGGAACCCTATAGTTCAAATATGACCTTGTATGGATACGGATTGATGGTGGAACCTCAGTGCCTCTGATAATTGACACTGGTACTTTGGGAAATGAAGTCTAATGACATTTTCTGTCTTAACAAGTAGAGTTGCACTAAACTGTCAGGAGTTCACAGGTTTTGGCCCCCATAATTAAGCTGCTGATGCCAAGTGAGCGGAAAGCAGGAATAAAGGAACAAGTCAAAGACCAGGCAGTTGAGAAGAAAGATAACCAAAAATCCCAAAATACTGTATCTATGAAGACGGATCATGAAAGCTACAGTTCAATAATACAGCAAGGGCACCTGTTGTATAGTCAAACAGTGAAAACTTAAGAAAGAAGTGAACTATTGGGGTGAGCAAATTAATTGGGACAAAGTAAGTATTGTATTATTATTTTTTTCAGAACATAGTGCATACATTTACTGGTAATGGTGTTCTTATTATGTCACTATTACCAACTGATTGGTTTAGTCAGGCCTGCCAAGTGGATGATAAAACTTTACTAGAGAAAGTAAAAGTCATCGTAAGGTTTACAAAGACGAGCCTGCAGAAGGATCACTAATGCCTGGCCTAGACTCACTGGGAAAAGAAAGAGCACCAGAAGGATGGGACACAGAGGAGGGGAAATCACATATTCACCTTCAGATGATGGAGGTGGATGCAAGGCCGTCTTAAGAGCAGTGTATGCCCCTGGGCAAAGCAATGCACTGGGACACCTACCCAACCTCCTGCGGTAGGGGGCGCTATCAGCGGCAGCTTTTATGTCACACAGGCGCTAGGGGGTGTTCTACATTCCACTCAGCATGTAGGAAATGGAGAAGTAATTTCTGCTAATTACTCCTTTACTGCACAGATGGTTGGAGATGGGCGGGATGGAGAACACTAAACTGTAGAAGGAGCTTCGGTATATAACTTCCAGGGTTGTAGGGGGTGTTTAATATGCAGGGGAGGGGTGAATAGTTGAGGGAGCTTAATATTCATGATTTTCTGGTGGGGGGGCAGCTTGCTTGAATGCAGATATCTCCAGTTCCTGGAAATAGATTTTTTAGCTCTCAATTAAGAGTATCAACTTTCAGGAGTTACTGAGGACTTGGGGATCAGAGTTCAGAAGCCAAAGCAATCCATCAATGAAAATATAAAACTGCATCACAGGTGTGAGGATCTGGAGCAGGGATTAACTGCTGGATAGCTGATATCTCTGATTCTAGGCATAGTAGCGACAAGCTCCCAGTGTCCACCGAAAGGGGACAGTCCCACCTTTTGGAGTATAGCCTCACAAAAATTCTAAGTCAGACAGAACCCAATATATCTGGCTTGGAAGAGCACTTAACAGGTTCAGATGGGGACCACTGCTTTGAAGTTAGATATCTCTGGTTCCCCAGGGCCAATGTAAAACATTTTGGTACCCCTGGAAAAATGGGACCCTCAGCTATCAGCCTAGGGCCCTTATACTCCTGGTGCCCTTGAGCAACTGCCCATTGAGCCCATATGACCAGTGTGAGATGGTAATATTTACAAGGTACTTGAGACTACGATTAAAGTTTTCCAGAACTTCTGCATTAATGTGTTTCCAACTAGCAGGATGGAGGAAAGAGAGAGAGAGAGATGTCTAAAAAATAATTTGTAATGTGTGAAAGAGGTTTTCATAAGAATAATAATTATCTTAGAAAGCAATGAGTAATGTAGGGTAGTGCATTATAAACCTTAGTATAATTCACAAACTTGACACCAGTGTGTATGAGGCCTTACTCGTGATGAACATATTTTAATAGATTTAATTATAGAATGGATTACTGTACTATTACATTTGTTTTCAGGTTCAGATGGGGACCACTGCTTTGAAGTTAGATATCTCCGGTTCCCCAGGGCCAATTTTCAAAATTTTGGTACCCCTGGAAAAAGGGGACCCTCGTCTATTAGTCTAGTGCATTTATACTCCTGGGTCCCTTGGGCAACTGCCCATTGAGCCCATCTGAAAGTACAGCCCTGGATGGATGGAGGTATGGCTGATGGCCGTGTCTCTGTAAATGTTTTTATTTTTAATTACAAAAAATCTAGGAAAAAATATGCTTTATCCCAATTACGTTGCAAAATCTGTTTTATTTTTTTATTTTTTTTGTATAATGTAACATTCTGGGTTCCTAACTTTATTACATACAACTGTTGTGCACAGGACATTCATCTTTAGATTGAGCTAAGACACCACTTAAGAATGGTATCCTTGTGTCATTTGTACCTGTTTGTTTTAGACAAGATTAGATAGAGACTCTTCTAGAAAGCATCAGGTTGAGCACTGTTTGCCTACCTTTTAATTAACAACATAACAAAAGTACATGCCCATCTGTTAACACATGGTCATAATTACTACAAAATGTCCATAGGTATAGACTTCAATCAGGCTATCTTTAATCAAAAACAAAGAGAGATCAAATTTCTAACACCAGATTTTTCTAGTAGTTAAAGAAAGCTTGGGAATACATATAGAAAGACATGCATATATTCATTTTGGCTTTTTTTTTTGTGTCTTAATTACATGAGATCTTATAACCTTTGCCTTTCTAACTTGTCTTATTATTTCAGTTGCTTAGCAATGTGTTGTTTAGATTCTACTGAGTTCATTGAGATTATAAAGATGATAGTCACAAAGGCTCATTATTTATAACCGATTGCTTTTATTTATTATATTTATTAGGTATTGTTAGTATAATATTTCTAAACCATGTAAAAGTCCACAATCCTGTGACTTGACATTTCATCTTTATAAAAGAAAATATTTGAGAAACTATGAAATGAAGTAAAATGAAGCACAGAAATAGGAAATAATACAGATATATGCAGGATGTATTAATTTTTCGAAAGGTGAGACACGTACTGTATTAGACAATCTTCTTTTTTGTAGTTTTTATATATAAAAACTCTATAAAACTGTTAAAACATAGGGCCTAATTCAGAGTTGATCGCAGCAGCAAATTTGTTAGCAGTTGGGCAAAACCATGTGCACTGCAGATATAACGTGCAGAGAGAGTTAGATTTGGGTGGGGTATGTTCAAACTGAAATCTAAATTGCAGTGTAAAAATAAAGCAGCCAGTATTTATCCTGCACAGAAACAATATAACCCACCCAAATCTAACTCTCTCTGCAAACAAATTTCCTGCTGCGATCAATTCTTAATTACCCCCTATAGACAGCTATCATACTGACAGTATTTCAAGTGATCAACTGCCCTGCAATATCAACAATTAACAATATTCCAGAGTAAATACTAGTCAGTACAACTCAGTTTGGTGTTCCCATTATATTTAAACATTAATTTTGCCTAAAGTTTTTTCACACCATAAAAGTTACGGCATAATAGTTTTATAGTCCATAAATAAAGTAATCAGTTACAGTATGTGGTTGTATTAGCAGTTTCTATCTATGAAAGAAAACTACAAACTACAGCAAGTAAAAAATCTCCAGTGATACAGGGATACTTGGAAGCTATATATAAAGATCATGGACTATTTTCATGTTATAATAATAATAATAATAATAATAATAATAATAATAATCTATATACATAAAAATGGACGTATGTGTGAATGTTCCAGCATAACTCTCAAATGCCTGGAGCAATTTACACCAAACTTGTTACACATATGATTTACAATCTAAAAAAAACTACTGTGGGTGTATGACACCTCTAGCACCCCTAGGGGGTGACATGTAAAAATCCATAGTTTTCGGCATAACTCTGGAATGTCTGGAGCAATTTACACAAAGGCTCACATGAGTATGGACAGAGGCACCCACGTGTAGGGGCAAAGGCACCCATGGGTAGGGGCAGAGGCACACACAGGTATGGGAAGAGGCACCCATGGGTAGGGGCAGAGGCCCCCATGGGTAGGAGCACAGGCACACATGGGTAGGGGCAGAGGCATCCACAGGTAAGGATAGAGGCACACACAGGTAGAGGCAGAGGCACCCACGGGTAGGGGCTGATGCACACATGGGTAAGGGCATAAGCATACGGGTAGGAGCAGAGGCACATAAAGGTAAGGGCAGATGCACACAAGGGTAGGGGCAGAGGCATATTTTAGTTTAGAAGCTAAGCAAGGAGACCTAGGGCCCTTTGACATAGAGTCAGTCTGCAACCTAACATATTTAACATACAGCGGGCAGAGCTTGGCCTGTCATCCCAGCATTTACAGCACTGAGCAGGGCAGCATCAGAGGCGGGATGGGGCAGAGAAGGAGGCGGATTATTCTCCTCAGCACCAGCATTTTGACAGGATCAATCCGAGGAAGTCCAGAGGTGCGTCCTGACAAAGATTGCCATTATTCTTTATATTCCATAGCGAAGCACTGGTATTCAGCCAGTAATAATAATAATAATAATTATTATTATTATTATTATTATTATCATCATAACTACTAGTATATTGGATCTGTCATTTGATCTCTTGTGAACAGGGCCAGCAACAGAAACCTTGGGGCCTGGTACAGTGATATCTATAGGGCCCCCTCAGATTATACTGTATATACAGTATATATATATATATATATATATATATATATATAAATCCTCCGCAGTGGAACTTCGTCCAGTGATAAAAAGACTCAAGACATAGCTTAATTCAACATTGTTTTTCAGCTCCTTTATTGAGCTTTTGTCAAACCCCTACATAAACTGCAGTCTATACAAAATACACCTACAATGAAAACATACAAAATACACATAGAGACATACACAATAAATTTACAATTATATCAAGAAACAGGGTCCTGACTGGATGTTAAACATATTGTAGCAGTTTTATGTAACAGTTTTTTTGTTTTTTGTGTTGCAATAAACTCAGTGTTTTGTGTTGCAATCAACTTCTCATATCACTAACATTGCCACATGATAACACCAGTTGAAAAGTCCTTTTTTCAACATCTTTTTTTTCAACATATACCACATTAGAAATACCATAAGATGTATTGGTTATCATAAAAAAAATTGCATATTCAATGACTCATTAAAGGCCTTTAAGGGCCAAGGCATCGAGTTTAATGATCCAGTGAGATTCTAATCTCAAAAGTAACCGGCCTCTGTCACCCCCTCTCTTTAATGAGAGCACATGGTCGATAATCCTATATCTTAAAGATGCCAAATGATGCTTTGCCATGGCAAAATGCCTTGCAACTGGCTGTTCGCTGTTGCCTGTACAAAGAGCTGCCCTGATTGGTGACCTATGTTGTGTGGCCCTTTTTTAAACGTCACTTCTGTTTTGCCCACATAGGTCAATGAATATGGACATATAATTACATATACTACAAATTTAATGGTACATGTGTCACTGTCTCACCTGCAGCAGCCATGTGTTGTGCATGAAAATGCTGGCATGGTATGTGACTGGTAATCTGAGTAATTAAACACTCTTGAGATGGTGATTCCGGAGTGGTAATCTATATTTGGATGGACCCGAGTACACATGAATATCTGCCTGTGTGGTTGTGGCCGCAGTTGCCTAGATACTTTACCACACCGAATCCTGTGATTTAATCAACAGGGACAATGTTGAGTATCTTATTTTGTAGAATATCTGCATTGATTGTTATCCCTATATAAACATCATCCAAGAGACTGTGAGTATATAAAGCCATCCTATTGTATTTGGTCTATGGATTTAAAAAAACAGTATATACCAGTGATTGTCACCATGAATTCCAACTGCATTTTAACAGTTATCAATTGATAAGTTGTGGGAGTGGCCATCTACGTCATACACTGGATTGTCTTCTATATTATAAACATCTCTATTAGATTCTGTATGCTTTGTTTATACTGGGATAATGACTGATTGACATCTAAACACTTAGTGACTGTGTTTTCTGACGTCACGTGATTACATCTGTTTTGAGATATTTGGTGCCCTTATATTGTCGCCACCCATTATGGAGAACCTTGAAGATTCTCCAATGGATAGCATTAGAAAGATTGAACAGGATGTATTTTTCAACAATAGAGAAATTGCCAATAAAGTTTTGCCGTTTTATCGCTACATCGACAACCTCCTCATTATATGTGGAGGTGATGAGATTAAGTTTGTACAATTAATCGAGGCCCATAACATCACAGATAGCCCGGTTAAATATACTTGTACAACAGATAAAACTAGTGTAAACTCTTTAGAAGTGACAATCACTAAACATGAGGGGAGATTTTTTACCTCTTTGTTTAGTAAGTAGTCTGACAGTAGCCACAAGTGCACACCCCTGGCCTTGAAAAATGCCCTACCCTATTCTCAATTCGTATGTGCGTTATCTACCGAACGTGCGGAAGGTATTCGGCAAATAGACAAGATGATTATAAAATTTGTAGCCAGCCAGAGGCTATTCTATTCAAACATTGGAACAGAGTAAAAACAAAGCACTGGATATTCCACCGGACCAATTGCCCAGCTTTAGAACTGATAAGAAGAAAGTCAAGAGTCACTTCTGGTTAAATAAATACAACACAAGGATTAACACACAGTCCAAGAAATTGTGGCCGGTGATTTCTTCTGACAAAGAGTTGAAAGCACTACACAATACTGCATTAATGCCATGTTATCGTAGGGGCAAAAACCTTAGGGACTTTTTAATCCATACAAACATCACAGATTTGGGTAAATCAACAGGAGCGTCTTTTTTGGGCAAGATAAGGAATTGCTGTGTTAAGTGCCCTAATTGCATGACGTGCAGTTATTTACAACCAGACCCACATTTCTTCCATCTCTCTACAGGAGTGAGGTTCAATATTAGGTATCATTTGTCATGTACCAGTAAAATTGTGTTATATGTTATTACATTTCCATGTTCATTGATCTATGTGGGCAAAACAGAAGTGACATTTAAAAAAGGTCCACACAACATTGGTCAGCAGTCAGGGCAGCTCTTTGTACAGCAACAAGGCATTTTGCCATGGCAAAGCATCATTTGGCATCTTTAAGATATAGGAATATCGACCATGTGCCCCCATTAAAGAGAGAGGGCGACAGAGGCTGCTTTACTTTTGAGATTAGAATCTCAGTGGATAATTAAACTCGATGCCTTGGCCCCTAAAGGTCTTAATGTCACTGAATATTCAATTTTTTTTTGTGATAACCAATACATCTTACGGTATTTCTAATGTGGTATATGTTGAAGAAAAGGATGTTGAAAAAGGCCTTTTCAACTGGTGTTATCATGTGGCAATGTTAGCGATATGAGAAGTTACTGAGTTTATTGCAACACAAAAAAACAAAAAAGCTGTTACATAAAACTGCTTCAATATATTTAACATCCAGTCGGGACCTTGAATTCATGATTATCTGCAAACTCCCTGTTTCTTGATATAATTTTATTGTGTATGTCTCTGTGTGTGGTTTGTATGTTTTCATTGTAGGTGTCTTTTGTACAGACTGCAGTTTAAATAGGGGTTAAGTTCTTTGATGCAGGTGCACCTGGAACCGGAAGTAAGTATGGCCAGAGGGACACACCTGATAGAGAGAGCTATTTAAATAGTGTGGGTTTCACTGAGTTTTATGTATGGTGGCTTGACAAAAGCTCAATAAAGGAGCTGAAACGTTGCTGAATTAAGCTATGTCTTGAGTCTTTTTACTACTGGATGAAGTGCCACTGCAGAGGATTTCTATGTGCTGTTTGCCCGCAGTGGCTCACATCGGAGGGCACCCATCAAAGCAAATATAAGGTTCACAAGAGTGCCGGGTTTTGGACTTTGTGTATATACAGTATATATCTATACAGGTTGAGTATCCCATATCCAAATATACGAAATACGGAATATTCCGAAATACAGACTTTTTTAAGCGAGAGTGAGATAGTGAAACTTTTGTTTTCTGATGGCTCAATGTACACAAACTTTGTTTAATACACAGTTATTAAAAATATTGTATTAAATGACCTTCAGACTGTGTATATAAGGTGTATATGAAACATAAATGAATTGTGTGAATGTAGACACACTTTGTTTAATGCACAAAGTTATAAAAATTATTGGCTAAAATTACCTTCAGGCTGTGTGTATAAGGTGTATATAAAACATAAATGCATCCTGTGCTTAGATTTAGGTCCCATCACCATAATATCTCATTATGGTATGCAATTATTCCAAAATACGGAAAAATACGATATCCAAAATACCTCTGGTCCCAAGCATTTTGGATAAGGGATACTCAACCTGTATATATATATATATTTCTTTTTTTTTTAAAGCGTAACAGAACTTCCTGCACTATATAAGAAACTGCTAATGAATATATATATTTATCTATACACATATATATAAATATGTATATCTCTCCTGCCTTCTTTCCTTCCCCACATACACCACAGTCTATCTCTTTTCCCAAAGACTCCATGCTGCATTCCTAGCTCTCTCACCCCATTCCAAAGCCCTGTATCTCTTCACCAATCCACTCTTACGCAGAGGAGAGACTCACCTGAGCTGCACTCCCCAATTTCCAGATGCTGCATTCCCCAGCAGGTACCATGCGGCCCTCACACCCTACCATGAGAGGCTGGCGCCGGGCATGGGAATCCTATGCAGTGGAGCTGCTGCCATGTCCCATAACTGCCTGCAACAGAGCTGGACCCAGAAGAGCTGGGGCACACTTGCGCCACACAGTCACTATGCTCCTGTTACTCTGAGGCTGCGCCCACACCGTCTAGAGCTCACTGCCCTATTTTGGACAAGAATGTTCATATCCCTGCTGGGAACTAAGTGGCATATTTTGGAGCCCCTCTGATCCTTGGGGCCTTGTACAGGTGTCCCCTAAAACACCCCCTGTCGCCGGCCCTGCTCTTGAGCATGCAAAATGGATGAAAACATTTAATGTGTGTTCAGCCAATGGCAGCTACATGCATTGCACGTCATGTTGTGTAGATGTGCAGATAAAGTGTCCAAACAGTGATTTGTGGGCAAATGATTGGATAAGTTAGTGGTGCAGCTGGCTGAGTGTTCTGGAAGAGCTGTGTAGTGGGATGTTCCTATGTGGGATGTTAGGTTGCCATATGGTTTCACAAAGAATTCTTAACAATACTTTGTGGATGTTCACCATTTTAACACTGTCTGTGTAGATTGGTGCTAATGAAAGGAGTAACCAAAAAACACTTTTGCGTACCGACAGTTGGTCTGGACTTTATCCTCCCCACCAGTGTCAGTTATGTCCGACACCTAAAAAGCAGGCCAATGTCAGAGTGGACTTTAGTGGTGAGTAGCGTAAGATGAGCCAAATTAGTTTGTTGTCCCTTAGGCAAGGAAAAATAAGACTGTATTAAAATGGAAACATTTATCTTTATTTCAGTATGTCTTCTGTCAATTGAAATTATAAGAATCCATCTATGACCAAGGGCTGTGAAAATATGACATATCAAAAAGTGGTTTTGTGGCTCAACTTGCCCCAAATTGGGGTAAGTTGATCTGAGTCAATGGGTAAATTCAGTTATCTGTAGTTAAGTATTTGACCAATTTACTTTTTCAAGTTGAAACCTGGGCATAATTAAAAAAAAAATTTACTAATGTATTTTCCTTTTCCTTTTTAGTCTTATTTCTATCTTAAAGGTAATTT
Organism: Pseudophryne corroboree; assembly: GCF_028390025.1. Lineage (NCBI taxonomy): Eukaryota > Metazoa > Chordata > Amphibia > Anura > Myobatrachidae > Pseudophryne > Pseudophryne corroboree. Next base: position 553,418,452 of record NC_086444.1, read on the forward strand.
TAAACACTATAAAATCAACCAGAATTTATCATTTAACAATTAAACAATATTCATACATCATCTGTTTGGCATTTCAACAACTATTCAACTTTCCAACCACTAACATTGCAGGGAAATATAAAGTGTTAAGGGGTGGATTGGGATGGAAAACCATCCTGGGAAATTTCTAGATCCAACCCTAATGTGGCTGGGGTCTGTTGAGTCAGTGGAGTTTGTCCAGGAGGGTGGGATCACTGCTCATAGGGCCTGTTTCTAATACCGCTTTCACATCGCAAACCCTGCTTTTAAAATGGTTCTTAAAACGGTTCGTAAAACGGGTCTGAGCAGTTAAACCCCCTTCACATCGCATGTTGTAACTAGAGATGAGCGGGTTCGGTTTCTCTGAATCCGAACCCGCCAGAACTTCATGTTTTTTTTCACGGGTCCGAGCGACTCGGATCTTCCCGCCTTGCTCGGTTAACCCGAGCGCGCCCGAACGTCATCATGACGCTGTCGGATTCTCGCGAGGCTCGGATTCTATCGCGAGACTCGGATTCTATATAAGGAGCCGCGCGTCGCCGCCATTTTCACACGTGCATTGAGATTGACAGGGAGAGGACGTGGCTGGCGTCCTCTCCGTTTAGAATAGATTAGAGAGACACTTGATTTACTAATTTTGGGGAGCATTAGGAGTACTCAGTACAGTGCAGAGTTTTGCTGATAGTGACCACCAGTTTTATTTATAATCCGTTCTCTGCCTGAAAAAAGCGATACACAGCACACAGTGACTCAGTCACATACCATATCTGTGTGCACTGCTCAGGCTCAGGCCAGTGTGCTGCATCATCTATTATCTATATATAATATTATATATATCTGTCTGACTGCTCAGCTCACACAGCTTATAATTGTGGGGGAGACTGGGGAGCACTACTGCAGTGCCAGTTATAGGTTATAGCAGGAGCCAGGAGTACATAATATATTATATAGTGAGTGACCACCAGACACACAGTGCAGTTTATTTAATATATCCGTTCTCTGCCTGAAAAAAGCGATACACACAGTGACTCAGTCAGTCACATACCATATCTGTGTGCACTGCTCAGGCCAGTGTGCTGCATCATCTATATATATTATATATCTGTCTGACTGCTCAGCTCACACAGCTTATAATTGTGGGGGAGACTGGGGAGCACTACTGCAGTGCCAGTTATAGGTTATAGCAGGAGCCAGGAGTACATAATATTATAGTAAAATTAAACAGTGCACACTTTTGCTGCAGGAGTGCCACTGCCAGTGTGACTAGTGACCAGTGACCTGACCACCAGTATATATAATATTAGTAGTATACTATCTCTTTATCAACCAGTCTATATTAGCAGCAGACACAGTACAGTGCGGTAGTTCACGGCTGTGGCTACCTCTGTGTCGGCACTCGGCAGCCCGTCCATAATTGTATATACCACCTAACCGTGGTTTTTTTTTCTTTCTTTATACATACATACTAGTTACGAGTATACTATCTCTTTATCAACCAGTCTATATTAGCAGCAGACACAGTACAGTGCGGTAGTTCACGGCTGTGGCTACCTCTGTGTCGGCACTCGGCAGCCCGTCCATAATTGTATATACCACCTAACCGTGGTTTTTTTTTCTTTCTTTATACATACATACTAGTTACGAGTATACTATCTCTTTATCAACCAGTCTATATATTAGCAGCAGACACAGTACAGTGCGGTAGTTCACGGCTGTGGCTACCTCTGTGTCGGCACTCGGCAGCCCGTCCATAATTGTATATACCACCTAACTGTGGTTTTTTTTTTCTTTCTTTATACATACATACTAGTTACGAGTATACTATCTCTTTATCAACCAGTCTATATATTAGCAGCAGACACAGTACAGTGCGGTAGTTCACGGCTGTGGCTACCTCTGTGTCGGCACTCGGCAGCCCGTCCATAATTGTATATACCACCTAACCGTGTTTTTTTTTTCTTTCTTTATACATACATACTAGTTACGAGTATACTATCTCTTTATCAACCAGTCTATATATTAGCAGCAGACACAGTACAGTGCGGTAGTTCACGGCTGTGGCTACCTCTGTGTCGGCACTCGGCAGCCCGTCCATAATTGTATATACCACCTAACCGTGGTTTTTTTTTCTTTCTTTATACATACATACTAGTTACGAGTATACTATCTCTTTATCAACCAGTCTATATTAGCAGCAGACACAGTACAGTGCGGTAATTCACGGCTGTGGCTACCTCTGTGTCGGCACTCGGCAGCCCGTCCATAATTGTATATACCACCTAACCGTGGTTTTTTTTTCTTTCTTTATACATACATACTAGTTACGAGTATACTATCTCTTTATCAACCAGTCTATATATTAGCAGCAGACACAGTACAGTGCGGTAGTTCACGGCTGTGGCTACCTCTGTGTCGGCACTCGGCAGCCCGTCCATAATTGTATATACCACCTAACCGTGGTTTTTTTTTCTTTCTTTATACATACATACTAGTTACGAGTATACTATCTCTTTATCAACCAGTCTATATTAGCAGCAGACACAGTACAGTGCGGTAGTTCACGGCTGTGGCTACCTCTGTGTCGGCACTCGGCAGCCCGTCCATAATTGTATATACCACCTAACCGTGGTTTTTTTTTCTTTCTTTATACATACATACTAGTTACGAGTATACTATCTCTTTATCAACCAGTCTATATTAGCAGCAGACACAGTACAGTGCGGTAGTTCACGGCTGTGGCTACCTCTGTGTCGGCACTCGGCAGCCCGTCCATAATTGTATACTAGTATCCAATCCATCCATCTCCATTGTTTACCTGAGGTGCCTTTTAGTTGTGCCTATTAAAATATGGAGAACAAAAATGTTGAGGTTCCAAAATTAGGGAAAGATCAAGATCCACTTCCACCTCGTGCTGAAGCTGCTGCCACTAGTCATGGCCGAGACGATGAAATGCCAGCAACGTCGTCTGCCAAGGCCGATGCCCAATGTCATAGTACAGAGCATGTCAAATCCAAAACACCAAATATCAGTAAAAAAAGGACTCCAAAACCTAAAATAAAATTGTCGGAGGAGAAGCGTAAACTTGCCAATATGCCATTTACCACACGGAGTGGCAAGGAACGGCTGAGGCCCTGGCCTATGTTCATGGCTAGTGGTTCAGCTTCACATGAGGATGGAAGCACTCAGCCTCTCGCTAGAAAAATGAAAAGACTCAAGCTGGCAAAAGCAGCACAGCAAAGAACTGTGCATTCTTCGAAATCCCAAATCCACAAGGAGAGTCCAATTGTGTCGGTTGCGATGCCTGACCTTCCCAACACTGGACGTGAAGAGCATGTGCCTTCCACCATTTGCACGCCCCCTGCAAGTGCTGGAAGGAGCACCCGCAGTCCAGTTCCTGATAGTCAGATTGAAGATGTCAGTGTTGAAGTACACCAGGATGAGGAGGATATGGGTGTTGCTGGCGCTGGGGAGGAAATTGACCAGGAGGATTCTGATGGTGAGGTGGTTTGTTTAAGTCAGGCACCCGGGGAGACACCTGTTGTCCGTGGGAGGAATATGGCCGTTGACATGCCAGGTGAAAATACCAAAAAAATCAGCTCTTCGGTGTGGAGGTATTTCACCAGAAATGCGGACAACAGGTGTCAAGCCGTGTGTTCCCTTTGTCAAGCTGTAATAAGTAGGGGTAAGGACGTTAACCACCTCGGAACATCCTCCCTTATACGTCACCTGCAGCGCATTCATAATAAGTCAGTGACAAGTTCAAAAACTTTGGGTGACAGCGGAAGCAGTCCACTGACCAGTAAATCCCTTCCTCTTGTAACCAAGCTCACGCAAACCACCCCACCAACTCCCTCAGTGTCAATTTCCTCCTTCCCCAGGAATGCCAATAGTCCTGCAGGCCATGTCACTGGCAATTCTGACGAGTCCTCTCCTGCCTGGGATTCCTCCGATGCATCCTTGCGTGTAACGCCTACTGCTGCTGGCGCTGCTGTTGTTGCCGCTGGGAGTCGATGGTCATCCCAGAGGGGAAGTCGTAAGCCCACTTGTACTACTTCCAGTAAGCAATTGACTGTTCAACAGTCCTTTGCGAGGAAGATGAAATATCACAGCAGTCATCCTACTGCAAAGCGGATAACTGAGTCCTTGACAACTATGTTGGTGTTAGACGTGCGTCCGGTATCCGCCGTTAGTTCACAGGGAACTAGACAATTTATTGAGGCAGTGTGCCCCCGTTACCAAATACCATCTAGGTTCCACTTCTCTAGGCAGGCGATACCGAGAATGTACACGGACGTCAGAAAAAGACTCACCAGTGTCCTAAAAAATGCAGTTGTACCCAATGTCCACTTAACCACGGACATGTGGACAAGTGGAGCAGGGCAGGGTCAGGACTATATGACTGTGACAGCCCACTGGGTAGATGTATGGACTCCCGCCGCAAGAACAGCAGCGGCGGCACCAGTAGCAGCATCTCGCAAACGCCAACTCTTTCCTAGGCAGGCTACGCTTTGTATCACCGCTTTCCAGAATACGCACACAGCTGAAAACCTCTTACGGCAACTGAGGAAGATCATCGCGGAATGGCTTACCCCAATTGGACTCTCCTGTGGATTTGTGGCATCGGACAACGCCAGCAATATTGTGTGTGCATTAAATATGGGCAAATTCCAGCACGTCCCATGTTTTGCACATACCTTGAATTTGGTGGTGCAGAATTTTTTAAAAAACGACAGGGGCGTGCAAGAGATGCTGTCGGTGGCCAGAAAAATTGCGGGACACTTTCGGCGTACAGGCACCATGTACAGAAGACTGGAGCACCACCAAAAACTACTGAACCTGCCCTGCCATCATCTGAAGCAAGAAGTGGTAACGAGGTGGAATTCAACCCTCTATATGCTTCAGAGGTTGGAGGAGCAGCAAAAGGCCATTCAAGCCTATACAATTGAGCACGATATAGTAGGTGGAATGCACCTGTCTCAAGTGCAGTGGAGAATGATTTCAACGTTGTGCAAGGTTCTGATGCCCTTTGAACTTGCCACACGTGAAGTCAGTTCAGACACTGCCAGCCTGAGTCAGGTCATTCCCCTCATCAGGCTTTTGCAGAAGAAGCTGGAGGCATTGAAGAAGGAGCTAAAAGGGAGCGATTCCGCTAGGCATGTGGGACTTGTGGATGCAGCCCTTAATTCGCTTAACAAGGATTCACGGGTGGTCAATCTGTTGAAATCAGAGCACTACATTTTGGCCACCGTGCTCGATCCTAGATTTAAAGCCTACCTTGGATCTCTCTTTCCGGCAGACACAGGTCTGCTGGGGTTGAAAGACCTGCTGGTGACAAAATTGTCAAGTCAAGCGGAACGCGACCTGTCAACATCTCCTCCTTCACATTCTCCCGCAACTGGGGGTGCGAGGAAAAGGCTCAGAATTCCGAGCCCACCCGCTGGCGGTGATGCAGGGCAGTCTGGAGCGACTGCTGATGCTGACATCTGGTCCGGACTGAAGGACCTGACAACGATTACGGACATGTCGTCTACTGTCACTGCATATGATTCTCTCAACATTGATAGAATGGTGGAGGATTATATGAGTGACCGCATCCAAGTAGGCACGTCACACAGTCCGTACTTATACTGGCAGGAAAAAGAGGCAATTTGGAGGCCCTTGCACAAACTGGCTTTATTCTACCTAAGTTGCCCTCCCACAAGTGTGTACTCCGAAAGAGTGTTTAGTGCCGCCGCTCACCTTGTCAGCAATCGGCGTACGAGGTTACATCCAGAAAATGTGGAGAAGATGATGTTCATTAAAATGAATTATAATCAATTCCTCCGCGGAGACATTGACCAGCAGCAATTGCCTCCACAAAGTACACAGGGAGCTGAGATGGTGGATTCCAGTGGGGACGAATTGATAATCTGTGAGGAGGGGGATGTACACGGTGATATATCGGAGGGTGAAGATGAGGTGGACATCTTGCCTCTGTAGAGCCAGTTTGTGCAAGGAGAGATTAATTGCTTCTTTTTTGGGGGGGGTCCAAACCAACCCGTCATATCAGTCACAGTCGTGTGGCAGACCCTGTCACTGAAATGATGGGTTGGTTAAAGTGTGCATGTCCTGTTTTGTTTATACAACATAAGGGTGGGTGGGAGGGCCCAAGGACAATTCCATCTTGCACCTCTTTTTTCTTTTCTTTTTCTTTGCATCATGTGCTGATTGGGGAGGGTTTTTTGGAAGGGACATCCTGCGTGACACTGCAGTGCCACTCCTAGATGGGCCCGGTGTTTGTGTCGGCCACTAGGGTCGCTAATCTTACTCACACAGTCAGCTACCTCATTGCGCCTCTTTTTTTCTTTGCGTCATGTGCTGTTTGGGGAGGGTTTTTTGGAAGGGACATCCTGCGTGACACTGCAGTGCCACTCCTAGATGGGCCCGGTGTTTGTGTCGGCCACTAGGGTCGCTAATCTTACTCACACAGCTACCTCATTGCGCCTCTTTTTTTCTTTGCGTCATGTGCTGTTTGGGGAGGGTTTTTTGGAAGGGACATCCTGCGTGACACTGCAGTGCCACTCCTAGATGGGCCCGGTGTTTGTGTCGGCCACTAGGGTCGCTTATCTTACTCACACAGCGACCTCGGTGCAAATTTTAGGACTAAAAATAATATTGTGAGGTGTGAGGTATTCAGAATAGACTGAAAATGAGTGTAAATTATGGTTTTTGAGGTTAATAATACTTTGGGATCAAAATGACCCCCAAATTCTATGATTTAAGCTGTTTTTTAGTGTTTTTTGAAAAAAACACCCGAATCCAAAACACACCCGAATCCGACAAAAAAAATTCGGTGAGGTTTTGCCAAAACGCGTTCGAACCCAAAACACGGCCGCGGAACCGAACCCAAAACCAAAACACAAAACCCGAAAAATTTCAGGCGCTCATCTCTAGTTGTAACCGGTATATTACCGTTTCATTACCGTTTTTGTACCTTTCACACTGAACCCATCTCACCCATAGAAAACAGTGGTTGTTACAGTATTTTAAATGGACTTTTCTGGCCCACATATGCCGTTTTTACACAATAAAGCAGGGGGTGGGGAGTGCTTTGATCAGTGCAGCAATCATGGCAGACAGAGCACATGTCTCCAGCGAGTTTGTGATTGTTTCAGCTGCACTACTTCTGGATTCTGCTTATGAGAGGATATTTGAGATTCTCACATTATGTAGCTTGGTAATCAACTGTTTTAGGAGTAGTAGGAGAAGACTGCAGTGTTTGTCAGAGTATGGGAGGAGTATGCGCAATGTCTTGCGAGAGAAAGCCCTTTTACGGTGACAATACCTGCGCAGGAGGAAGTCTTTTATATCTGCTTCCATGAACACCATTATAGGCTTAAATCTTCCGACACAACGAAGATTGTGGGCTAGAGATCGTCCGAGTGGTGATGTATTTATGCAGAGTGTCCTTAACTTTCAGGACGTGCAGTGGAAGGCTCACTTTAAAATGTCACGTGAGACATTCCACTATCTTTTGGATCTATTAACCCCAGCACTCAGTAGACAAATTACAAACTTCCGTCGACCATTAGAGCCAAGCAGGAGGCTTGCCATTGCTTTGTGGTGGTACGCCACTCCTGGCGAATGTCGCACAATTTCTTGTCTATTTGGAGTTGGGATATCTACTGTTTGCAACGCTGTTCATGAAGTGACCCGAGCTTTGGTGGACAATCTATACCATAGATTTATTTGTCTGCCACAAGACCATCGTTTAGACGAGACCATTCAGGGGTTTGCTTCAAATGGATACCCGCAGTGCGCTGGCACAATAGATGGAACCCATATCCCTGTAATTGCTCCTGAGGACAATACAGAGGATTATCATAACAGAAAAGGATGGCATTCAATTGTTTTGCAAGCTGTGGTCGATCATAAGTATTGGTAAGAATGTTCTGTCCATTCTGTGTTTTTTAATGAAGTGTATTTTTGCAACCTACTGTAAAAAGTAAATATATATATTTATATTTAGCCTCACAGATGTTTTCATTGGATGGCCGGGTCGTTCACATGATGCATGTGTGCTTGCAAATTCTGATCTATACCATGTAGCAGAGGACAAGCAAGGTGGATGGCTTTTTCCAAGAGAGGTATGTACAAATATATAATCATTACAATTTGTAATTGCAGGGCCTGGTGTACATGTACTTTATTATAAATTGCCATAGCGTCAATATTCCATACCAACATAAACTGCTCCAGGACTTTCCCCCTGTATGACCACCATCACCCGTGTTGAAGTAGTAAGGGTGTTTATACACAGGTGACGGCAATCATACATTGAGGAAAGCCCAGTAGCAGAACATTTGGTCCCAAATGGGATGGGTCATTTGGAGTGGTATATACGAATGAGTATTGGTTAGATTATGGCTGTACAACGTCGTTCTAGCTGGTTTGGTAATACATTTCTCAGTATGCTGTGCCACAGATTTAGCATTGTCTAATAGCAGAAATGTAGTAGGGCATGGTGGGATGTGTAGTTCCAAGACAGTTGGACAGCAGAGGATGCAGTCCTATGAGCTATGTAATGTCATTCAACGACCATTGACCCTCATGCAGGAGTGTGATGATGTGCATATATCAATTCATCTTTGCTAATGTGAATCTTTTTCTATTTTTATTCTAGAAATCTAAATTTGTTGACGGAGTGGAAAGTCAAGTCCACATAATCGGTGATGCAGCCTACCCCTTACAAAGATGGCTGATTAAGGGGTACACCCAACATGTTAGACTGACAGCTAATCAAGTTGCCTTCACGCACACCCTGAGCTCTGCAAGAATGGTTGTGAAAGATGCATTTGGCCGCTTAAAGGGATGTTGGCGCTGCCTTATGAAGCGCAATGATGTGGACCTTCATTCACAACCTGTGTGAATTTCAGAGGGAGGAATTTCTGCCAGAGTGGGCCATTAAGGACTCAGCTGAGCACCCTGCACCTGAATCCAATACCTATATGGGTGAACATTTGCGAAGTGCAGAACAGATGAGGGCTACTATAATGGCCAACCTTCCCTCATTATTGGCGTACATTTTTTCAGTTTGGTATATATTCATGACATTTGTGTGTTCAGTTCAAATAAACCTGGTTAATGTTTATGTGCTGTCCTAATGTGAAATTATACACGTGGAAACAGGCTTAACAATCGGTCATAGACCTTATAATTTTTACTAATATAAAACCTTGGTATCCAAAATGTACACATTAACATTGTATGCAATATACTTGCATTATAAACAGTAAAATGTAAGAAACATTATAAACAATAACCTCTCAAGGTAACATCCTGTAAACAGGAGAGTCAGGAGTTGTCTCCATTTCAGGAGGTAGTTGTGTATGTGGAGGATGGTCAGATTCAGGTGGGGTGTATTGAGGGTGGGTTTGTGGAGGATGGATAGATTCCATTGGGGTATATTGAGGGTAGGTTTGTGGGGGATGGGAATATTGAGGAGGGGTATAGTGAGGTAGGGTGTGTCGAGGTTGGGTTTGGTCGTAGTAGGAGGAAGGGCCTTAGTGTGGATATTGTTGAGGGATGTTTGTAGGTGGTTGCTGAGGGGCCATTGTGTGTGTACGTTCCCTGTTGGAAAAAAATCTTTCAAATAATGAGGTTTGAAAAGACTGCATTTCCCTCATGCATTCCCTTGAATCCATATTAATGTGGGAAATGAGGGTATTGTTCATGTCCTGCTGAGCCTGCAGGAAGCGATCGAGGCAGGCATCCTCTTGAGCTGCCATGGCATTGTCCATCTGCTCAAGTTTCTCTGCTAGTACAGTTGTCATTATTCGAGTAGCTTGTTGAGTTTTGTTGGGATGGCGTCTCCTTGCGGGCACATTATATACTGTGGACAAAAAAACAAACAAACATATTTTTCAAGAATACATTACAAAAGCAGCAGAGTTTGCAAATGTGTTTGTGGCCTCCTCCCACCTACACACTGCGTGCACTCTGCAAGATTTTTCATTTATAGTTGTCATATGTTAAGTTACTGTTAATATTAAATGTAGTTATGTTTATAGTTGAGATTCTAGTTTACGTTAGTAGTTAGTTATCATTACTAGGTTATGTTAATTATTTATGTATTTTGGAATGTTGTACTTACTGTTTCCACGTAAGGGCGTTGTTCCTGGAGTCCTGCACTGACTGGTCACAGCCTGCGTTCCTTCCGCTGCAAATTGGGTGTTGTTGTGATGCCTTCATTACTTGTCTCAGGCACGACGGTTGGCTCAGTCACTACAGTTTGTGTCTGTTGTGTGTCCTCATCAAGTAAGAGCGACGCCGATGGTGGGGACTGGGATAGTGGCACAGGATCTGTAATGCACAAGGGTTCCGCAGCACAGGCCTGGCTTGTTTCTGCCACTGGTACCTGCCTTGTTTCAGCTGCTGCGATGCTTGATGACAAGCTCACCGGAGTGGCAAGCGCTGTTTGGCCAAATACGCTGCAATACTGTTCATAGTACTGCCACTCCATGCACCCAGCTCCACTCCTGTTCCTGTTATGGTCATGTACTTTGTGAAAGTTCCATCTAAGTGCCTTCAACTTATTAATAATTTGGCCAGTCGTACGATGGAACCCAGCAGCTTCAAGCATCTTGACCATGTTTTTGTATATGACTGCATCCTTGACTGTCCCAGTTATTTGTCTACATATTTCTTCATCCCCTCTGATCCTTAGCAGCTCCCTAACCTCCTCATCACTCCAATTTGCCATTTTAAAATGTATTCTGTGTAATAAAACGCTTCTTCACTCACTCTCATGTGTCTCATGTGTTTTTCCTCCAGCTTCCTGCTTCTGCCTGGTGACATCACGCATGGAGACAGCCTATCACCTTCTGTGGCTTGGAAATACCGTTTCTGAGCCTTTCACATTGCACAATGAAACGGGTGTGAACCGTGTAGGACCCTGCTTTTAAAACCGTTTTAAAATATCGGTATTCTGTAAATGGTAAATTCAATGTGGCGCTTTCAGACCGCAGCTAGAACCATTTTGGAAGGCTTAAAACCGACAATTTACCGGGTTATAGCGGCGGTGTGAAAGGGGTATAAGTTAGATGCAGTTCTGGCCTTCCTTATGTCTTTTCAAGCAATTTTAACTGCGATTTTATGCTAATACCACTACAAAGCCGTTCCCTGGTGTATATCCATGTGACTGAATATGCTAGGACTGAGAAGCCCACTGTCAGTGCCTACAGATGCTGTAATCGTGCTTTGTGAGTAATTAGTCGCCACCATCAGTCACACTATTGATAATTTCACTAGCCCTATGCTAGATGCAGATCATCTATCAGAGTATGGCCTCCAATTTGAGCAATTCAGTGTCTCTGTACACAACCACTATTAGCAACACATCCATATCACACCCATACTACATTACATCTGTGTCTGATTAGCCAACACCCTGTAACTATCCAGGAATTCCCAACACACATCTAATACACTTCTTGGTGCATGTGTTTGACACTGTACTTCTATTTTGTATTCTGCACCATCAAAACCCATGCACAGTGTTACTTACAAACGCATTCACAGGCAAAAAACATTGCACAAAAAAACACATTGGCCACTTACAGAAAAAAACACATTGGCCCCCAACAGGAAAAAAACCCCACACACATAGCCTTTCCCCTCCAATCACTACACTCACACACAAATACAGGCTATCCCCTCCATTCAACATACACATCCTGTCCCCTCCAGTCCCTACACACACATACACAGCCTGTCCCCTCCAGTCCCTACGCACACAAACATAGCCTATCCCCTCCAGTCACTACACACAGAGACCGATTTAGACTATATGGGGCCCTAAGCAAGACACCGATTTGGGGGTCCCCTTCCTCAAACAATCCATAGCTCTATGTTTTTGTCTACAAACCCTCCCCCCACCGGTCAGTGTGTGCCACCTAACACCCTCTCCACGCAGTCAGTGTATAATGTTGCGCCCCCCTCCACTTCCCCGGTCACTGTATACCCTGTGCACCCCCCTCTATCACAATCACCGCAGTGTATAATGCTGCACATTTACTCACCATCAGCGTACAACCTCCACCCCATATCAGTGTGTAGTACTGCGCACCCCTCACCCCAATTAGCTCAATGTATGATGCTGCACATTTCCCTTTGGTCAGTGTATAATGCCACCCAACCCCCACTGTCAGTGTAAAATGCTGCACACTCCCATCCCCCCTCCCATCAGTGTTTAACACCACTCACTCCCCCCATCCCAGTCAGTGTATAATACTGCACATACACTTCCTGTATTAAAAAAAATACATACACACACACACACACACACACATACACATACATACATACACACACACACACACACACACACACACACACACACACACACACACAAACAAACATGCAGTCTGTGCTCCTCCCGTCCCAGTCACTATGTACACACACAAACTGTACAGCATATTTCCAACGCATGTATTCTGGAGTATAGAGTTTAACAACCCGTTCAGGGCTGTATTTAGACAATTTGGCTCCCAGTGGGAAAAGTAAAAAAATGCGTGATATACGTCTGGATGTAGACCCAATGTGCTATAGATGGTTTAACCATACAATATTGAGCAAGGGGTGAAGAATAGTATTGATGCACTAGAATACAAATTGCTGCCATATTCTTTGTTTAAAAATTTTTTTTTTTTAAATTGAGCACTGTTTTTAATATTATTGTTTGTCTTAATATATATTATACTGGAGCGCTGGAGAGGAGTGTAGCTGCCACCATGTAAAATGTATTGCCTGATTGGCATCTTCTGAGGTACACAGTTGAGGGTAAATATTAAAACAATATGAGTGTGATAGATTGCACCTTAGTATCACAGAATTTATGTATTATTAAGTTTTGTTAGTATATAGGTAATAATCACTTTGGTTTAGTAGTTTAGACAGGTGATGACACACTGCGGTGGCCGCTATGCTCTTCTGAATCTCTCTGTGTATATTTACTCTCCAGGGTCACCATGGTAACGCGGCCGGCTGATTGCCGCGACGTCACTTCCGCATCTTGTGGTGCGCTATTGGACGCCGGGGCAGGAAGTTCGGTGGATGCGGCGGTGGAGGACGCTGGAGGGGGACCTGAAGGGGGGGGTAAGTTCGCATATATAAATGTTTGCTTTCACTATGTTCATTTGTCCTGAAGATGGGGAGGTGGTCCCCGAAACGTTGACCGCACTGAATGCACTATTTGTTTGAGCTACAAGCCTCCGAGTGCCGCCTCTTTTTTCTTCTATATACTGTATATATATTTCGCTTAGATGAGGTTGTGGGGGACTGGTTAGACTATGACCCTCTGCCGCCTCAGCCACAATCCCTGCACATTGTGTTTGTTGGTCTGGTTTGAATGCAGGATGATTTCTTCTGATTTCTTATCCTTTTTACTGTAATTTTATTTTTTTCATATGCCTTGTTACTTAAAATGTGTGTAATATATAAAATATATTATTTTCTTAATGTTTAATTTTTGTTTACAATAAAGCATCTCACACATTTGCTAAATCAAAATCCTGACAAAATCACTAACATTGTTCATGTTGTATGTTTTATGCAACAACACTAGCTTTGAAAATGGTATTATGTTTCCATATAATTAAGCCATTAATGTTAATTCACATGGACAAAAACATAGGATATGATTTGGCATGTAGTATATGTTCTCTGCCTTTCCTGCAGAACTGAATGAACTTTCACAATACCCAAATGTCAATCTTCAAGTACTTAAAGACATTAGATATGCCTGACAGCCAATTCCACACCAGACATCAGAATTTACCATCTTTAAGGCACCAGAGACATGACATTAAAACTATGTTCTTGTACATAAATGGCATTTCTTATGTGTTGTCACTAATTACTATAGGTTATGTCAATTCAAAACGTTCTTTAGGTTTTCTGTCTTTAGTATTGGCGTACCATAATTATTTGTGTAGTATGCCTTTGTAGACATGTCATGATGATAATGGATTGTAAATACAAGAATTGAATTGAGAGGTTCCAAAGTTGCAACAGTCTTCTAGGCAACAAAATAGTTATTTTAAACTATGTCTGTGTCCCTTCCTTCTAGGGATCTATATCATTCAGGTCTAACAAGATTCCATGTTTTCTTTTTCCTTTGCCAATACACCAACTAGCAACAAGAAACACACCTTGTTTGAACATCTTATGATTAATGTTGACATAGTTTCCAAGCAGAAGTCACTTCTTTTTATGTTATTTTATGCATGTGCTTTCAGATGTCTCACAGAATGTCCAGGACCAATAGGATGTCTTGACAGATATAATTCACTAACTAAAGGACCACCAGCTGAGGTCATGCATTCCTTGTGCTCCACTCAGTACCTTTTCACTATGTCCATTGTCAAGCTCCTCCAAGAGTCAACATGTACTTAAGAGATTTCAAATTTCAGGTATATTAGCATTCTTCTAAAGTGAAGAGTCCATAACATTGTGTTATAAGAGAGCATATTAAATTGTTATGGTTCAGGTAATAACCAAACACTACTGAGTGGCTTAAAACTAAGATCAGTTTCTTCTCTTTATTGACTGTATTTGACTTCTAACACTACTAAATATTCTGTGTGAATAAAAAAAAAAGAAACTAAAAACTCTACCTACAGATATGTCCTCCCTCGTTGCTGCTGCAGTCACGTTAAGCTGCAACAATGACTACTTAACTTTGGGAGAGATTTCCAAAGCTTGTTGAGAGATAGTCCCGAGCGCATTTACTAATGACGAGCATCTTTTTGTGCATCTCTTTTCCCAAAAGTGCCTCCTGTTCGCATTGTGGCATGCGTATATTCTTTGAGTGACTGCAGCTGTATCTGCAAATGAAATGCTATTTTACAGTGCATTCCACTGACACTGGGGGTAATTCAGACAGCATTGATGCAGCAGCAGTGATCACAGTCTGAATTACTTGTGGAGTGCACTGTGCACACACGCTGAGTGCATACACACTGCTCGTGCACACCCTGGGAACCCAGTGACATGCTACCAGCATCTTAGAGCTGCGATCGCCTATGCCTGATTGACAGGCAGAGGCGGTCGCGGGGCAGAAGGGGGCATGCCAACGGCATTAGAATGCCATTGGTGGGGTGCAGTTTCGGACAACAGAGGCATGTCTGGACCATTGGGGGGGGCGGGCTGCGGCGGCTACGTGACATCACACACAGCCGCTGCTACCTGGGATGCGGCGAGTAGCTCCCTGCCAATGCGCAGGAGCTGCACAGGTAGGGAGCTACTCGCCAGGTACAAAAGCATTGCCGCTGTGCGATGCTTTTGTACCTGTGCAGGGAGGGTAGGGCCTGACATGTGGGGCAGACTAGCGCTGTTCTGGGCGTCCCCAGCATGTCAGAGTAAATGATCGTAGATGTGCTAAATTTAGCACATCTATGATCAGAACTAAATTAGGCCCACTGTCATGTAGCATTTTGTATGCAGATGCAGCTGTTGCACCCAGAATATAGTCAAGCTGTTTGTGCATCTTACCCGCAATATGAATTAAACACATTTGGAAAAAAGATGCTTGGATGAGTTGCACAGGAGCTGGCAGCTCTCATGCGATTTGTGTGCCGTGACTATTGGCCTAATTAAGACCTGATCATAGCCCTGCAAAATTTTGCAGAGCTACGATCAGTCACACTGACATGCGGGGGGACGCCCAGCACAGGGGTAGTCCGCCCCGCATGTCAGGCCGGCCCCCTTCCCTGCAGAAGTACAAAAGTTTTGCACTTCAGGAGTAGCTCCCGGCCAGCGCAGCTTTTGCGTGCTGGCCGGGTGCTACTCGTCGCTGCCCGGGTCGCAGTGGCTGCGTGTGACATCATGCAGCCACTGCGGCCCGCCCCCCCCCACGGTCCAGCCACGCCTGCATTGGCCGGACTGCACCCACAAAATGGCGGCCAAACGCCGCCGTGCCGCCCAGCGACTGCCTCTGCCTGTCAATCAGGCAGAGGCGATCGCTAGGCAATGACAGCCGTCGGCTGTCAGCCATGCGCCAGCGCACTGCGGCGCCGGCGCATGCGTACTTCTGACCTGATCGCTGCACTGCGATGAACAGTAGCATGCGATCAAGTTAGAATGGCCCCCTATGTACGCAGGGCCGTCTTTTCGTATGGGCTCAATGGGCTCTTGCCCAAGGGCCCCAGGAGTTTAAGGGCCCTAGGCTGATAGCTGAGGGTCCCCTCTTTCCAGGGGTACCAGATTTTTTAAAATCGGCCCTGGGGAACCGGAGATATCCGACTTGAAACCAGTGGTCCCCATCCAAGCCTGTTAATTGCTATTCCCAGACAGATATCTCAGGTTTTGTCTGACTTAGAGTTTTTCTGAGGGTGTAATCCAAAAGCTGTGACTCTCCCCTTTCAGTGAACACTAGCAGTTTGTCCCTACTATGCCCAGAACTAGAGATATCAGCCTTCAAGCAGCTGGTCCCTGCTGCAGCTCCACACGCCTAATATGCAGTTTTAGATTTGCGTTGGTGAATTGCTCTGGCTCCTGAACTCTGAACCCCAAGTCCCCAGAACCATCTGATAGGTGGGACTCTCTAATTTTTTATTCCATTTAAAGCTAAGAAATATATTTTCAGGAACTTGAGATACCTGCAGTCAAGCAAGCTGCCCTCCCACCAAAAAATAATAAATATGAAGCCCACTCCACTATCCACCCCTTCCCTACATATTAAACACCCCATACCATCCTGGAAGTCATGTACCAGAGCCCCTTCACTCAGCCCAATGCCCCCTTCTACAGTTTATCCCCATCTGTGCAGTAAAGGCGATATTAGCAGAAATTACTGCTCCAGGTCCTACATGCTGAGCAGAAGATAGAGCACCCCCTACCTCCCATGGGACATCAAAGCTGCCGCTGATAGCACCCCCAACCCTTACCTCTGAAGGATGGGTAGGGGGCCCAGCGCATTGCTGTACCCAGGGGCCTACACTACTGTTAAGACGGCCCTGTATGTACTGAGACTAGATAGATAGATAGATAGATAGATAGATAGATAGATAGATAGATAGATAGATAGATAGATAGATAGATAGATATTAGTTACTTACTTTGGAATTGGTGACATGGTTGTTGACTAATCCAATAGGACCGCAACCTTCTCAATATGGACTCAACCTCCTATACAAAGTTAAGCCTTATAGACTTTTTACTTCTTTCGTTTTCATTTTTTGCCATTTTGTGTATATTGGCCCTCATTCCGAGTTGATCGGTCGCAAGGCGAATTTAGCAGAGTTACACACGCTAAGCCGCCGCCTACTGGGAGTGAATCTTAGCTTCTTAAAATTGCGACCGATGTATTCGCAATATTGCGATTACTAACTACTTAGCAGTTTCTGAGTAGCTTCAGACTTACTCTGCCTGTGCGATCAGTTCAGTGCTTGTCGTTCCTGGTTGACGTCACAAACACACCCAGCGTTCGCCCAGGCACTCCCACCGTTTCTCCGGCCACTCCTGCGTTTTTTCCGGAAACGGTAGCGTTTTCAGCCACACGCCCCTGAAACGCCGTGTTTCCGCCCAGTAACACCCATTTCCTGTCAATCACATTACGATCGCCGGAGCGAAGAAAAAGCCGTGAGTAAAAATACTTTCTTCATAGTAAAGTTACTTGGCGCAGTCGCAGTGCGAACTTTGCGCATGCGTACTAAGCGGATTTTCACTGCGATGCGATGAAAAATGCCGAGCGAACAACTCGGAATGAGGGCCATTGTTATATTGAGCTTACTTCTGTCATCTGTTTATCATGTTTGTTAATTCCACCAGTATTTAATCAAAGTATTGCTATGTGCAGACAAATTGTTTTGTTTCCACATATATGGAGTAGAAGTATCATTTAAAACTACAAGATAGGCTGCAAAATGAAAGATTACAGATGTAACCACGGTCATCGTGGCTGCAAAGCGGCTGCATGGTCACTCCTGGCGCACCTAGTCACACCCGTGATGGGCTTCGACTTTTGCAACTTAATGCAATGTTAATGGCAGCGGTGTGACTAAGACGCATGCGTAGTAAGTTGCACTCATGCCTAGTTTGCAAAATATTATTTGGTTATGACAACTATGAAAAAAACACACTTTAAGGGATTTTGGGCATATCTAGCATGAGTCACTATTTTGGTTTGCAATATTGCACTATTGTGGTCCGCACATTTCTATATACAAAAGTAGGTAATAATGGCTTCTCTTCTCATTACCTGTCCATCTCACTATATTTTCACCGTTATCATAAACAAACATGTCTACAATACAGAGGAGAGAGTGTGTGAGCTATTTATAATGGCCTCTGTGCATTTGGTCTGCAGAAACATTTGCATACTGATTGTATAACAAACTTTAAGATGGATGGTGTTCTGGTCATTTATTAACTTTCCCTCTATAAGGTAGCAGGAATATATTTTGAGTTCTACTGATATGCCACCTGCAGGTACTGTAGTGTGTTAGCAAGAGTTCTACATTCTGGATGATAGTCTCAGTCTCTGTTTTAAGTGTGAACTTTTGTTTAATGTGTTTATGTCATTGGGGGTAATTAAGATCCGATCGCCGGGCTGCTAATTTTGCTGTCCTGTGATCAGATAGTTGCCGCCTCCAGGGGAAGTATAAATCCGCCATGCAAGTGTGCGATCCTATGTGTACACCGAGCTGTGAAAATTCACTTTGTGCAATCTCTGTGCAGCCGAGGACTTACTCCTACAGTGCGTTGAGAACAGGCTGATCGGGGCCGAAGCTGAAGTCAGACACTCTCCCTGAAAATGCTTGGGGCATGCCTGCATTTTTCCAGACACTCCCTGTAAACGGTCAGTTACCACCCACAAATGGCCTTTTCCTGTCAATCACCTTGCGAACGCCCGTGCGATCGGAATTTTCACACCATCCCGTCACTGACCGTCGATGCCCGTTGATGTTGTCTGACGCTCATGCAAATTGCGGTGCATACACATATGCAGTTAGGGCCAGATCGCTCTCTGCGCGAAAACGCACGCAGGGATCAGATCTGAATGACCACCATTGTTTCTGTCCATGTGTCTGTATATGTATGTGAAGTTATTTTGTCTGTGTGTCTGTATGTGCGTGTTCCATGTGAATGTATGTATATGTGTGTCTTTGTGTGCCCCAATATCTTGTGTAACATGGGAGAGGTGGGAGACACAGAGGGGATAGCACATAACATGTATTTGTAGTTTATTAAACAATGTTAAATTGCTTATAAATTTCAGCTGCATTCATTTAACTCTATCAAGTTATCTGAAGCTTTTGGGGCTATGTGGTCCCTAGCCATTCATTTACTGTATGTTATATTTATTAGCTACTTCTAAATGTACAGTTTTAATATTGTAAATAAATAACATGAATAACAACCATAGCTTTAGCTTTGTTACAAATCTTGTTTTCATAACAAAATGTCATAAATGAAGTTGCATGGGTTATTAAAAAATACCTCAACAAAACAAAGTCAGTCTTTAGCTGCCCTAGACCGCTCTTCTGTTTTGTAGAGATGGAAGAGTATCTTAGGGGGGGCACATCTACTAGCTCATTACAAGCAGGACCAGCAACAGAAATCTTGGGGCCCGGTACAATGATATCTCTGGGGGCCCCTCAAATGTTTAATATAAATATTTATATATATATATATATATATAAACAGCTACAGCTCGCTGCCCTATTTGGACAAGACAGCTTACAACCATGCCGGGCACTAATCAACATATCGTTGGGGCCCCTCTAATCCTTGGGGCCCAGTACAGGTGTCCCCTTTGACCCCCTCTGTTGCCGGCCCTGATTACAAGTATCCTACTGTATACTGTAATTTTATGCTATTTGTAGTGCATGTATACACATATCTGGCAAAGCAAAGATAGTGAGCATATGTTTTCAAAACAATATTATCTGAGCATTGCTTTAGCCACTTTAATGCCCTGGCCCAAAAGCATTGAAATAGTCACCTGCATTGCATTGCAGTAGCCATTTCAATGTCCTAAGCATAATTAAATAATAAGATTTTAAACCTACCGGTAAATCTTTTTCTTGTAGTCCGTAGAGGATGCTGGGGACTCCGTAAGGACCATGGGGATAGACGGGCTCCGCAGGAGACATGGGCACTTTAAGAAAGACTTTAGGTATGGGTGTGCACTGGCTACTCCCTCTATGCCCCTCCTCCAGACCTCAGTTAAAGAAACTGTGCCAAGAGGAGACGGACAGTACGAGGAAAGGATTTTTGTTATACCAAGGGCAAGATTCATACCAGCCCACACCATTCACACCGTATAACTTGTGATAAAACTAACCAGTTAACAGTATGAAAAAACAACATAGCATCAGACCGATGAAAACCATAACATAACCCTTATGCAAGCAAAACTATATACAAGTCTTGAAGAAGTAGTCCGCACTTGGGACGGGCGCCCAGCATCCTCTACGGACTACGAGAAAAAGATTTACCGGTAGGTTTAAAATCTTATTTTCTCTTACGTCCTAGAGGATGCTGGGGACTCCGTAAGGACCATGGGGATTATACCAAAGCTCCCCAATGGGCGGGAGAGTGCGGATGACTCTGCAGCACCGATTGAGCAAACAGGAGGTCCTCCTCAGCCAGAGTGTCAAACTTATAGAACTTTGCAAAAGTGTTTGAACCCGACCAAGTAGCATCTCGGCACGGCTGTAGTGCCGAGACCCCTCGGGCAGCCGCCCAAGACGAGCCCACCTTCCTAGTGGAATGGGCCTTGACCGATTTTGGTAACGGCAATCCAGCCGTCGCATGTGCCTGCTTAATCGTGTTACAGATCCAGCGAGCAATAGTCTGCTTTGAAGCAGGAGCGCCAACCTTGTTGGCTGCATACCGGACAAACAGTGCTTCTGTTTTTCTGACTCTAGCCATTCTGGCCACGTAAATTTTCAAAGCCCTGACCACATCAAGGGACTTGGAATCCTCCAAGTATCGCGTAACCACCGGCACCACAATAGGTTGGTTCATATGAAAAGACGACACCACCTTAGGCAAAAATTGCGGACGGGTCCACAATTCCGCTCTATCCATATGGAAAACTAAATAGGGGCTTTTATGAGACAAAGCCGCCAATTCCGACACTCGCCTAGCCGAAGCCAAGGCTAACAACATGACCACTTTCCAAGTGAGATATTTTAACTCCACCGTTTTAAGTGGTTCAAACCAGTGTGACTTAAGGAAACTCAACACCACGTTAAGGTCCCATGGCGCCACCAGGGGTACAAAAGGAGGCTGAATATGCAGCACTCCCTTCACAAAAGTCTGTACTTCTGGGAGAGAAGCCAATTCTTTTTGAAAGAAAATGGATAAGCCTGAAATCTGAACCTTAATGGAGCCTAATTTTAGGCCCAAATTCACTCCGGTTTGTAAGAAGTGAAGGAAACGGCCCAGATGGAATTCTTCTGTAGGAGCATTCCTGGCCTCACACCAAGAAACATATTTTCGCCATATACGGTGATAATGTTTAGCTGTCACGTCCTTCCTAGCCTTTATCAGAGTAGGCATGACCTCATCCAGAATGCCCTTTTCCGCTAGGATCTGGCGTTCAACCGCCATGCCGTCAAACGCAGCCGCGGTAAGTCTTGGAACAGACAGGGCCCTTGTTGCAACAGGTCCTGTCTTAGAGGAAGAGGCCATGGATCTTCTGTGAGCATCTCCAGCAGATCCGGATACCAGGCCCTTCGTGGCCAATCTGGAACAATTAGAATTGTCCGTATTCCTCTTTTTCTTATTATTCTCAACACCTTTGGGATGAGAGGAAGAGGAGGAAATACATAGACCGACTGGAACACCCATGGTGTCACTAGGGCGTCCACAGCTACCGCCTGAGGGTCTCTTGACCTGGCGCAATACCTCTGCAGCTTTTTGTTGAGGTGAGACGCCATCATGTCTATCTGGGGCAGTCCCCACTGACTTGCAATCTGTGTGAAGACTTCCTGATGAAGTCCCCACTCTCCTGGATGCAGGTCGTGCCTGCTGAGGAAGTCTGCTTCCCAGTTGTCCACTCCCGGAATGAACACTGCTGACAGTGCGCTTACATGATTTTCCGACCAGCGAAGAATCCTGGTGGCTTCCGCCATTGCCACTCTGCTCCTTATGCCGCCCTGGCAGTTTACATGAGCCACTGCGGTGATGTTGTCTGACTGGATCAGAACTGTTAAGTCGCGAAGCAAGGTCTCCGCTTGACGAAGGGCGTTGTATATGGCCCTCAGCTCCAGGACGTTGATGTGAAGACAAGTCTCTTGACTTGACCAAAGGCCCTGGAAGTTTCTTCCTCGTGTGACTGCTCCCCAACCTCGGAGGCTCACGTCCGTGGTCAGGGGCGGATCCAGAAAAAAATGATAGGGGGGCACCATGGAAGGGGCAAGTACATTTGCGTGCGGCTTCGGTGCATGTCAGGTGGCGCTTCTTATACAATGCCCACAGTTGTAGCGCTCATTATGTAATGTCCACTGTGCTGGTAGTGCCCCTTATATAGACCCCATAGTAGTGGTGCCCCTTAGGCAATGCCCGTATTGCCCCCAGTAGTAATGTTGCCTGTAGTAATGCCCCCAGTCATTTAGCGCCCTAGTAGTTATGCTACCAGTGGTAATGCCCCTGCAGTTATGACCCCAGTAGTTTGCCCCCCCCCTTTAGTTTAGCCTCCCAGTGGTAATGCCCCCAGTAGTTTGCCTGCTTGTAGTTTAGCCCCTGTAGTTATGCCCCCCTTGTAGTTTAGCCCCCAGTAGTAATGCCCCCAGTAGTTTGGCCCCTGTAGTTATCCCCCAGTAGATTGGCCCCTGTAGTTTAGCCCCCAAGTAGTAATGCCCCTGTAGTTACGCCACCAGTAGTAATGCCCTCCTGTAGTATGCCCCCAGTAGTTAGCCCCTTTGTAGTTGGCCCCCAGTAATAATGTCCCCCAGTAGTTTGCCCCCTATAGATGCCCCCCAGTAGTTTGCCCCCAGTAGATGCCCCCCAGTAATAATGTCCTCCAGTAGTTTGCCCCCAGTAGTAATGCCCCCTAGGAGTTTGCCCCCAATAGATGACCCCCCAGTAGTAATGCCCACAATAGATGCCCCCCAGTAATAATGCCCCCAGTAGATGGCCCCCCCTAAAAATGTCCCCAGTAGCTGCCTCCAGTAGTAATGCCCCCAATAGATGACCCCCCAATAGTAATGCCCCCAGTAGATGCCCCCCCAGTAATAATGCCCCCCCAGTAGTAATGCCCCCCAGTAGTAATGCCCCTTGTTCATGCCCCCTATTAGTAATGCCCCCAGTAGATGCTCCCCCAGTAATAATGCCCCCAGTAGTAATGCCCCCCCACCCAGTAGTAATGTCCCTTGTTGATGCCCCCAGTAGTAATGTCCCCCCTAGTTTGCCCCCAGTAGATGCCTCCGCTGCACTGAGGTAGAGAAAAGAGAACATACTTACCAAGCCACGTTCCCGCTTCCAGACCGCTGCAGTACTCCTCCTCCTGGCGTCCTCTCCTCAGCACTATGAGAGAGACGTCATGACTGACGTCTCTCCCATAGTGCACGCCGCACAGTGACAGCGCCGGAGGCAGTAGCTCAGTACTGAGCTCCTGCCTCCGGCTGCCGCTGTGCAGGGAGACGGGCGCCCGCTGGTAACACAATATCAGCGGGCGGCCGTCATCTCCCTGTGCGGCGCCGGGGGGGTGGGGGGAGGGGACGGACGGACGGGGGACTGGGGACGGAGGCACAAATGACAGGGGGGGCACGGGCCCGAGTGCCTCCCCCCTGGATCCACCACTGTCCGTGGTCACCAGAACCCAGTCCTGAATGCCGAACCTGCGGCCCTCTAGAAGGTGAGCACTCTGCAGCCACCACAGGAGAGATACCCTGGCCCTGGGGGACAGTGTGATCAACTGATGAATCTGTAGATGGGACCCGGACCATTTGTCCAATTGAAAGGTCCTTGCATGGAACCTGCCGAACGGAATGGGCTCGTAAGATGCCACCATCTTTCCCAGGACTCGAGTGCAGTGACGTACTGACACCTGTTTTGGTTTTAATAGGTTCCTGACCAGAGTCATGAGTTCCTGAGCCTTTTCCGTCGGAAGAAAAACCTTTTTCTGGTCCGTATCCAGAATCATGCCCAAGAAGGTCAGACGAGTCGTAGGAACCAGCTGCGACTTCGGGATATTGAGAATCCAGCCGTGTTGCTGTAACACCTTCAGTGAAAGTGACACGCTGTTCAGTAACTGCTCTCGTGATCTTGCTTTTATGAGGAGATCATCCAAGTACGGGATAATTGTGACACCCTGCTTGCGCAGGAGCACCATCATTTCCGCCATTACCTTGGTGAAAATTATCGGGGCCGTGGAAAGCCCAAACGGCAACGTCTGAAATTGGTAATGACAATCCTGGACCGCAAATCTCAGGTATGCCTGATGAGGTGGATATATGGGAACATGAAGGTACGCATCCTTTATGTCCAGAGATACCATAAAATCCCCCCCTTCCAGGCTGGCGATGACCGCCCTGAGCGATTCCATCTTGAACTTGAACCTTTTCAAGTATAGGTTCAGGGATTTTAAATTTTAAATGGGTCTGACCGAACCGTCCGGTTTCGGGACTACAAACAGGGTTGAATAATATCCCCTCCCTTGTTGAAGTAGGGGAACCTTGACCACCACCTGTTGAAGATATCATTTGTGAATTGCATTTAACACTACGTCTCTTTCTGGGGGGAGAAGTCGGCAGGGCCGATTTGAAAAACCGGCGTGAAGGCACCTCTTCGAATTCCAGCTTGTAACCCTGAGAAACAATTTCTATTGCCCAGGGATCCACCTGTGAGTGAACCCAGATGTGGCTGAAAACCCGAAGACGTGCCCCCACTGGGGCGGACTCCCTTAGCGGAGCCCCAGCGTCATGCGGTGGATTTTGTAGAGGCCGGGGAGGACTTCTGTTCCTGAGAACTAGCTGTGTTGTGCAGCTTCTTTCCTCTTCCCTTACCTCTGGCAAGAAAGGACCCACCTCGCACTTTCTTGTTTTTCTGTGACCGAAAGGACTGCATTTGATAATGTGGCGCTTTCTTAGGCTGTGAGTGAATATAAGGCAAAACATTGGATTTACCAGCTGTAGCTGTGGAGACCAGGTCCGAGAGACCTTCTCCAAACAATTCCTCACCCTTGTAAGGTAAAACCTCCATATGCCTTTTTGAGTCGGCATCACCTGTCCATTGCCGGGTCCATAGGACTCGTCTAGCAGAAATCGACATAGCGTCGATTCTAGAACCCAATAGACCAATGTCTCTTTGAGCATCTCTCATATATAAGACAGCATCCTTTATATGTCCTAGGGTCAATTAGATGGTATCCTTATCTAGGGTTTCAATTTCTTCTGATAAGGTATCCGTCCATGCCGCTACAGCGCTACACACCCAGGCCGACGCAATAGCCGGTCTGAGTAAGGTACCCGAATGCCTGTAAAAGGACCTCAAGGTAACCTCCTGCTTGCGATCAGCAGGATCCCTGAGGGTAGCCGTATCTTGGGATGGCAGCGCTATCTTCTTGGATAAGTGTGTCAACGCTTTGTCCACCCTAGGGGAGGATTCCCACCGTATCCTGTCCGTTGGCGAGAAAGGATACGCCATAAGAATCCTTTTGGGAATCTGCAGTTTTTTGTCTGGAGATCCCCAAGCTTTTTCACATAACTCGTTCAGCTCATGTGAGGGAGGAAAAGTTATCTCAGGTTTCTTTTCCTTATACATGTGTACCCTCGTGTCAGGGACAGGGGGTTCCTCTGTGATATGCAAAACATCTTTTATTGCAATAATCATATATCGAATACATTTAGCCAATTTTGGCTGTAACTTTGCATCATCATAGTCGACACTGGAGTCAGAATCCATGTCAGTATCTGTGTCTACTATTTGGGATAGTGGGCGCTTTTGAGACCCCGAAGGTCCCTGCGACATAGGGACAGACATGGGTTGATTCCCTGGCTGTTCCATAGCCTCAGCTTTGTCTAATCTTTTGTGCAATAAATTTACATTAGCACTTAAAACATTCCACATATCCATCCAGTCAGGGTCGGTGTTGTCGACGGAGACACCACATTCATTTTTTCCTCCTCCTCCTCCCCCTGAAAGCCTTCTACCTCAGACATGTCGACACACACGTACCGACACACCATACACTCAGGGAATCCTCTTATCTGAAGACAGTTTCCCCACAAGGCCCTTTGGAGAGACAGAGAGAGAGTATGCCAGCACACACCCAGCGCTATATGACCCAGGAAAAAACACTATATAAATATATGTTTACCCAGTAGCGCTGTTTGTACATACATATATATGCGCCAAATTATGTGTCCCCCCCCTCTTCTTCAAAACCCTCTTTCACCGTGGAATAAGCAGGGGAGAGTCCGGGGAGCTTCCTCTCAGCGCTGTGCTGTGGAGAAAATGTCGCTGGTGAGTGCTGAGGGAAAAGCCCCACCCCTTCGGCGGCGGGCTTCTGTCCCGCTCTAATATACTAAAAACTGGCGGTGGCTCTTTATATATACAGTGCCCAGCTGTATATATATATATATATATATATATATACTTTTTTGCCACAGAGAGGTTTATATGCTGCCCAGGGCGCCCCCCCTGCGCCCTGCACCCTTACAGTGACTGCCGTGTGTGAGGTGTATGGGAGCAATGGCGCACAGCTTCGCCGCTGTGCGTTACCTCAGTGAAGATCATGAAGTCTTCTGCTGCCTCTGAAGTCTTCTTTTCTTCTCATACTCACTCGGCTTCTACCTTCCGGCTCTGTGAGGAGGACGGTGGCGCGGCTCTGGGACGGGCGGCGAGGGTGAGACCTGCGTACCGATCACTCTGGAGCTAATGGTATCCAGTAGCCTAAGAAGCAGAGCCTTGAAACTCACAGAAGTAGGTCTGCTTCTCTCTCCTCAATCCCTCGATGCAGGGAGTCTGTTGCCAGCAGGCTCCCTGAAAATAAAAAACCTAACAAATATACTTTCTGACAGGAAACTCAGGAGAGCTCCCTGTAATGCACCCAGTCTCCTCTGGGCACAGTAGTTAACTGAGGTCTGGAGGAGGGGCATAGAGGGAGGAGCCAGTGCACACCCATACCTAAAGTCTTTCTTAAAGTGCCCATGTCTCCTGCAGAGCCCGTCTATCCCCATGGTCCTTACGGAGTCCCCAGCATCCTCTAGGATGTAAGAGAAATATATGTATAGGTATACGTTTAATTTGCTGGCTGTCAAGATCCCAGCGTTCAGTATACCGACACCAGAACCCTGACAACTGACAATGCCGCCAGCTGGAATACCGCCGCAACAGGGCTATTCCCACTTGTGGGTGTCCATGACACCCATAGAGTGGGAATAGAACCTGTGGTGAGCGTAGCGCACTGAGCCCGCAGAGTGGCGAGCACAGCGAGCCCGCAAGGGGACTCTTTGCGCTGGACCCGACAGGTCTGTCGCTAGCAATGCATCAAGCAGTATGTATTGATGTCCTCCAGCTGTGATCTCACATCCTCATAATAATACTGATAGTCCAACACCACTATTCCCCCACCCTTATCCGCTGAGCGGATTACAATCTCCCGACGTTCTGGTAATGATTCAACTCATTGGTCATCACCAGAAAGTCACTCTCAACCATCCTTAAAAAAGTTTTTAAACTTGAATTAACAGATAGCAGATCAAAGCCACTGGACCTATGAATAGCAAATTTTTGACCTTTCTCAAAGGGATCTTCTGCTTCTTTAAAACACTCTTTGAGTCATAATTTATGGCCCATTCTATACATGTCAACCTGGAAATCAAAGTGCTCAAGTTTAAAAGTTGGTACAAAAGATAATCCAAGGGCCAGTATCGACCCCTCAGCAAGTGTCAATACGTGTTTGGATAAATTAAATACACTATTGACCATTACTTCCTTCTTCCCATTTTTTCCCCGCCTACTGCTCGTGCGGCCCTTCTTCCTTTGTTGCCCCAAATGCCCGTAGGGTCCACTGTGGCCCCTAAAAAAGACTGATCACTGGGAGGCAATGCTTCGCTACTCTCTGCCTCAGAGGAGGAGTAAGAGGCGTCTACTCTATGAATTGCATACCTTGGAAGTCCGGGGAACTGTGTGGCCGTGCTGGCACTGTGAGCGATGGTAAGGCTTGGTAGTGTATGGAGACAAATTGCGCATACGCATTGCAGTAGAGCACACACCGGGTGGCCGGGAAGTATGGTGGATCACCTGTAAATAAGTGTCAATCAGGTGAAAGGGTATTTAAAGTGGATTACTCTTGTTTCACTTGGGTGGCTCTTGACTGCAGAGATGGCTATGACATGGTGCAGAGGTCTTTAATGGTCATTATGTGACCGAAGTCGACAGACAGGATAAACTGAGAACTCTACTGCAAAAGTAAAATGTTGGATTGTTGTGGCATTTTGCAATGCTTATATATAAAAATGTGGATTCTTATACATCTGAAATGAGCCATCATCTTTTGGTTTTTAAAGTGCCCAATTGGTGGTGCATAAATATGGACTTTGTTTCAAACTGAATTGAGTACCTTTTTTCTCAAGTTTTGTTTATTCTGGACCTTGGTGGAATGGACTAAAGGGAGCACCATGGAGAATTATATAATGAGAGTGCAATTGATCCACGTCTATATATATATATATATTCATGCTTAAATGATTATCTCCATTTCCATCACTAAATTACTACAGCTTTTATTTTGTTTTCATCAAATACAGATTTATTTTATTATTACTGTGGAATATGGTTAGTAATTAATTGGAATATTGTTTTTTGTATATTAATCATCTGTGCCATAAGTATTAATCTCCCTAAATTTACCATGCCAGCTCATTAATAAAGTCATTTTTTTTTACCTCTTATTGTGACCTGAGAAATACTACTGTGGCCTGTTTAGTAATTGCAGGAGACTTTATAAAATTGGGAAGATTGGCCCTCATTCCGAGTTGTTCGCTCGCTAGCTGCTTTTAGCAGCAGTGCAAACACTAAGCCACTGCCCTCTGGGAGTGTATCTTAGCTTAGCAGAAGTGTGAACGAAAGGATCGCAGCGCTGCTACAAAAAAAGATTGTGCGGTTTCAGAGTAGCTCGAGACCTACTCCTACCTAGCGATCACTACAGACTATTTAGTTCCTGGTTTGACGTCACAAACACGCCCTGCGTTTGGCCAGCCACTCCCCCGTTTCTCCAGCCACTCCTGCGTTTTTATCTGGCACGCCTGCGTTTTTCAGCACACTCCCTGAAAATGCTCAGTTACCTCCCAGAAACACCCACTTCCTGTCAATCACTCAACGATCAACAGTGCGACTGAAAAGCGTCGCTAGACCTTGTGTGAAAGTACATTGGCTTTTGTGAAAGTACGACGTGCGTGCGCAGTGCGCACCATACGCATGCACAGAAAAAATTATTTTTTGCCTGATCGCTGCGCTGCAAACAACGACAGCTAGCGATCAACTCGGAATGACCCCCACTGTGCAATTACACCACTGTGCATGATCTCACAAGGTGCTTCTGCATGTCTGGGATCCACATGTCAGTGTTGCACCCGGGAGTGTATTAAGCATTCACATACTAAAGGAATTACCAATCATTCAAAGGATTGCAGCATTGTATACAGAATGGTAGGGTAAAGCAAATGGTGACAATATCACATCTTGTAATAGACTCCAGTAACCTTTCTTTTCACACTGTACAAATACAAATGTGTGAGTGTTTAATAGTTTAAATTGTAATGAAATCTACCTGTATTGAAAGAAATCTCTGCAGGGCAGACCATTAGTTCACTCAAATATCAGCCAACAAGAAACACATGGATTCAGAGGCGCCACTGTTATTTGCTCAGCTTTCACCAAGACATCAATTTTTTTATACTTGGTTTCTCAAATAGAGCTGTATGCACAGACTCATCAGATAATCAATCATTTTTAAACAGAAGCAAATCTTAAGGAATATTTTTGTCTGCTGTGTGAAGATTAAAACATCTTAAATGCTACTATGCCATATCAACTTCATTTCTGTCAATTACTTGATACTCAACTATTATTAATTTGCAACCTCCTCTAAGTGGTGGTTATTTTTAGCAAGTGTAAAACAATGGATTAAAATAACACAAAAATAGATAAATGTATATATATATATATATATATATATATAATGTGTATAAATATATTATATATATATACAGACACACATTGATATATATATATATATATATACAGACACACATTGATATATATATATATATATTTATATACACACACACACACACACACACACACACACACACACACACACACACACACACACACACACTGTTCTCCATAAAGGACAGTCATTTAATGTGTAGGAGTTGTGCTGCGTTGTGGGCTCTTCACGAAGGATGCCAAAACCATTGTTGAGGTTGTCTCTTCAGTAGCACTTTTTGCACGATAACTCCGTAACTTGTCAGCCACAGTCCCAGTTTCTCTGAGTTTGGAAATTAGGCACCTGACAGTGTTATATGAAATTGGAGGTCTTTCTGGGTGCTGGTTGCTAAAATCTGCAGCTATGACACAGAAACTTCATTATCCAGACATCAAAATGACCTCAGTTCTCTTTTCTTTTGTCAAAGCTATCTTCAGTTACCTGCAAAAAAAAAGTGTTGTAACTTCTGAACCATAACTGTTATTTCAAATCTGTTTGCAACAATACACTTACCAGCAAATTCTGATGTTGTTTAATATGTTACACGACCCCCTTTCCATTTGGAAAAAAAACTGACTTAGATTCAAGATGTCTGATTTCAAGATAGCGCCCATGTTCGGTACATACCCTAAAGGATAGCCCATCTCACCCATACCTTACTGGAATATTCAAATTTGCTATTTCCTGCACAGTTTTTGAAACAAAAGGGTGTACTGCGACTTTTGAATCACCCTGTATGTATACCATATATATATATATATATATATATTTAGTGATGTGCACCGGACATTTTTCGGGTTTTGTGTTTTGGTTTTGGATTCGGTTCCGCGGCCGTGTTTTGGATTCGGACGCGTTTTGGCAAAACCTCACCGAAAATTTTTTGTCGGATTCGGGTGTGTTTTGGATTCGGCTGTTTTCTTCAAAAACTCCTAAAAAACAGCTTAAATCATAGAATTCGGGGGTCATTTTGATTCCATAGTATTATTAACCTCAATTACCATAATTTCCACTCATTTCCAGTCTATTCTGAACACCTCACACCTCACAATATTATTTTTAGTGCTAAAATTTGCACCGAGGTCGCTGGATAACTAAGCTAAGCGACCCAAGTGGCCGACACAAACACCTGGCCCATCTAGGAGTGGCACTGCAGTGTCAGACAGGATGGCCGATTTAAAAAATAGTCCCCAAACAGCACATGATGCAAAGAAAAAAAGAGGCACACCAAGGTCGCTGTTTGACTAAGCTAAGCGACACAAGTGGCCGACACAAACACCTGGCCCATCTAGGAGTGGCACTGCAGTCTCAATCAAGACAGGATGGCACTTCCAAAAAATTGTCCCCAAACAGCACATGATGCAAAGAAAAAAAGAGGCGCACCAAGGTGGCTGTGTGACTAAGCTAAGCGACACAAGTGGCCGACACAAACACCTGGCCCATCTAGGAGTGGCACTGCAGTGTCAATCAAGACAGGATGGCACTTCCAAAAAATTGTCCCCAAACAGCACATGATGCAAAGAAAAAAAGAGGCGGACCAAGGTGGCTGTGTGACTAAGCTAAGCAACACAAGTGGCCGACACAAACACCTGGCCCATCTAGGAGTGGCACTGCAGTGTCAATCAAGACAGGATGGCACTTCCAAAAAATTGTCCCCAAACAGCGCATGATGCAAAGAAAAAAAGAGGCGCACCAAGGTGGCTGTGTGACTAAGCTAAGCGACACAAGTGGCCGACACAAACACCAGGCCCATCTAGGAGTGGCACTGCAGTGTCAATCAAGACAGGATGGCACTTCCAAAAAATTGTCCCCAAACAGCACATGATGCAAAGAAAAAAAGAGGCGCACCAAGGTGGCTGTGTGACTAAGCTAAGCGACACAAGTGGCCAACACAAACGCCTGGCCCATCTAGGAGTGGCACTGCAGTGTCAATCAAGACAGGATGGCACTTCCAAAAAATTGTCCCCAAACAGCACATGATGCAAAGAAAAATGAAAGAAAAAAGAGGTGCAAGATGGAATTGTCCTTGGGCCCTCCCACCCACCCTTATGTTGTATAAACAGGACATGCACACTTTAACGAACCCATCATTTCAGCGACAGGGTCTGCCACACGACTGTGACTGAAATGACTGGTTGGTTTGTGCCCCCACCAAAAAAGAAGCAATCAATCTCTCCTTGCACAAACTGGCTCTACAGAGGCAAGATGTCCACCTCATCATCATCCTCCGATTCCTCACCCCTTTCACTGTGTACATC
This sequence comes from Pseudophryne corroboree, assembly GCF_028390025.1. Taxonomy (NCBI): domain Eukaryota; kingdom Metazoa; phylum Chordata; class Amphibia; order Anura; family Myobatrachidae; genus Pseudophryne; species Pseudophryne corroboree. Next base: position 553,450,933 of record NC_086444.1, read on the forward strand.
CCCCTCCTCACAGATTATTAATTCGTCCCCACTGGAATCCACCATCTCAGGTCCCCGTGTACTTTCTGGAGGCAATTGCTGCTGGTGAATGTCTCCACGGAGGACTTGATTATAATTCATTTTGATGAACATCATCTTCTCCACATTTTCTGGAAGTAACCTCGTACGCCGATTGCTGACAAGGTGAGCGGCTGCACTAAACACTCTTTCGGAGTACACACTGGAGGGAGGGCAACTTAGGTAGAATAAAGCCAGTTTGTGCAAGGGCCTCCAAATTGCCTCTTTTTCCTGCCAGTATACGTACGGACTGTCTGACGTGCCTACTTGGATGCGGTCACTCATATAATCCTCCACCATTCTTTCCATGGTGAGAGAATCATATGCAGTGACAGTAGACGACATGTCAGTAATCATTGGCAGGTCCTTCAGTCCGGACCAGATGTCAGCACTCGCTCCAGACTGCCCTGCATCACCGCCAGCAGGTCTTTGAACCTCTGCAGACTTGTGTCTGCCGGAAAGAGAGATACAACGTAGATTTTAAATCTAGGATCGAGCACGGTGGCCAAAATGTAGTGCTCTGATTTCAACAGATTGACCATCCTTGAATCCTGGCAAAGCGAATGAAGGGCTCCATCCACAAATCCCACATACTTTGCTGAATCGCTCTGTCTTAGCTCCTCCTTCAATGTCTCCAGCTTCTTCTGCAAAAGCCTGATGAGGGGAATGACCTGACTCAGGCTGGCAGTGTCTGAACTGACTTCACGTGTGGCAAGTTCAAAGGGTTGCAGAACCTTGCACAACGTTGAAATCATTCTCCACTGCGCTTGAGTCAGGTGCATTCCCCCTCCTTTGCCTATATCGTGGGCAGATGTATAGGCTTGAATGGCCTTTTGCTGCTCCTCCATCCTCTGAAGCATATAGAGGCTTGAATTCCACCTCGTTACCACCTCTTGCTTCAGATGATGGCAGGGCAGGTTCAGGAATGTTTGGTGGTGCTCCAGTCTTCTGTACGCGGTGCCTGAATGCCGAAAGTGGCCCGCAATTTTTCGGGCCACCGACAGCATCTCTTGCACGCCCCTGTTGTTTTTTAAATAATTCTGCACCACCAAATTCAATGTATGTGCAAAACATGGGACGTGCTGGAATTTGCCCAGATGTAATGCACACACAATATTACTGGCGTTGTCCGATGTCACAAATCCCCAGGAGAGTCCAATTGGGGTAAGCCATTCTGCGATGATCTTCCTCAGTTGCCGTAAGAGGTTGTCAGCTGTGTGCCTATTCTGGAAAGCGGTGATACAAAGCGTAGCCTGCCTAGGAACGAGTTGGCGTTTGCGAGATGCTGCTACTGGTGCCGCCGCTGCTGTTCTTGCTGCGGGAGGCAATACATCTACCCAGTGGGCTGTCACAGTCATATAGTCCTGAGTCTGCCCTGCTCCACTTGTCTACATGTCCGTGGTTAAGTGGACATTGGGTACAACTGCATTTTTTAGGACACTGGTGAGTCTTTTTCTGAGGTCTGTGTACATTTTCGGTATCGCCTGCCTAGAGAAATGGAACCTAGATGGTATTTGGTACCGGGGACACAGTACCTCAATCAAGTCTATAGTTGCCTCTGAATTAACGATGGATACCGGAACCACGTTTCTCACCACCCAGGCTGCCAAGGCCTGTGTTATCTGCTTTGCAGCAGGATGACTGCTGTGATATTTCATCTTCCTCGCAAAGGACTGTTGGACAGTCAATTGCTTACTGGAAGTAGTACAAGTGGTCTTCCGACTTCCCCTCTTGGATGACGATCGACTCCCAGCAGCAACAACAGCAGCGCCAGCAGCAGTAGGCGTTACACTCAAGGATGCATCGGAGGAATCCCAGGCAGGAGAGGACTCGTTAGACTTGACAGTAACATGGCCTGCAGGACTATTGGCTTTCCTGGGGAAGGAGGAAATTGACACTGAGGGAGTTGGTGGTGTGGTTTGCAGGAGCTTGGTTACAAGAGGAAGGGATTTAGTGGTCAGTGGACTGCTTCCGCTGTCACCCAAAGTTTTTGAACTTGTCACTGACTTATGATGAATGCGCTGCAGGTGACGTATAAGGGAGGATGTTCCAAGGTGGTTAACGTCCTTACCCCTACTTATTACAGCTTGACAAAGGCAACACACGGCTTGACACCTGTTGTCCGCATTTGTGTTGAAATAATTCCACACTGAAGAGCTGATTTTTTTTGTATTTTGACCAGGCATGTCAATGGCCATATTCCTCCCACAGACAACAGGTGTCTCCCCGGGTGCCTGACTTAAACAAACCACCTCACCATCAGAATCCTCCTTGTCAATTTCCTCCCCAGCGCCAGCAACACCCATATCCTCATCCTGGTGTACTTCAACAGTGACATCTTCAATTTGACTATCAGGAACTGGACTGCGGGTGCTCCTTCCAGCACTTGCAGGGGGCATGCAAATGGTGGAAGGCGCAAGCTTTTCCCGTCCAGTGTTGGGAAGGTCAGGCATCGCAACCGACACAATTGGACTCTCCTTGGGGATTTGTGATTTAGAAGAACGCACAGTTCTTTGCTGTGCTTTTGCCAGCTAAAGTCTTTTCTTTTTTCTAGCGAGAGGATGAGTGCTTCCATCCGCATGTGAATCTGAACCACTAGCCATGAACATAGGCCAGGGCCTCAGCCGTTCCTTGCCACTCCGTGTCGTAAATGGCATATTGGCAAGTTTACGCTTCTCCTCAGATGCTTTTAATTTTGATTTTTGGGTCATTTTACTGAACTTTTGTGTTTTGGATTTTACATGCTCTCTACTATGACATTGGGCATTGGCCTTGGCAGACGACGTTGATGGCATTTCATCGTCTCGGCCATGACTAGTGGCAGCAGCTTCAGCACGAGGTGGAAGTGGATCTTGATCTTTCCCTATTTTAACCTCCACATTTTTGTTCTCCATTTTTTAATATGTGGAATTATATGCCAGTATCAATAGCAATGGCCTACTACTATATTTACTGCGCAAAACTAAAATGCACCACAGGTATAGAATGTAGATGGATAGTATACTTAATGGATGACGAGTGACGACACAGAGGTAGGTACAGCAGTGGACTACCGTACTGCTATAAGTATATATATAGTTTACTGGTGGACACTGTCAGCAAACTGCAAAACTAAAATGCACCACAGGTATAGAATGTAGATGGATAGTATACTTAATGGATGATGAGTGACGACACAGAGGAAGGTACAGCAGTGGCCTACCGTACTGCTATATATAGTATACTGGTGGACACTGTCAGCAAACTGCAAAACTAAAATGCACCACAGGTATAGAATGTAGATGGATAGTATACTTAATGGATGACAAGTGACGACACAGAGGTAGGTACAGCAGTGGCCTACCGTACTGCTATATATAGTATACTGGTGGACACTGTCAGCAAACTGCAAAACTAAAATGCACCACAGGTATAGAATGTAGATGGATAGTGTACTTAATGGATGACGAGTGATGACACAGAGGTAGGTACAGCAGTGGCCTACCGTACTGCTATATATAGTATACTGGTGGACACTGTCAGCAAACTGCAAAACTAAAATGCACCACAGATATAGAATGTGGATGGATAGTATACTTAATGGATGACGAGTGACGACACAGAGGTAGGTACAGCAGTGTCCTACCATACTGCTATATATAGTATACTGGTGGACACTGTCAGCAAACTGCAAAACTAAAATGCACCACAGGTATAGAATGTAGATGGATGGTATACTTAATGGATGACGACACAGAGGTAGGTACAGCAGTGGCCTACCGTACTGCTATAAGTATATATATAGTATACTGGTGGACACTGTCAGCAAACTGCAAAACTAAAATGCACCACAGCTATAGAATGTAGATGGATAGTATACTTAATGGATGACGAGTGACGACACAGAGGTAGGTACAGCAGTGGCCTACCGTACTGCTATATATAGTATACTGGTGGACACTGTCAGCAAACTGCAAAACTAAAATGCACCACAGGTATAGAATGTAGATGGATAGTATACTTAATGGATGACGAGTGACGACACAGAGGTAGGTACAGCAGTGGCCTACCGTACTGCTATATATAGTATACTGGTGGACACTGTCAGCAAACTGCAAAACTAAAATGCACCACAGGTATAGAATGTAGATGGATAGTATACTTAATGGATGATGACACAGAGGTAGGTACAGCAGTGGCCTACCGTACTGCTATAAGTATATATATAGTTTACTGGTGGACACTGTCAGCAAACTGCAAAACTGTCTAAAATGCACCACAGGTATAGAATGTAGATGGATAGTATACTTAATGGATGACGAGTGACGACACAGAGGTAGGTACAGCGGTGGCCTACCGTACTGCTATAGCTTATATATTATACTGGTGGACACTGTGTCAGCAAACTGCAAAACTGTCTAAAATGCACCACAGGTATAGAATGTAGATGGATAGTATTCTTAATGGATGACGAGTGACGACACAGAGGTAGGTACAGCAGTGGCCTACCGTACTGCTATAGTATATATAGTATACTGGTGGACACTGTGTCAGCAAACTGCAAAACTGTCTAAAATGCACCACAGGTATAGAATGTAGATGGATAGTATACTTAATGGATGACGAGTCGACGACACAGAGGTAGGTAAAGCAGTGCACTCTGCACTGTACTCCTCCTATATAATATTAATTATACTGGTGGTCCCCAGTCCCCACACAATAAAGCAGCACACTGAGCACAGATATGGAGTGTTTTTCAGGCAGACAACGTATACTGGTGGTCACTGTCAGCAAAACTCTGCAGTGTACTCCTGCTATAGCTGCTCCCCAGTCCCCACAATTAAGCAGTGTGAGCACTCAGCACAGATATATTATGCAGCACACTGAGCACAGATATGGTATGGAGTGTTTTTTTCAGGCAGAGAACGGATAAAAACTGGTGGTCACTTATCAGCAAAACTCTGCACTGTACTCCTCCTAACAGCTGCTCCCCAATCCTCCCCTTAAATAAGAAATAAAGTAAACCAATCAACTTCTACAATAAACGGAGAGGACGCCAGCCACGTCCTCTCCCTATCATCTCCAATGCACAAGTGAAAATGGCGGCGACGCGCGGCTGCTTAAATAGAATCCAAATCTCGCGAGAATCCGACAGCGGGATGATGACGTTCGGGCGCGCTCGGGTTAGCCGAGCAAGGCGGGAAGGTTCTAACCTGCATCGGACCCGTGTGAAAAAGGTGAAGTTCGGGAGAAACCGAACCCGCTCATCACTAATATATATATATATATATATATATATATACACTGCCCAAAAAAATAAAGGGAACACTTAAACAACACAATGTAACTCCAAGTCAATCACAATTCTGTGAAATCAAACTGTCCACTTAGGAAGCAACAATGATTGACAATCAATTTCACATGCTGTTGTGCAAATGGAATAGACAACAGGTGGAAATTATAGGCAATTAGCAAGACACCCACAATAAAGGAGTTGTTCTGCAGGTGGGGACCACAGACCACTTCTCAGCTCCCATGTTTTCTGGCTGATGTTTTGGTCACTTTTGAAAGCTGGCGGTGCTTTCACTGTAGTGGCAGCATGAGACAGAGTCTACAACCCACACAAGTGGCTCAGGTGGTGCAGCTCATCCAGGAATGCACATCAATGCGAGCTGTGGCAAGAAGGTTTGCTGTGTCTCTCAGCGTAGTGTCCAGAACATGGAGGCGCTACCTGGAGACAGGCCAGTACATCGGGAGATGTGGAGGAGGCTGTAGGAAGGCAACAACCTAGCAGCAGGACCGCTACCTCCGCCTTTGTGCAAGGAGGAACAGGAGGAGCACTGCCAGAGCCCTGCAAAATGACCTCCAGTAAGCCACAAATGTGCATGTGTCTACTCAAACGATCAGAAACAGACTCCATGAGGGTGGTATGAGGGCCCAACATCCACAGGTGAGGGTAGTGCTTACAGCCCAACACCGTGCAGGACGTTTGGCATTTGCCAGAGAACACCAAGATTGGCAAATTCACCACTGGCGCCCTGTGCTCTTCACAGATGAAAGCAGGTTCTCACTGAGCACATGTGGCAGACATGACAGAGTCTGGAGACGCCAAGGAGAATGTTCTGCTGCCTGCAACATCCTCCAGCATGACCGGTTTGGCAGTGGGTCAGTAATGGTGTGGGGTGGCATTTCTTTGGGAGGCTGCACAGCCCTCCATGTGCTTGCCAGAGGTAGCCTGACTGCCATTCCTCAGACCCCTTGTGAGACCATATGCTGGTGCGGTTGGCCCTGGGTTCCTCCTAATGCAAGACAATGCTAGACCTCATGTGGCTGGAGTGTGTCAGCAGTTCCTGCAAGACGAAGGCATTGATGCTATGGACTGGCCTGCCCGTTCCCCAGACCTGAATCCAATTGAGCACATCTGGGACATCATGTCTCGCTCCATCCACCAATGCCACGTTGCACCACGGACTGTCCAGGAGTTGGTGGATGCTTTAGTCCAGGTCTGGGAGGAGATCCCTCAGGAGACCATCCATCACCTCCTCAGGAGCATGCCCAGGCATTGTAGGGAGGTCATACAGGCACGTGGAGGCCACACACACTACTGAGCCTCATTTTGACTTGTTTTAAGGACATTACATCAAAGTTGGATCAGCCTGTAGAGTGTTTTTCCACTTTAATTTTGAGTGTGACTCCAAATCCAGACCTCCATGGGTTAATAAATTTGATTTCCATTGATAATTTTTGTGTGATTTTGTTGTCAGCACATTCAACTATGTAAAGAACAAAGTATTTAATTAGAATATTTCATTCATTCAGATCTAGGATGTGTTATTTTAGTGTTCCCTTTATTTTTTTGAGCAGTATATATATATATATATATATATATATATATATATATATAAACAAACAAACAAAAAATAACAAAAAATACACACACACACACACACACACACACACACACACACACACACACACACACACACACACGTATAGCACTGTATGACTGTTTATTAATATTAAAATTTTAAATGAGCAGGAGAGGATCTTTCAACTGAGCAAAGGAGAGCTGGACTGAACTTTTGAATATTTTTTTGGAAAGAGTTTAATTTCCAAAGAAAGTACATAAATGTAAAAGCAACAAAAAGTCAATAGAGTATCCACAAGAAGGTCAGACGACCTCTAGCACTAGAACAGTACAGTTTCAGCAGAGTAAATGGGTCAGATTGAATACTGCCACAGAAATACATAGAAACACAATAGTAATAGTCAACAAAATATCAGCATTATACAAGAAGAAACACAAAAAGAGGGAAAAAGGGGGAGGAGGGGTCAGGTAGGCCGGTCTACCTGCACGGTCCATATCAAAACCTCAAGAGATGGGGAAGTGTGATGTAAGAAACAGCACTGACTAAAGTGATTAATGATTTGGTCACTACAAAGTCTAAAGGCCATTACTCACTACTTATTCTTCTAGATCTATCTGCTGCATTTGACACTGTAGACCACTCTCTTCTCATTCAGACACTACAATCCCTAGGTCTTAAAGACACAGCCCTTTCTTGGTTCCTATCCTACCTATCTAATTGCTCCTTCAGTGTTCGCTTCTCTGAATCTACCTCCTCTTCGCTACCTCTTTCAGTTGGAGTACCGCAAGGCTCAGTCTTGGGTCCTCTGCATTTCTCTATCTATACCTCATCTCTTGGTAAACTAATCAGCTCTTTTGTATTTCAGTATCATCTGTACGCAGATGATACTCAAATCTACCTATCCTCTCCTGACTTGTCCCTATCTGTACTGGACCGTGTCACTGAATGCATTTCTGCCATTTCATCCTGGATGACATCTCACCACCTCAAACTTAATATTTCAAAGACAGAGTTAATTATATTTCCACCGGCCAATAGTAGGTACCAACCTGACATCTCTATCACTGTTGAAAACTCGACTATCTACCCTTCCCCACAAGCTCGATGCCTAGGTCTCATCCTTGACTCTGATCTGTCCTTTGTTCCCCACATTCAATCTGTCTCAAGATCATGTTACATGCATCTAAAAAACATATCCAAAATATTACCATACCTTACACAAGACACTGCTAAAACTCTAATCCACGCTCTCATTATCTCCCGCATTGATTATTGCAATAGTCTCCTAACTGGTCTTCCCAAAACAAGACTCTCACCACTACAATCCATTCTGAATGCAGCGTGCGAGGCTAATCTTCCTCGCTAGACGCTCATCGTCTGCAGATCCACTCTGTCAGTCCCTCCATTGGTTACCTGTATTCTACCGCATTCAATATAAAATACTTTTACTCACACACAAGGCCATTAACCAAACTTCACCAACGTACACCACTTTGCTTATATCAAAATATCTCCCAACCCAACCTCTTTGCTCTTCACAAGACCTGCGTCTCTCATCCACACTCATTACTTGCTCCCACTCACGATTGCAGAACTTTCATCGGGCTGCACCCACCCTGTGGAATGCCTTACCACGCACAATAAGACTCTCCTCCAGTCTCCAAAACTTCAAGCGTTCCCTGAATACTCACCTCTTTAGGCAAGCATATCAAATTCCAGAACCGCCCACATAAGTTTCATAAACCTTCCTACCAAATTGCATCCACTCTGTACAGTCCACACATATCCTCACATGTCTTCTCATTCTTCACTTCCCCTTCCTCTTGAAACCGGTTCATCATTGCTGTATGACCATATCATACAGCCCACCAAGAACCTTTGCAATCTGGCGGACAACTATTCAGTAGATAGCACCTTTCCTTGTGTATACATGCCTATTTCCCTATAGATTTTAAGCTTGCGAGCAGGGCCTTCCTACCTCTATGACTGTTTATCACCCAGTTTGTTATACCATTGTTATTTCCAATTGTAAAGCGCAACGGGATTTGCTGCGCTATATAAGAAACTGTTAATAAATAAATAATAATAAGAAGAAATACATTCAAGAGAGTGGGGCTCTAGGTCAAATACAGTATTTCAAGAAACAGTCTCAAGTTGTCTATAGAGATACCAGTTGGTTGATTCAAACATCTTAAACACATAGGTTCATTGCTGAGTATCCAGTTAATCAATAAGGAAACTACATTTGATATAGAATTTAACTACTCCCTATTCAATAACAGGTAAATTGGCTTATTTGTCACAATATAACAGTTGCAGTAAAAGAGGGGAGCCTTAATCGTCCAGTTATTCATGATAACCTTCTTTGCCATCATATCAAAATGGTAGTGAGCAAAGTTATAGGTTATTTACTGTATGTACCTCTAGAGACCAATTGTCAAATTTGGAACACAAAAGTGCTAACAGGTTCATACATAAGTGGAGGAAAAGCATGTCATTAATAAAAAACATAACTTTTGCCCAGAACATGGATATTTTCCCATATTGCCATAAATTATGAAATACAGTAGATGACAACAAATGGCATTTAGGGGATTGATATGATTCCTCCTTGACCATGTGACTGTGCTGAGCCTATGATATACTGTATATATATGTATGTGTATATATATATATATATATATATATATATATAAAACATTCTCAGGTGCGGCACTCCTGATGACCGGCTTAGCTTCATCAGTGACTTCACAATCCATAGAATTCTATAAACACATAGGTGCAGCATTCAGGGTCACTTAAAATATCAGGTTACGGATAGCTTTAAGAATTTCAATGTTTCAATATTTTAGTATCCGTTACTCACATTTCACCCCACGACGGTAGTCTCAGTTGCTTATATTACACTGAACAGTAGTACCTCTTATACATGTTATACACTGCAGGAGAAGGAGGGGCTACAGGGGAGAAGAATCCTGTAATAGAGTAACATGGCCTGGAGAAAGGGTATTGGCACAGCCAGCCATCAATCTCGCCAAAGCTGCTGCAGTGCTGCTGCTCCTGCCCTGAGAGTCAGGCTGCAGGTGGTAGATGGTAAATACTGCCGAGCGCACAGGGAGGCTGGAGGGGCACGGACCAGTTGTCAGCCATCTGCAGAACACACAAGGAAAAAGGCGGCCAATTGGGGTGGATGCAGACGGCGCGCCCACAGAGCAAATGCGCTGCGGCTAAGCACCATCTGCCCACATCTAGCCCTGGTTCATTATGTGGGGAGCTGGAGAAACAATGACAGTTGGCCTGATATAATTGACTAGACAGGTAGAGTCCAGCTGGCCCCCCTACATCTATTGAGGGAAAAGGGGGAGCAATTTCTGAGGCAGTGGCATGAATGAGGGGACAGGCTCCAGTGCTGGAGAAACCTGTAACGAGGAATGCACTGAAATGGCGAGTGGGCAGAAGTCTGAGGTAACAGTGGACAATAGCTGCATATGAGCGAGATGCTGCCAGTTAAGAGGAGCAAACTGGAAGATTGCTAGGGCTTTCTAAAAACCCATGTGCAATGAATAGCTGCTGGGACATGAGACCGAAGCTATCAGTGACCAGTGGTACTGACACAAAGTTGACCACAAAGGTCTGTAAGCACTCCCCAGACCCATCTTAAAACAGTGTAGTCAATATAGGAGGAATACTACATCAATGCTAACCCTATATTGTATCTCAAGAGCTGAACATTACAGATAAATATACAACGACTACAGAACATACAATAGAAGGTCTTTATAGTCATTATAAAAAATCATTATAGTCTATAGTAAATTCGGATATGGACTTACCAAGTCTACAGAACACTCATTTACTCTAGGGGTAAGAATATAGCTGACCGAGTGGTTAAATTGGATGTTTCCCCATTAACTATGAAACAGCAGACACATTTTTTGACACCCAAGTTGGGTTGCTTTAGATGTCTGGGGTGTGCAACATGTAACACCCTATTGACAAGTCCCACATTCTGCCACCCACACACTGGGAGGATGTATAAGATACAACATAAGGTTACCTGCACTACCACGCATGTGGTTTATATGCTGAAGTGCCCGTGGGGTCTTGACTACGTAGGCAAGACCCAGCAACAATTCCATGAAAGAATGGCACTTCATCATAGTGCCTTTTACTTGGCCTTCAAAATGGGAAGTAGTGAACAAACAGTGGTTTGCCATTGCCTTCAGGCATGCCATAGCTTTGCCAGTATGTGTGCTATTATTATAGATCATGTACTTCGTCACTTATACCCATTTCACACAGCCCAAAATTTCCCGGGTTAAAACTAGTGATGAGCGGGTTAGGTTCCTCGGAATCCGAACCCGCCCGAACTTCACCTTTTTTTACACGGGTCCGAACGACTCGGATCCTCCCGCCTTGCTCGGTTAACCCGAGCGCGCCCGAACGTCATCATCCCGCTGTCGGATTCTCGCGAGGCTCGGATTCTATCGCGAGACTCGGATTCTATATAAGGAGCCGCGCGTCGCCGCCATTTTCACACGTGCATTGAGATTGATAGGGAGAGGACGTGGCTGGCGTCCTCTCCGTTTAGAATAGATAGAGAGTGAGACACTTGATTTACTGGAGCATTAGGAGGAGTACTCAGAGAGTGCAGAGTTTTGCTGATAGTTATACTAGTGACTGACCACCAGTGCAGTTTTATTTATTTTTATTATTTAATATAATCCGTTCTCTGCCTGAAAAAAAACGATACACAGTCACATACCATATCTGTGCTCAGCCTCAGTGTGCTGCATCATCTATGTATATCTGACTGTGCTGAGTGCTCACTGCTCACACAGCTTAATTGTGGGGGAGACTGGGGAGCAGTTATAGCAGGAGTACATATTTAACAGTGCACACTTTTGCTGCCAGAGTGCCACTGCCAGTGTGACTGACCAGTGACCACTGACCACCAGTATATTGTGATTGTCTGCCTGAAAAAGTTAAACACTCGTCGTGTGGTGTTTTTATTCTATAAACGCATTCTGCTGACAGTGTCCAGCAGGTCCGTCATTATATAATATATACCTGTCCTGCAGTAGTGATATATATATATTTTTTATATAATTATCATCCAGTCTATATTAGCAGCAGACGCAGTACGGTAGTCCACGGCTGTAGCTACCTCTGTGTCGGCAGTCGCTCGTCCATCCATAATTGTATACCTACCTGTGGTGTTTTTTTTTTTCTATCTTCTTCATACTAGTAGTTTACTTTAGGAGTCTGCAGTGCTGACAGTGTCCAGCAGGTCCGTCATTATATAATATATACCTGTCCTGCAGTAGTGATATATATATATTTTTTATATCATTATCATCCAGTCTATACTAGCAGCAGACGCAGTACGGTAGTCCACGGCTGTAGCTACCTCTGTGTCGGCAGTCACTCGTCCATCCATAATTGTATACCTACCTGTGGTGTTTTTTTTTTCTATCTTCTTCATACTAGTAGTTTACTTTAGGAGTCTGCAGTGCTGACAGTGTCCAGCAGGTCCGTCATTATATAATATATACCTGACCTGCAGTAGTGATATATATATATTTTTTATATCATTATCATCCAGTCTATACTAGCAGCAGACGCAGTACGGTAGTCCACGGCTGTAGCTACCTCTGTGTCGGCAGTCGCTCGTCCATCCATAATTGTATACCTACCTGTGGTGTTTTTTTTTTTATATCTTCTTCATACTAGTAGTTTACATTAGGAGTCTGCAGTGCTGACAGTGTCCAGCAGGTCCGTCATTATATAATATATACCTGTCCTGCAGTAGTGATATATATATATTTTTTATATCATTATCATCCAGTCTATACTAGCAGCAGACGCAGTACGGTAGTCCACGGCTGTAGCTACCTCTGTGTCGGCAGTCGCTCGTCATCCATAAGTATACTAGTATCCATCCATCTCCATTGTTTACCTGAGGTGCCTTTTAGTTGTGCCTATTAAAATATGGAGAACAAAAATGTTGAGGTTCCAAAAATAGGGAAAGATCAAGATCGACTTCCACCTCGTGCTGAAGCTGCTGCCACTAGTCATGGCCGAGATGATGAAATGCCATCAACGTCGTCTGACAAGGCCGATGCCCAATGTCATAGTACAGAGCATGTAAAATCCAAATCACCAAATATCAGTAAAAAAAGGACTCAAAAATCTAAAATAAAATTGTCGGAGGAGAAGCGTAAACTTGCCAATATGCCATTTACCACACGGAGTGGCAAGGAACGGCTGAGGCCCTGGCCTATGTTCATGGCTAGTGGTTCAGCTTCACATGAGGATGGAAGCACTCAGCCTCTCGCTAGAAAAATGAAAAGACTCAAGCTGGCAAAAGCACAGCAAAGAACTGTGCGTTCTTCGAAATCACAAATCCACAAGGAGAGTCCAATTGTGTTGTTTGCGATGCCTGACCTTCCCAACACTGGACGTGAAGAGCATGCGCCTTCCACCATTTGCACGCCCCCTGCAAGTGCTGGAAGGAGCACCCGCAGTCCAGTTCCTGATAGTCAGATTGAAGATGTCAGTGTTGAAGTACACCAGGATGAGGAGGATATGGGTGTTGCTGGCGCTGGGGAGGAAATTGACCAGGAGGATTCTGATGGTGAGGTGGTTTGTTTAAGTCAGGCACCCGGGGAGACACCTGTTGTCCGTGGGAGGAATATGGCCATTGACATGCCTGGTGAAAATACCAAAAAAATCAGCTCTTCGGTGTGGAAGTATTTCAACAGAAATGCGGACAACATTTGTCAAGCCGTGTGTTGCCTTTGTCAAGCTGTAATAAGTAGGGGTAAGGACGTTAACCACCTCGGAACATCCTCCCTTATACGTCACCTGCAGCGCATTCATCATAAGTCAGTGACAAGTTCAAAAACTTTGGGCGACAGCGGAAGCAGTCCACTGACCAGTAAATCCCTTCCTCTTGTAACCAAGCTCACGCAAACCACCCCACCAACTCCCTCAGTGTCAATTTCCTCCTTCCCTCTCCTGCCTGGCAATTCTGACGAGTCCTCTCCTGCATCCTTGCGTGTAACGCCTACTGCTGCTGGCGCTGCTGTTGTTGCTGCTGGGAGTCGATGGTCATCCCAGAGGGGAAGTCGTAAGACCACTTTTACTACTTCCACCAAGCAATTGACTGTCCAACAGTCCTTTGCGAGGAAGATGAAATATCACAGCAGTCATCCTGCTGCAAAGCGGATAACTGAGGCCTTGGCATCCTGGGCGGTGAGAAACGTGGTTCCGGTATCCATCATTACTGCAGAGCCAACTAGAGACTTGTTGGAGGTACTGTGTCCCCGGTACCAAATACCATCTAGGTTCCATTTCTCTAGGCAGGCGATACCGAAAATGTACACAGACCTCAGAAAAAGACTCACCAGTGTCCTAAAAAATGCAGTTGTACCCAATGTCCACTTAACCACGGACATGTGGACAAGTGGAGCAGGGCAGGCTCAGGACTATATGACTGTGACAGCCCACTGGGTAGATGTATGGACTCCCGCCGCAAGAACAGCAGCGGCGGCACCAGTAGCAGCATCTCGCAAACGCCAACTCTTTCCTAGGCAGGCTACGCTTTGTATCACCGCTTTCCAGAATACGCACACAGCTGAAAACCTCTTACGGCAACTGAGGAAGATCATCGCGGAATGGCTTACCCCAATTGGACTCTCCTGTGGATTTGTGGCATCGGACAACGCCAGCAATATTGTGTGTGCATTAAATCTGGGCAAATTCCAGCACGTCCCATGTTTTGCACATACCTTGAATTTGGTGGTGCAGAATTATTTAAAAAACGACAGGGGCGTGCAAGAGATGCTGTCGGTGGCCAGAAGAATTGCGGGACACTTTCGGCGTACAGGCACCACGTACAGAAGACTGGAGCACCACCAAAAACGCCTGAACCTGCCCTGCCATCATCTGAAGCAAGAAGTGGTAACGAGGTGGAATTCAACCCTCTATATGCTTCAGAGGTTGGAGGAGCAGCAAAAGGCCATTCAAGCCTATACAATTGAGCACGATATAGGAGGTGGAATGCACCTGTCTCAAGCGCAGTGGAGAATGATTTCAACGTTGTGCAAGGTTCTGCAACCTTTTGAACTTGCCACACGTGAAGTCAGTTCAGACACTGCCAGCCTGAGTCAGGTCATTCCCCTCATCAGGCTTTTGCAGAAGAAGCTGGAGACATTGAAGGAGGAGCTAACACAGAGCGATTCCGCTAGGCATGTGGGACTTGTGGATGGAGCCCTTCATTCGCTTAACAAGGATTCACGGGTGGTCAATCTGTTGAAATCAGAGCACTACATTTTGGCCACCGTGCTCGATCCTAGATTTAAAACCTACCTTGGATCTCTCTTTCCGGCAGACACAAGTCTGCTGGGGTTCAAAGAACTGCTGGTGAGAAAATTGTCAAGTCAAGCGGAACGCGACCTGTCAACATCTCCTCCTTCACATTCTCCCGCAACTGGGGGTGCGAGGAAAAGGCTCAGAATTCCGAGCCCACCCGCTGGCGGTGATGCAGGGCAGTCTGGAGCGACTGCTGATGCTGACATCTGGTCCGGACTGAAGGACCTGACAACGATTACGGACATGTCGTCTACTGTCACTGCATATGATTCTCTCCCCATTGAAAGAATGGTGGAGGATTATATGAGTGACCGCATCCAAGTAGGCACGTCAGACAGTCCGTACTTATACTGGCAGGAAAAAGAGGCAATTTGGAGGCCCTTGCACAAACTGGCTTTATTCTACCTAAGTTGCCCTCCCACAAGTGTGTACTCCGAAAGAGTGTTTAGTGCCGCCGCTCACCTTGTCAGCAATCGGCGTACGAGGTTACATCCAGAAAATGTGGAGAAGATGATGTTCATTAAAATGAATTATAATCAATTCCTCCGTGGAGACATTCACCAGCAGCAATTGCCTCCACAAAGTACACAGGGAGCTGAGATGGTGGATTCCAGTGGGGACGAATTGATAATCTGTGAGGAGGGGGATGTACATGGTGATATATCGGAGGATGATGATGAGGTGGACATCTTGCCTCTGTAGAGCCAGTTTGTGCAAGGAGAGATTAATTGCTTCTTTTTTGGTGGGGGTCCAAACCAACCCGTCATTTCAGTCACAGTCGTGTGGCAGACCCTGTCACTGAAATTATGGGTTGGTTAAAGTGTGCATGTCCTGTTTATACAACATAAGGGTGGGTGGGAGGGCCCAAGGACAATTCCATCTTGCACCTCTTTTTTCTTTCATTTTTCTTTGCGTCATGTGCTGTTTGGGGAGTAGTTTTTGGAAGGGCCATCCTGCGTGACACTGCAGTGCCACTCCTAGATGGGCCAGGTGTTTGTGTCGGCCACTTGGGTCGCTTATCTTAGTCACACAGCTACCTCATTGCGCCTCTTTTTTTCTTTGCGTCATGTGCTGTTTGGGGGGTGTTTTTTGGAAGGGCTATCCTGCGTGACACTGCAGTGCCACTCCTAGATGGGCCAGGTGTTTGTGTCGGCCACTAGGGTCGCTTAGCTTACTCACACAGCTACCTCATTGCGCCTCTTTTTTTTCTTCTTTGCGTCATGTGCTGTTTGGGCAGTAGTTTTTTGAAGGGCCATCCTGCGTGACACTGCAGTGCCACTCCTAGATGGGCCAGGTGTTTGTGTCGGCCACTTGGGTCGCTGAGCTTAGTCATCCAGTGACCTCGGTGCAAATTTTAGGACTAAAAATAATATTGTGAGGTGTGAGGTGTTCAGAATAGACTGAAAATGAGTGGAAATTATGGTTATTGAGGTTAATAATACTTTGGGATCAAAATGACCCCCAAATTCTATGATTTAAGCTGTTGTTTAGGGTTTTTTGAAAAAAAACACCCGAATCCAAAACACACTCGAATCCGACAAAAAAAATTCGGTGAGGTTTTGCCAAAACGCGTTCGAACCCAAAACACGGCCACGGAACCGAACCCAAAACCAAAACACAAAACCCGAAAAATTTCCGGTGCTCATCACTAGTTAAAACACATGAACGCGCATCAACCCGGGAAATTTCTCAGTGTGAAAGGGTACAACCCTGCAATCGACCAGGGTTGGTCCCGGGATGTTCCCTGGAACCTGGACAGTGTGAATGGTGCAGGGACATGTCCCACCTTCCCGGGTTGCCTCTTCTGATGCTGATTGGCTTTTCAGGGCACTTCCTGGTCTTGTGTTTTTTCTGAGATGCCCATTTTCAGAAAATGCAGGGCCATCCCGGGTTCAGTATGAAAGGTGCAGACTCGGGATGTCTCGGCTCCAAATGCTGGTATAAACGTGCCCAACCCGGGAATGTCCCTGCATGAGCCCGTGGCAGAATTGCTGGGTTTAGGCCCTGCATTTCTGGTGTGAAAGGGGTATTAGAGCAGGCAACAGAAACAGGATCCTCCTGCAACGGGAAAGCAGGTGGATCTTTACCCTAATTACAGTAGCACCTGGGGGCCTTAAAGAAAACTTAGGAATACAGTGTTTTTTGTAACTACTTTTACTATCTAGAGTGATTTAGTATATATAAGACTATTGTTTATAATTATATTTAATATCAGCATCATTACAGTACAGTATTAACATAATGTAAAAGGTGTAATTGTTTACCGTTTACCACTATACAAGCAGTGGTGTAATTTCTAACCATGTGCCCGGAGGCAAGATAAATACTGTGCCCCCCGTGTGTGTGTGTGTGTGTGTGTGTGTGTGTGTGTGTGTGTGTGTGTGTGTGTGTTCTAAAAAAAATACATATGTAGATTTGCATTTCAATGTCATCTATGTTAAATCATACGATTCTTACACAGGATTAAAACCCATGACCTGTTAGAGTTACACAAAATCATTGCAAATAGGCAGATCTATGTAGTGTGCTGCTCAGTCATCACAATGCTGATTATTTCTCTGACAATTATTTTACAAGTGTCATACCCAGGATTAGAACCCATGCCCTATGACACTGGAAGCAGGCACCTTACTGATGGAGATATTTGCTTGTGTGTAGAAAGCATGAGAATTCTAACTATATGAAGTTACTTGTAATAGTCAGAGAAGTAACTTCATATAGTTAGAATTTTCACCCTGCCTATACAGGAGCAAATACTGTAGGTTTTGGGTTCTAATCCTGGGTGTGACACTTTTAAAATTTGCATCTATAATAAAGATGGTGTCACTTGTAAGGTGCAGGGACCAGTGAGGGAGGGGAATCGGCACGGAAGAGATAGCAGCGGCTGTCAATTATCTTGATTGAATGGTGTCGCTGAACACAGAACAGGAGGAGAGGTGCCCTCTTACAGAGCAGGAGCCCAGCAGCAGCCGACTCTGTTGCCTCCCACAGTTACGCCTCTGTATACAAGTAATCTAGCTCTGATTCCTATTATGTAATTGTATATATGAGGCGGAAGGCACTTTGGGGGTAATTCAGAGTTGATCACAGCAGCCATTTGTTAGCAGTTGGGCAAAACCATGTGCACTGCAGGGGCGGCAGATATAACATGTGCAGAGAGAGTTAGATTTGGGTGGGTTATTTTGTTTCTGTGCAGGGTAAATACTGACTGCTTTATTTTTACACTACAATTTAGATTTCAATTTGAACACACCCTACCCAAATCTAATGATTTTATGTAATGTTCGTCATTTTGTGATTTTGTTGTGTGGGGTCTCTTAGCAACGACGGTTGCACCTTCTGATTGGGCCGCTTGTCTAGCACCTCGTCTCTACGAATGCGGGCCGGGCGTGGATGGCAGCGTTGGACAGGTGGGTACCATTAACAATGTGATTGTTTGGGGAGCTATATATGCCTGTTGGTATTTTAGATATATATGAACGCTTGTCCCTGACAATGGGGCCTGACCCCGAAATGCCGTTGGATTGATAAAGGATGCTTTTTTTTACTTTTACAAAGACTGCAGAAGTGCCACTGTTTTCGGTTGCTATTATTGGGCCATGCTATGAACCAACGGAGTGTAAGTCCCTTGTGATTTTTCATAAAATTAACAATTTTAGGAAAAGTCAGACTTGCTTTGGAGGTGCGAAATTTAAGATACAGTGATTTTATAGATATCACTGCATCCAATTTCCTGTCCTTCAATTGAAAAGCATATCCCCGCAGCTGCAGGAAAAACCCTACACCACGGGGTTTTCGAAAGTCCGCCAGCTGCCCCATAGTGACTGCAAACCAGTTTACATTGCACATTGACAGTATATGCTTCTTGTGTCTCTTATTTTCCCAGGTGTTTTGTTCACTATAGTTATTAAATACTAAACGTAAAATGATGCTGACAGTAACTGGATTTTGCTATACCATAAACATAGGAACTGACACTGACAGGAAATGAGATGCTTCATGCACTGTTCCACTCTGTGCAATTCCACGTCTGTCAGTCTCATGTATAAAGAAGTGTGTGTTAAAGCAGGACATAACATCACATGATATGATATTCAAGTAATTGCAGGATGATGCAAGGTCAAATATTTTTACAGTGTAATTGGTAAGACAAATATTGGATACATTGAATCAGAGAGCAACATTTAATAAACTTTCATTTATTATGTATATGTGATTGACAACTAAGAAGGATATACCAACATAATTGTTTTAATCGCTGCCTTGGAAATATTTATTCTGTCTACGGTCATATCATAGACTAATAGCCAGCATAGTATATATAATACAAAAATAATTCTAAATATGTACGTTAGTGCAATTACTGTCTCTTTAAAGCCTAAATTTGTAAATATTTGCAAGGTCAGGAATATCACAAAGGGTTTTACTGTTGCCTTTTAAGACACATTGGACCTAATTCAGCATGAGTTTCAGTTTTGCTAAAAGTAGCAAAACTACAACTCTTTTGCTAGCATGCGGGGGGGGGGGAGCACCCAGCACAGGGCAAGGCCGCCCATGCCGAGTCCAGCCCACCTGCTACCATGTGAATGATTCGCTCAGCAGCGAAGCACTCACATGATAAGTGTAGCCCTCTGCCTACGCCATCTTTAGGGTCACAGCGGCTGTGTGTGATGTCACGTAGCTACCGTGGCCCGCCCTTCAAACAGTCCGGACACACCTGCATTATCCGGACCGGAACCTAAATGGTGCGTCGAAGCCCACAAAATTGCAACATTGCTGCCCTGTTGCCACCACCACCTGCTCTTAAACTGCAATTGCATGCGATCGCAGTTTAACACCTCACGCATGCACGCACTGCCATGCGTCACTACGCTGTATTATATAAGTAACAATACTGAGGGTGCTTTATTATTACATGTAATGCAAACCTCCCAACATGACCCTCTCCAGGAGGGATCGGAATGCTCTGCTCCTGGACTTCTCTCTTAATTTATGATTGCCATCACCTGTGCTGAAACACCTTTCTTATCCATTAACCTGTTCAAAACAGGTGCCGGCAATAATAAGAAAGAGTCCATAAGCAGAGCATTTTGTCCCTCCTGGAGAGGGTCATGTTGGGAGGTATGTGTAATGCATTATTTCACCATTTGATTTATTTCATATATAGTTTACTACATCTTTGCAGCCATGTTTTACTGTATCTCGTGTTAAAGCCACAGGTCTAATCACTGTACTGTAGGTCAGAGATGGGTGGTATATTTCAAATGACCAACACTGGTGAATTACCTATTAGGCATGTGAGGCACGTGCCTAGGTGCAGCACCTGTTGGGTGGCAGCACGTGGATGCATGTACGGTACTTTCAGACTGAAGTGTACCAGTATCTGCAGAATATTTCCACTTAACTGTACCAAATGTCATCTTGAATGGAGTGTAACTGGGTAAGCCATGCATATACTGCCTCTGTAAAAGCTATCCTATTTATACCGCTTTCACATCTCTATAGCAGGTCTCACCCGGGACTTCTACACGGGTCCTTTTTTGGGTCGACCCGTTTGAGACCCATTTCAGACTGGTGGCCCCGACATGGCATATTGCAGTATCGAACACGGCAACGCTTGGAGATCAGATGATATCCAAGCGGCGCCTGCTCCTATAGTGTGAACGAGTAGCGGGTCACATCGACTCGGCAATCCGTTCACACTGCACAGCAACCCAGATCTGACCCGTGTTTAACCCTGCTTTAAAGAGGGGTTGAAATGCCGTGTTGCTCGACCTGGGTTTTTTCCCCTGACCCCTTTCACACTGCAGAAAACCCGGGTTACTGCGCATTCACGTGCAATAATCTGGGTTCTTTTTGGCAGTGTGAAAGAGGTATTAGTAAATATGTATTAATAAAAAAAAAATGTTCATAGTTAGTGGCTTTTATTTATGATTTTATTAAATTATCTATCATCAAATAAGGACTTATAACCCACTATTTAAAATAATAAAATTAGGGAGGGGGCGGCTGTTATGTTGTGCCTAGTGGCGTCCTCACCCCTAAATCCGCCCCTGCATACGTGCATGTGCAGAAGTGCAGAAATCTGCAAATAGCGATTTCCGCACTTCTGGGGCTGATGCTGAAACAGCCCCCTTTTCCTTTTCTCCTTACAGTATGCTGTGTATGTACAGTATCTATACATTTTACCTATATAGAGGAAAAAAATATTGTTTAAATGCTTCTGTGGAAAAGTCTGCCTAATGGAGATAAATTATCAAATGCAAAGTGACAAAATTACTTTCATCCACTTTTATTTGACTAGGTTTCTTCCAAAGATCTCAGGGTTGCAGGGCAACATAACTGTTTGCAGAGAAGCAAATATTTCAGCAGGCCAAGGAGAGGAGTAAGCCAATGTGAGCACACCCTTACCAAAATGGTTATCTGCAGTAGATGCCTTGATGTGCATTGGTTTGCAGAGCTTTGCAGTAACCAGATTTATTTTTGTAGAGTATTATTATTACATAATTGGTGATAATCAAAATGAGATTATGAGTTCTACAGTAGCATTTTTTAGGGCATTCTTTTGCTATGTTTGGGGTGCACATACATTTTTTACATCACAGCTAGGTGATTTTCCTGTTGACTCCATACTGAAATTTCATGGGACAAAGTGCATTTTTAATGCTAACTACAAGTCATGTACCGGAAAGTATTGTACACACAAATGGGCTTTGTGTATTAACCCTTTCATGGCTGAGGGTTTTTCTCACCTTTGTGGTGTGGTTATTTTTTCACTTTTGCGCTCTTCACATTCCAACATCAATATCACAGGGTTTTTTTTATTAGTACCCACACAAATTATACCTTGTTGTTTCTTAAAATGTTGTATTTTTAGAATATACCATTAGTATTTGCACAAAAAATATTAATACCCCAAATGGCCAAAAAAGTATGTCCCCTTAGTAGTCACCTGACTATCACTAAAACAGTACACACACACAAAATATATTTTGCACAGATCTAATTCTCAATCTAATCTAATCTAATTCTCAAAACTAATCTAATATCTCATTCTCAAAACTGCCCCATTTTAGAATGAATAAAAAAGTAGATTCCTCATTCGATGCTGCATTTTTTTAGTTGATACAAAGAATTGTTGTTATCAAGTTCAGATTGTAGTATGAAAACCTACCCATAAGGGTATATTTACTAAAGGATGATTTTCATTGATTTTTATTGTTTTCATATCAATGAAAACTGATCTGAAACAATACAAAACAGAAATATGAAAACCTGACTAGTGCGCAAAAAGCTGCCTATGTGAATCGGCTGATGTGGAGCGTCACCTACGCTCCTACAATACAATACAATACCACAACAATCATCAGCCTTGACTCCCTTGGCGCTCAGGATAACAATCCACTGATCCTTTGACTCGCAATGAAAGTCATAAAATCTGGACCTTTTAAAAACAAAGAAAACAACACCTCATAGGGCAATATAGCCAGTTCTTCTTTGTCGTAACAATATTAATAAGTGAGGACTCCTACCCCTTGGGGTGGTCTACTTTTTATAGGTAGACAATCTCGCATGTGATAACACCTTTAGTACGGCCTTTATTCCATATGGATGTATTGATGGTAGTCATACGATCTGAACCTCTAAATAGGGCCTTATCAATGTGTGATAAGGCCCTATTTAGAGGTTCAGATCGTATGACTACCATCAATACATCCATATGGAATAAAGGCCGTACTAAAGGTGTTATCACATGCGAGATTGTCTACCTATAAAAAGTAGACCACCCCAAGGGGTAGGAGTCCTCACTTATTAATATTGTTACGACAAAGAAGAACTGGCTATATTGCCCTATGAGGTGTTGTTTTCTTTGTTTTTAAAAGGTCCAGATTTTATGACTTTCATTGCGAGTCAAAGGATCAGTGGATTGTTATCCTGAGCGCCAAGGGAGTCAAGGCTGATGATTGTTGTGGTATTGATCTGAAACAATGTTGTGTTTCAGGGGTTAAAAAACACTAATGCATTTTGCTATTAATTTTTATATGGTAGTAAATGTGTGTTTTTGCTCTGAAAACACAACATCGATTTACATCGATTTAAAATCAATACAGATAAATAAAAAAAGAAAATCAGACTTCAGTAACTATACCCCATATAATCCTTTTTTTTTTCCTTTTTGCAGGTTTGAAATGTTCATTAATGCTGGTGAAAAACTCAGAAAATATTTTTTGGGGGGTTTTTTTGTACAAAAATAATAATAATAATAATAATAATCATCATCATTTGCTTTTAGTTCACTGTCTTCAGATTTCAATTATTTGTTTGGTTGGGCCATTTTGGTTAAATATTATTTGACGCGTTAGTAGGAACATTAAGACTAACGGTAATTTCTGAAAATGCAATGTAATGATAGGCCTATTTTTATGTGGCAACCTGGATCTTTAGCTCCAACTGCCCTTTATTAATATGGTGCTGCCACCACCTTACTGATGTCACTTTTAATTAATAGGACTTCACTCTTTCATAGATTATATTCCTACCTCATAGTAAAGAGACTGTCTTATGGGGAATGTTTGCTATTATATTTGCCTTATGGGTTTGGGTTTGACCACAAAGAATTCAACATGGCTAAACTAAAGGTTCCTTATTTTATTAATCAGGCAGTAGTTAATTGTGTGGTGGGAGTAGTGGCATAACTACCCACTGTGCAGCCACTGAGAAGGCTTGGAGGCACCAGGCTTGGGGGGCACTGCCACTATTTAAACAGCAGATTCCCATGTGGACTAGCCATCCACATGGGAATTTGCTAAATGTCATGGTCACTGCCTTGGAGGAGACAGATGCTAGAGGTCATACCTGACGTCTGGTGTCTGACAGGGAGCAAAGCAACATGATACAAGGTAGTGCACTAAGCGGGCTCCAACGATCATTACACCCCTGGCAATGAGCACTACACCCCTGGCAACAAGCATGACTCCCAGAGCATGAAACCTCTGGCAATGATCATGGAACCCCTGGCAATGAGCATTTAACCCCTGGAGGCATGCATAACACCCAGAGCATGAAACCCCTGGCAATGAAAATTACACCCCTGGCAACGAGCATGACACCCAGAGCATGAAACCCCTGGCAACAAGCATTACACCCCTGGCAATGAGCATGACAACCAGAGCATGAAACCTCTGGCAACGAGCATGACAACTCTGGCAACGAGCATGAAACCCAGAGTTTGAAACCTCTGGCAACGAGCATGGAACCCAGAGCATGAAACCCCTGGCAATGAGCAGGTAATTTAAAAGTAATTAGAAGCCTTACTATGGGGCATAATGTGTAATTGGCATTGTGGTGTGTGTCATAATGTATCACGGCATTGCGATGTGTGGTATAATGTATCACGGGCATTGCAGTGTGTGGCATAATGTATAAGGGGCATTGTGTGTGGCATAATGTATAACGGGCATTACGGTGTGTGGCATAATGTATCACAGGCATTGCAGTGTATAGGATACTGTATTATGGGCATTGCGGTGTGTGGCATAATATATAGCAGCCATTATGGTGTGTGACATAATGTATAACCAGCATTGCGGTTTGTGGTATAATGTGTCACAGGCATTATGGTGTGTGGCATACTGTATTGTGGTGTGTGGTATAATTTGTCAGGGGCATTGTGGTGAGTGGCATAATGTATCATGGGCATTGCAGTGTGTAGCATAGTGTAAAACAGGCATTATGGTGTGTGGCGTAATGTATAATGGGCATTGTGGTTTGTGGCATAATGTGTCACAGGCAGTATGGTGTGTGGCATACTGTATCACAGGCATTGCAGTGTGTGGTATAATGTGTCAGGGGCATTGTGGTGTGTGGCATAATATGTCACAGGCAGAGCTGTAACTAGACATTTTGGTGCTCTGTGCCCCCTTCCTCCTCGATATGCAAAACAGTTAATTGTGTGGTGGGAGCAGTGCGCGCCATAGGTATGCATCAAAAATATAGGGGCATGGCTTCATGGGGAACGGGCATGGTCACAAGTTAACACAAATTCATATTCCCCGCACAGTAGTCTACCTTATTAAAATTATGCCACAAAGTAGTGCCACTTATACACATAATGCCAAGTAGAGCCTCCTTATATACATACACCAGGTAGAGCCCACTTTTACACATAACGCCAGGTAGAGCATCCTTATACACATAACGCCAGGTAGAGCATCCTTATACACATAACGCCAGGTAGAGCATCCTTATAAACATAACGCCAGGTAGAGCCTCCTTGTACACATTATGCCAGGTAGAGCATCCTTATACACATTATGCCATATAGAGCACATTATATACATTATGCCAGGCAAAACATCCTTATACACATACACCAGGTAGAGCCTCCTTATACCCATTATGCAAGGTAGAGCCTCATTATACAAATTATGCCAGGTAGAGCCTCGTTATACACATTACGCCAGGTAGAGCCTCCTTATACACATTACGCCAGGTATAGCATATACACATTATGCCAGGTAGAGCACATACACATTATGCCAGGTAGAGCACATTATACACATTACGCCAGGTAGAGCCTCCATATACACCTTACACCAGGTAGAGCCTCCTTATACACATTATGCCAGGTAGAGCACATAATACATATTACACTAGGTACAGCCTCCTTATATACATTACACCAGGTAGAGGCTCCTTATACACATTACGCCAGGTAGTGCTCATTATACATATTACATCAGGTAGAGCCTCCTTATACACATTATGTCAGAGCCCCTTTTACAATGCCAGGGAGGATGAAGGGGGGTGGGGTAGAGAGAGTGAGAGTGTGTGTGTTTGAGAGTTACACCTACATTTGGCTCCGTCCTCAAGCCCAAGAAAAGGGAAAAAATGCTCTGCGCACCAAAAATCACTTAGAATAAATTAATTGATTAATTAAGTGCAGTCTAGCAAGTAGAATGATTGACTCAATGATGCTTGACCTTTTTTAAATAAAAAATATTTTATCAAACAATAAATGACACAAAACAAAATATATAGAACAAACAATATGTCCTCAAGCCGGCTGTCTCTGTCCTCCTCTCCTGCCCTAACGCTGTAATTTTTCACAGTGCAGGGCACTGTGGGTGGGCTGGGGGAAACTCTCCCAGAAGAAGCTGGCGGGGGGAGGGCAAAGGGGGATCCAGGTGGCAGGAGGAAGAGATAGAGACACAATCTGCAGTGCTGCCTAGCTACCTATATGAGAAGATGTAGCCAGGGCGCCAATGCCGCTGAGTTCAACATCGGCTGTGGAGGCGGGTGGGTGGGCAGATGGATGGACCCCACAGTGCAGCAGCGGTGATGGTGCAGCAGAGTGGGTGTTGTGCCCTCAGTGCAAATGCGCTGGGTGCCAGGCACCACTGGCACACACCTACTTATGGCCCAGGTCATAGGCATTACTGTGTGTGGAATATGTGTTGGTTTGTGGCATATTGTGTAATGGGCATTACAGTGTCTGGCATAATGTGTAAGGGGCATTGCGATGGGTCGAAAAATGTGTAAGGGGCATTACTATAAGGAGGAAAAATGACAAATAATGTAAGGTGCATGAATTAGGAATTTCTTTTACCTGTGTTGGTCAATGTCTGTGCATGCAGGTTGCAAAACTGGAGTATATGATAGTCTTTTCCACTGCTGTGAGGCCACGCCCCCTTTACTTTTCAAATGGAAATGGGGGGAGGGAGAATGTTTTTGGTTTGCGGGAGCAAAATGTCTAGTTATGCCAATGGGTGGGAGAGCTCTACTCTGCATTTAGTAACAAAATGGTCCTAACCATGATGAAGACGAGTGCGCTCTTGCGCTGTCTCCTTTACCCTTCCGAGAGCAGTGACCCCAGCAGGATGATGTCACTGTGCATGCACGACCTGGTGCACGACCTGGTGTGTGTCACTGTGTTCAGTGTCCTTATGTGAGATTATATACCTGCTATACTGCTAATATAGCCACCACTGTGTATCTACTTAACCACTTTGTGTGTACCGCATTATCTATTGCTGAATGAAAGTCAGCAATTAATAAAGAAATGGCATTATTACATAACAACAATATATGGACTATTGTTAACTGACTGGATCGCTGCAAGACAATGACATTTTGATTCAGCTTTCTTTAACGGGAAATTAATTTAATACATTTTTTGGAACCCCCTCATAATCAAAATGAGAATAAGTTCCAACTTCCAAGAGGGAAAAGTCTGTTTATTGAAGAAAGCATTGTATGGTTTAAACCAGAGTGGTCGTTGTTTGTACATTAAGCTAAATTTTATACTATTGAAGATGGACTTTTTACGTTCAGAAACTGTCTATACCACAAGAGAAAAAATCAAAAATTATTCTACAGCACCAAGCATCATGGACAGTCCAAGCGTATTGCCATTAGACACAACTTCATCCAGGAATTAGTTTAGCGAAAGTTTAGAAGAATCATCTTTGTATAAAGTGAAGACAATGCTGCTAATTTGTTAACAAAGGGAATGTGTCACAATAACTGTATTTCTGAGAAAATGTGGATTTTGCCAAGATGATTTGAGTAAAGTGTAATATGATTTATGTGACAGGAGATAACCCTGAGCGGGTGGGGGGCGGTTTGTTGTAAAGGAGTGTGCTTCTGCGCTGTCTCATTCTCCTTCTCAGAACAGTGATTCCAGCAGTATGACATTACTGTGCATGTGCTATCTCGTGAACATCTATTTGTTGATGGTGGTGGTGGTAGGGGGGTGTTGTTGTAGAGGAGTGTGCTCCTGTGTTGTCTCTTTCTTCTTCTCAGAACAGTGTTGATGGTGGTAGTGGTGGTGGTGGTGGTGGTGGTGGGGCATTGTTATAGAGGAGTATGTGCCTGCACTGTCTCTCTGCATGTGCTATCTCGTGAACGTTACTGTGTTGAGTTTCACAGTGTCCACAGCTGAGGTAAGCCCATATAGTAATATTTCCTGTTATACCACTAATCTAGTCACCACTGTCAGTGACGTCACAAGGCGGGTGTGGGGGTGCGGCCCGCATCCGGGTGTGACACCTGGTAGGGGATTACACTAAATATCAGATCCTCCACAGTGCAAGGAGCCAAGTGCGGTAGTGTGAATATCTCCTACAGCACCCGGCTCCTGTCATAGAAGAGGAGCTGACAGCACAGGGAAACTGTCTCAGTGGGCAGCATAGCATCTCCGGAGATGCTGGGCACGCCCCCAGAGTGACAATTCCAGGATCCCCATGAGGCCATGCCCCCTGTATATAAGACCATGCACCCTTTTAGACGCAAGTGCACCGGGAGATCAGGGGTGCGCACCGGGTGTCACCACACCCGGTGACGCCTCTGCCACTGTGCATCTACATTACAGCTATGTGTACTGCTGTTTCTAATAAACCTGCATGTCTGGTTAAAGACTCACTGTGTCTCCATTTTACTTTCTGCTGACACATATTGTAACCACTCAAGTTCTACACTAATAGGTCATAGTAATAAAACTTTCATGTAGAACAACCACACAACATTCCTAGGTTTGTGTCCTATTTTTAAAGAAGCCATTTGGCATTCAACTTGGGTGCAATTTTAAAATAAATTTAGAACAAAAGATTGTGTCAAAAATCCAAACTCAATTCAAGCACAGTGTAGGCTGTAATTCATAAAATAGTCTGTTGATACTCCGAGAGTCCACATAAATGGTCCAGTGCACTGCTTGTTCCTTTAGTAAATACCCTCATTGCATTGTGTCCAGGTTATTGTGCCTTTATTGTCAATTTTATTTCTATATGCTATGAATAAAAATAATACTGTGTAAACAAGCTGCTTATTTATGTTGATTAATATTTCATCTCTAACAAAGAAGTAGGATTGTTGAGGTTCAGGAACTGACAGCCTAACCACATCCAACAATAGCTGCTTAAAATATTGTCAATAGTCTTGGCAGCAATTTCAATAAATTGTATTCACAAAGAGCCAGATGATCCAGCCAGGATTGAAAGGAACACTAAGCTTAATATGCTAATTGTTTTATTCTATTGATCTACTAATAATTTTTACAATTTCATTGTGCAAATTATCCACACATTAAATTGAATGTTTGAAGGATAATATTTATTATAATTATTAATATATTTTAGAGGTAAGTGGGTTCGGTTTCTAAGAAAACAAACCCACCCGAACTGATTTTGAGTGGATCAGAGTCCCAGCTCAGGTCTTCCCACCAGGATTGGATATAAAAATGAGTAAAAACATTATCTTCCTGGCATTGGATCTTGTGTGTTTTGGATTGCATAAAAGTCATGATTTGGGTGCCATTTCACACAGCATAATGAAGGGAGAGGATGTGGGAAGTGAATTGGGAGGCAGGTTCTATTAATAACTGTCAACGTTAGTAAAGGAGACCACAGGTACTGTGTTATTTTGGGACTGTGAGCTACAGCACTCAGAGGCTCTAAATGTAATTAGGAAGATTTTAGGACTGGTTGGACTGGAGCTGGAGCACTGTTACAGTACTTATTGTAGCTAAGTTTAAAGCCAGGTATGAGCACTGTGTTATTTAAAAATGGCATTAGGAGCATTGTGTTTATCTTAAAGGGGCAGTGTGGTCACTATCTGTTAAAACAAATGCCATTTAGTTGCACTGTTTAACTTAAAGGGGCACTGTCATTAAAAAAAAGATTGAGGCACTGTGGACATTGGGCTGCAGAACTGTGCCACCAATACTAGGTGCCACCAATACTAGAAGTGTTGTGAGTTGCAGTGCGTAAAATAAGAAAAAACTTGTGTTTGTTCAGGTTCAGGCACTGTGTTAAAAAATAACATGAAGTGCCACCATTACTAAAAGTGCTGTTAATCACAGTGTTTAAAACAATGTGTGTTCAGGTTCAGGCACTGTGTTAAAAAATAACATTATTAGGGTGCCACTACTAGGAGAGCTGTGAATTAATATGGATCAGTCGAGATAAGAGCAGGAGCAGCAACCCAATACTAGTGCTATGGCTACTATCTTGAAAGTACTTCAACATCTACTAAAGGTGGTCCAGTGGACAAAAAGTTTAAGAAAGGGCACCTGAAATCTAAACAATATTTCACAATGTTATAGAAAACATCGCCTATAATAGCAAAGAAAAAAAGTACTGCCATAAATGGTGAAGTTGCCAACATGTCATACACCACACACACTGACAAGGAAAGGCTCAGACCATAGCCTTTCTTTGAGAATGGTGACCTTGCTAGTGCTACTGCTGTTTCATGTACTAGAATGCCTATTATGGAAGCCTGGGACAAACAGTGGACCTTATTCAGTAAGGATTGTAAAATTTGCGATTCACAATCCAGACGATTATCGAACAACTGTGCATGCACAGCATTTGCATTGAGCACGCATGAGAAAAAATAACAACAAAAATTGAGTACTGATCCAGATCGCGATGCAGCCACTGTTTGATTGACAGAAAGCCAGTATTTCTGGCAGAAACCTGCCATTTTTTGGGTGTGTCTGAAAAATCACAGGCATGCCCAGGCATTTCTAAGGAGGGCCTCTGACATCCGCAATTACCACTTCCAGCCTCTTGTGTCGCAAGAATTGTGGCCAACCTTGCCTGGCGCAGATAGGAAAAATCTTCAATGTTCCGGTAATTGCATATGGTTTTATGATCAGCCCGCATATTGCAATGCATTCACAATTTTGCAATGGGTATTTTTTCTTTATTTCTGGGCAGCAACTATTTGATTGCAGCAACTGCTTTCTAGCAGAAATTGCAATCCTTACTGAATGAGATCAAAAGTCTGGCAACCACCTTCTGCAACTTTATATGATGATGCAACACTTTTTTACTCTGAGACAAGTAGAAGTATCACCTTTAAAACAGGCAAATCAGAAAAAAAACACTAAGGGGTAAATTTACTAAAGCTTGTAAAATATAAATGTGGTGATGTTGCCCATAGTAGCCAATCAGATTACATTACATCTATCATTTTATAAGATGCAATAGAGAAATTATAGACAGAATCTGATTGATTGCTATGGGCAACATAACCACTTTTAACTTTTAGAAGCTTTAGTATATTTATCCCTTAGGCTGAAGAACAAACTGTGTATTAGCAAACTTCACTCTCTGAGGAGAGTCTTAGTCTGTCCATGAGTGTTATAGTATGTGTGAGTTTCACATATCTGACACTGTACTCATACAGAAGCCTCCTTCAACCATTTCTTCATACTTTGTAAATGTGTGGATAAGCAGTACAAGTAAAGGTGGTGACATAGAAATTGAGGATGCTACTATGGAAGTGGAACAGGATGAGTGAGGCATTTGTGTATTTAATTCTAAAGAGGATGTTGATGATGATGAAGTTGATGATGAGGATGTTGTTTGTGTCAAGCTAAGTCAGTCACAGAAGTTCTTTCCTATGATAAAAAAGAAGTCAATTGTCATGCCTGGCCATAAGACCAAAAGGCCTCCTCTTTTGTGTAGAATTATTTTACCCAAATACTGAATTTTTTTTTGAAGCTATCTGTACCATTTAAAGCCAAAGAAAGTAGAGGTAGGGATGTTAACCATCTAGGAACCTCCTCCCTATTACATCATTTACATGCAGGTCATGCAAATTATTTGAACATTTTGGTAAAATAATACCAAGCAGTTCAGAATCAGCTAGCTACCAGCTGTCTGCTAGATCCCAGCACATTCAATCTTCACTGCTAACATCTTTATCATCAATCTCCTCATTGATTAATGGAGGTTGCCTTCCTGCATCAAATTTGCAAATGCTGACTGACTCCCCTTTATCCAGGATTCCCCAGAATGTGTGCTAGGGCGGCTGCCGATGGGGTAAATCTTCATCCTAGAAGGGGACCAAGAAGACTAATAGTTTCAAACAACAATTGACTGTTAAACAATTATTTACAAGAGGAAGCAAGTAGGTAAGCTCCCATCCAGTTGTACAGTGGACCACTATAGCCATGACAGCTATGCTATCACTAGCTCTGCATCCAATATCCACCAGCAATGCATCTGATTGTAGACAGTAAATTGAGGTCCTTTGTCAATACTACTGAATTCCATCCCGATTCCATTTTACCTGAACAGCAATTCATCACCTGTACCAGGAGGCTAAAAAAAAGCTAATTCTTGGCCTAGAAAATGCCATTTTACCAGCTATTCACTTAACCACAGATATGTGGACAATAGTATATGTGCTAATGGTCAAACTAAAAATAACATGACTGTGGCAGCCCATTGGGTGTGTTTTACCTTTAGCAGCAGCAACACAGCAGTAACACAAAATGCCAGCTCATTCTCAGACAAGCTACTCTCTGTATCACTAGCTTCACTAAAGGGCATACTGGTGTCAACCTGTTACAAAAACTGAGGGATGTCATAGCAAAATGGCTTACCCCACTTGGACTCTCCTCAGTATTAACTGGGTGAATTTGAACATGCCTGAAGACTTGATGGTACAGACTTTTTTTTAAATGACAGGGGCATGCAGGAGATGCTGTCTGTGGTTCAAAAAAATTGCTGGACATTTTTAGCATTCAGCAACCACATGTTGCAGCAGATGCAAAAACAGCTCAGTTTGCCATGCCACCAACTGAAGCAAGAGGTAGTAACCATGAGCAACAAGCCATCCAAACCTACACAATAAGCCATGACATATGGAGAGGAGGGGGAATATATCTTAGTGCAACACAGTTGACAATACTTTCCATTTTATGCAAGCTTCTGAAACCATTTGAAGTAATAACCAATGAAGTAAGTTCAGACACTGCCAGCCTGAGTCAGGTGATTCCCTTAATTAAACTATTGGAAAAGCAGCTAGATTAACTGAAGGAGGAGATTACATAAAGAAATTGTGCAAAGTATGTTGGACTTGTAGATCAAGTACTTTATTCACTTTGCCAGAACCAAAGGGTTGTCAACATCTTGAAACTGGATCACTACATTTTGGCAACCATGTTTGATCCCAGGGTTAAGGTGCATGTAATGTCTTTCTTTCCAACTGACACAGATCTTAAGAGATGCAAAGAGATTATTGTGAGCAAATTGTTATCTTAAGTGGCACATAAAATGCAAAGTCTCCTGCTTCAGTTTTTCCTGAAACTTCTGCTTTTCCAAGAGATGAGTCAACTCAGCGCACCAGAGTGAAATAACATTATGACATCTGGTCAGGTCTAAAAGAATTGGCCAAAATTATTGCCCCCTCTACCGTGACTCAATCTGATACAGTAACCATTATTAGAATGGTGAAGGATTATTTTAATAACAATGTACAAATTAGCATAAGGCAATTTGGAGCCCTTTGCAGAAAATTGGTTTGCTTTACTTAAGCTGCTCACCCTCCAGTGTTTACTCGAAAAGAGTGTTTAGCGTAGCCAGGAACCTTGTAAGTGATCGGAATAGAAGGCTAGTTCCTAAAAATGTGTAAAAGCTGGTGTGCATTAAAATTAACTACAAGTTCCATGAGGTAGAACTTTCCAGCTGATTACATCAAAGTACAGAGACTTCTGTAATGGTGGATTCCAGTGGGGATGAGCTAATAATAATAATGATTATTTATAATTCTTTTCTTTATATAGGGCTTTTTCTCCAGTAGGACACAAGTTGGGTTCTACTTACTACGTCTTGGATGGAGGTAAAGTGGATGAACATAAAGTCCCAGCCAATCAGCTCCTAACTGCCATGTCACAGACTGGGTTTGGAAAATGACAATTAGGAGCTGGTTGACTTGTACTTTATCTCTGCCCACTTTACCTTCATCTAAAGCTTAGTAAATAGACCCCAATGTGCTATATTGTGTGGTGATGATGATGATGATGATGATGATGATGATATTAACACTGATGAGGGTGAGGAATCGCATGAGGAGAATGATATCTTCCAATTGTAGAGATGATTAACATAACAACTAGTGATGAGCGGGTTCGGTTTCTTGGAAACCGAACCCCCCCGAACTTCACGCTTTTTACATGGGTCCGAGGCAGACTCGGATCTTCCCGCCTTGCTCGGCTAACCCGAGCGCGCCCGAACGTCATCATCCCGCTGTCGGATTCTCGCGAGGCTCGTATTCTATCGCGAGACTCGGATTCTATATAAGGAGCCGCGCGTCGCCGCCATTTTCACACGTGCATTGAGATTGATAGGGAGAGGACGTGGCTGGCGTCCTCTCCGTTTAGAATAGAAATAGATAGTGAGAGTGAGACACTTGATTTACTGTAGCTTAGGAGTACTCAGAGAGTGCAGAGTTTACTAGTGACTGACCAGTGACCACCAGTGCAGTTTTATTATTATTTAATATAATCCGTTCTCTGCCTGAAAAAAAACGATACACAGTGACACAGTATACCATATCTGTGCTCAGCCTCAGTGTGCTGCATCATCTATGTATATCTGACTGTGCTGAGTGCTCACTGCTCACACAGCTTAATTGTGGGGGAGACTGGGGAGCAGTTATAGCAGGAGTACATATATTTAACAGTGCACACTTTTGCTGCCAGAGTGCCACTGCCAGTGTGACTGACCAGTGACCAGTGACCACCAGTATATTGTGATTGTCTGCCTGAAAAAGTTAAACACTCGTCATGTGGTGTTTTTATTCTATAAACGCATTCTGCTGACAGTGTCCAGCAGGTCCGTCATTATATAATATATACCTGTCCTGCAGTAGTGATATATATATATTTTTTTTATATCATTATCATCCAGTCTATACTAGCAGCAGACGCAGTACGGTAGTCCACGGCTGTAGCTACCTCTGTGTCGGCAGTCGCTCGTCCATAATTGTATACCTACCTGTGGTGGGTTTTTTTTTTTCTATCTTCTTCATACTAGTAGTTAACTTTAGGAGTCAGCAGTGCTGACAGTGTCCAGCAGGTCCGTCATTATATAATATATACCTGTCCGGCTGCAGTAGTGATATATATATATATTTTTTATATCATTATCATCCAGTCTATATTAGCAGCAGACGCAGTACGGTAGTCCACGGCTGTAGCTACCTCTGTGTCGGCAGTCGCTCGTCCATCCATAATTGTATACCACCTACCTGTGGTGTTTTTTTTTTTCTATCTTCTTGATACTAGTAGCTTACTTTAGGAGTCTGCAGTGCTGACAGTGTCCAGCAGGTCCGTCATTATATAATATATACCTGTCCGGCTGCAGTAGTGATATATATATATATTTGTTATATCATTATCATCCAGTCTATATTAGCAGCAGACGCAGTACGGTAGTCCACGGCTGTAGCTACCTCTGTGTCGGCAGTCGCTCGTCCATCCATAATTGTATACCACCTACCTGTGGTGTTTTTTTTTTCTATCTTCTTGATACTAGTAGCTTACTTTAGGAGTCTGCAGTGCTGACAGTGTCCAGCAGGTCCGTCATTATATAATATATACCTGTCCGGCTGCAGTAGTGATATATATATATTTTTTATATCATTATCATCCAGTCTATATTAGCAGCAGACGCAGTACGGTAGTCCACGGCTGTAGCTACCTCTGTGTCGGCAGTCGCTCGTCTATCCATAATTGTATACCACCTACCTGTGGTGTTTTTTTTTTCTATCTTCTTGATACTACTAGCTTACTTTAGGAGTCTGCAGTGCTGACAGTGTCCAGCAGGTCCGTCATTATATAATATATACCTGTCCGGCTGCAGTAGTGATATATATATATTTGTTATATCATTATCATCCAGTCTATATTAGCAGCAGACGCAGTACGGTAGTCCACGGCTGTAGCTACCTCTGTGTCGGCAGTCGCTCGTCCATCCATAACTGTATACCACCTACCTGTGGTGTTTTTTTTTTCTATCTTCTTGATACTAGTAGCTTACTTTAGGAGTCTGCAGTGCTGACAGTGTCCAGCAGGTCCGTCATTATATAATATATACCTGTCCGGCTGCAGTAGTGATATATATATATTTTTTATATCATTATCATCCAGTCTATATTAGCAGCAGACGCAGTACGGTAGTCCACGGCTGTAGCTACCTCTGTGTCGGCAGTCGCTCGTCCATCCATAATTGTATACCACCTACCTGTGGTGTTTTTTTTTTCTATCTTCTTGATACTAGTAGCTTACTTTGGGAGTCTGCAGTGCTGACAGTGTCCAGCAGGTCCGTCATTATATAATATATACCTGTCCGGCTGCAGTAGTGATATATATATATTTTTTATATCATTATCATCCAGTCTATATTAGCAGCAGACGCAGTACGGTAGTCCACGGCTGTAGCTACCTCTGTGTCGGCAGTCGCTCGTCCATTCATAATTGTATACCACCTACCTGTGGTGTTTTTTTTTTTCTATCTTCTTGATACTAGTAGCTTACTTTAGGAGTCTGCAGTGCTGACAGTGTCCAGCAGGTCCGTCATTATATAATATATACCTGTCCGGCTGCAGTAGTGATATATATATATTTTTTATATCATTATCATCCAGTCTATATTAGCAGCAGACGCAGTACGGTAGTCCACGGCTGTAGCTACCTCTGTGTCGGCAGTCGCTCGTCCATCCATAAGTATACTAGTATCCATCCATCTCCATTGTTTACCTGAGGTGCCTTTTAGTTGTGCCTATTAAAATATGGAGAACAAAAATGTTGAGGTTCCAAAAATAGGGAAAGATCAAGATCGACTTCCACCTCGTGCTGAAGCTGCTGCCACTAGTCATGGCCGAGACGATGAAATGCCATCAAAGTCGTCTGCCAAGGCCGATGCCCAATGTCATAGTACAGAGCATGTAAAATCCAAAACACCAAATATCAGTAAAAAAAGGACTCCAAAATCTAAAATAAAATTGTCGGAGGAGAAGCGTAAACTTGCCAATATGCCATTTACCACACGGAGTGGCAAGGAACGGCTGAGGCCCTGGCCTATGTTCATGGCTAGTGGTTCAGCTTCACATGAGGATGGAAGCACTCAGCCTCTAACTAGAAAAATGAAAAGACTCAAGCTGGCAAAAGCACAGCAAAGAACTGTGCGTTTTTCGAAATCACAAATCCACAAGGAGAGTCCAATTGTGTTGTTTGCAATGCCTGACCTTCCCAACACTGGACGTGAAGAGCATGCACCTTCCACCATTTGCACGCCCCCTGCAAGTGCTGGAAGGAGCACCCGCAGTCCAGTTCCTGATAGTCAGATTGAAGATGTCAGTGTTGAAGTACACCAGGATGAGGAGGATATGGGTGTTGCTGGCGCTGGGGAGGAAATTGACAAGGAGGATTCTGATGGTGAGGTGGTTTGTTTAAGTCAGGCACCCGGGGAGACACCTGTTGTCCGTGGGAGGAATAGGGCCATTGACATGCCTGGTGAAAATACCAAAAAAATCAGCTCTTCGGTGTGGAAGTATTTCAACAGAAATGCGGACAACATTTGTCAAGCCGTGTGTTGCCTTTGTCAAGCTGTAATAAGTAGGGGTAAGGACGTTAACCACCTCGGAACATCCTCCCTTATACGTCACCTGCAGCGCATTCATCATAAGTCAGTGACAAGTTCAAAAACTTTGGGCGACAGCGGAAGCAGTCCACTGACCAGTAAATCCCTTCCTCTTGTAACCAAGCTCACGCAAACCACCCCACCAACTCCCTCAGTGTCAATTTCCTCCTTCCCCAGGAATGCCAATAGTCCTGCAGGCCATGTCACTGGCAATTCTGACGAGTCCTCTCCTGCCTGGGATTCCTCCGATGCATCCTTGCGTGTAACGCCTACTGCTGCTGGCGCTGCTGTTGTTGCTGCTGGGAGTCGATGGTCATCCCAGAGGGGAAGTCGTACTCGTAAGACCACTTTTACTACTTCCACCAAGCAATTGACTGTCCAACAGTCCTTTGCGAGGAAGATGAAATATCACAGCAGTCATCCTGCTGCAAAGCGGATAACTGAGGCCTTGGCATCCTGGGCGGTGAGAAACGTGGTTCCGGTATCCATCATTACTGCAGAGCCAACTAGAGACTTGTTGGAGGTACTGTGTCCCCGGTACCAAATACCATCTAGGTTCCATTTCTCTAGGCAGGCGATACTGAAAATGTACACAGACCTCAGAAAAAGACTCACCAGTGTCCTAAAAAATGCAGTTGTACCCAATGTCCACTTAACCACAGACATGTGGACAAGTGGAGCAGGGCAGGCTCAGGACTATATGACTGTGACAGCCCACTGGGTAGATGTATGGACTCCCGCCGCAAGAACAGCAG
This sequence comes from Pseudophryne corroboree, assembly GCF_028390025.1. Lineage (NCBI taxonomy): Eukaryota > Metazoa > Chordata > Amphibia > Anura > Myobatrachidae > Pseudophryne > Pseudophryne corroboree. The sequence continues at coordinate 553,489,405 of NC_086444.1, forward strand.
CGGCGGCACCAGTAGCAGCATCTCGCAAACGCCAACTCTTTCCTAGGCAGGCTACGCTTTGTATCACCGCTTTCCAGAATACGCACACAGCTAAAAACCTCTTACGGCAACTGAGGAAGATCATCGCAGAATGGCTTACCCCAATTGGACTCTCCTGTGGATTTGTGGCATCGGACAACGCCAGCAATATTGTGTGTGCATTAAATCTGGGCAAATTCCAGCACGTCCCATGTTTTGCACATACCTTGAATTTGGTGGTGCAGAATTATTTAAAAAACGAGAGGGGCGTGCAAGAGATGCTGTCTGTGGCCAGAAGAATTGCGGGACACTTTCGGCGTACAGGCACCACATACAGAAGACTGGAGCACCACCAAAAACGCCTGAACCTGCCCTGCCATCATCTGAAGCAAGAAGTGGTAACGAGGTGGAATTCAACCCTCTATATGCTTCAGAGGTTGGAGGAGCAGCAAAAGGCCATTCAAGCCTATACAACTGAGCACGATATAGGAGGTGGAATGCACCTGTCTCAAGCGCAGTGGAGAATGATTTCAACGTTGTACAAGGTTCTGCAACCTTTTGAACTTGCCACACGTGAAGTCAGTTCAGACACTGCCAGCCTGAGTCAGGTCATTCCCCTCATCAGGCTTTTGCAGAAGAAGCTGGAGACATTGAAGGAGGAGCTAACACAGAGCGATTCCGCTAGGCATGTGGGACTTGTGGATGGAGCCCTTAATTCGCTTAACAAGGATTCACGGGTGGTCAATCTGTTGAAATCAGAGCACTACATTTTGTCCACCGTGCTCGATCCTAGATTTAAAACCTACCTTGGATCTCTCTTTCCGGCAGACACAAGTCTGCTGGGGTTCAAAGAACTGCTGGTGAGAAAATTGTCAAGTCAAGCGGAACGCGACCTGTCAACATCTCCTCCTTCACATTCTCCCGCAACTGGGGGTGCGAGGAAAAGGCTCAGAATTCCGAGCCCACCCGCTGGCGGTGATGCAGGGCAGTCTGGAGCGACTGCTGATGCTGACATCTGGTCCGGACTGAAGGACCTGACAACGATTACGGACATGTCGTCTACTGTCACTGCATATGATTTTCTCCCCATTGAAAGAATGGTGGAGGATTATATGAGTGACCGCATCCAAGTAGGCACGTCAGACAGTCCGTACTTATACTGGCAGGAAAAAGAGGCAATTTGGAGGCCCTTGCACAAACTGGCTTTATTCTACCTAAGTTGCCCTCCCACAAGTGTGTACTCCGAAAGAGTGTTTAGTGCCGCCGCTCACCTTGTCAGCAATCGGTGTACGAGGTTACATCCAGAAAATGTGAAGAAGATGATGTTCATTAAAATGAATTATAATCAATTCCTCCGTGGAGACATTCACCAGCAGCAATTGCCTCCACAAAGTACACAGGGAGCTGAGATGGTGGATTCCAGTGGGGACGAATTGATAATCTGTGAGGAGGGGGATGTACACGGTGATATATCGGAGGATGATGATGAGGTGGACATCTTGCCTCTGTAGAGCCAGTTTGTGCAAGGAGAGATTAATTGCTTCTTTTTTGGTGGGGGTCCAAACCAACCCGTCATTTCAGTCACAGTTGTGTGGCAGACCCTGTCACTGAAATGATGGGTTGGTTAAAGTGTGCATGTCCTGTTTATACAACATAAGGGTGGGTGTGAGGGCCCAAGGACAATTCCATCTTGCACCTCTTTTTTCTTTCATTTTTCTTTGCGTCATGTGCTGTTTGGGGAGTAGTTTTTGGAAGGGCCATCCTGCGTGACACTGCAGTGCCACTCCTAGATGGGCCAGGTGTTTGTGTCGGCCACTTGGGTCGCTTATCTTAGTCACACAGCTACCTCATTGCGCCTCTTTTTTTCTTTGCGTCATGTGCTGTTTGGGGGGTGTTTTTTGGAAGGGCCATCCTGCGTGACACTGCAGTGCCACTCCTAGATGGGCCAGGTGTTTGTGTCGGCCACTTGGGTCGCTTATCTTAGTCACACAGCTACCTCATTGCGCCTCTTTTTTTCTTTGCGTCATGTGCTGTTTGGGGGGTGTTTTTTGGAAGGGCCATCCTGCGTGACACTGCAGTGCCACTCCTAGATGGGCCAGGTGTTTGTGTCGGCCACTTGGGTCGCTTATCTTAGTCACACAGCTACCTCATTGCGCCTCTTTTTTTTCTTCTTTGCGTCATGTGCTGTTTGGGGGGTGTTTTTTGGAAGGGCCATCCTGCGTGACACTGCAGTGCCACTCCTAGATGGGCCAGGTGTTTGTGTCGGCCACTAGGGTCGCTTATCTTAGTCACACAGCTACCTCATTGCGCCTCTTTTTTTTCTTCTTTGCGTCATGTGCTGTTTGGGGAGTAGTTTTTTGAAGGGCCATCCTGCGTGACACTGCAGTGCCACTCCTAGATGGGCCAGGTGTTTGTGTCGGCCACTTGGGTCGCTGAGCTTAGTCATCCAGCGACCTCGGTGCAAATTTTAGGACTAAAAATAATATTGTGAGGTGTGAGGTGTTCAGAATAGACTGAAAATGAGTGGAAATTATGGTTATTGAGGTTAATAATACTTTGGGATCAAAATGACCCCCAAATTCTATGATTTAAGCTGTTTTTTAGGGTTTTTTGAAAAAAACACCCGAATCCAAAACACACCCGAATCCGACAAAAAAAATTCGGTGAGGTTTTGCCAAAACGCGTTCGAACCCAAAACACGGCCGCGGAACCGAACCCAAAACCAAAACACAAAACCCGAAAAATTTCCGGTGCTCATCACTAATAACAACACTGTTAGCTACCTTAAGCCCACTGGTAGTTTGTTTTGTGGGGGTCCAAACCAACCAAGCACTTCAGCCCCAAATGTGCAATGCACTGTAGAGAATACACAATAGTGCTGTGCAGTATAAGGTAACGTGTATAATGTATAATTCAAGTGCATTTTCTGAAACCTGATCGTTAGAGGAAGAGGTAGTCCCCAGGTATCTCTGTGCCCCTGTGGGCAGTCCAACCCTGATGGTAATAAAAAAGGTAGGAGTCCTTATGAAAATGCTAATATAAGCACTAAGCTATGCCAGGCAGGACTGATGCACCTGTGGCAAGTAAATCCACATAGTAGGGTTCCTTTGCCGTAATGACAAATTAATCCATTCAAAACATGGCCCAATTTGTCAAGCAGGATTGGACCTGCAAAATAAATTGCTGCACCCACTCATAGAATGGAACAATCCTATGCTGGAAGCACTGGGGCTTTTTCCTGTATGGGGAGAGGTTTGTTGGTGTGTGTGTGTGTGTGTGTGTGTGTGTGTGTGTGTGTGTGTGTGTGTGTGTGTCTGTGTGTGTGTGTTCCCTCATAGGATGCTGAACACTAGCTCAGCTGAATTAAAAATTATACTAAATCAGTTCTATTTATTACTCTGAGATGTTAACACACACTGAAGTATTTCAATATAATAAATAAATATTTTTATGACGTGTGTTCTTTTAACAGTAATTTTTCATGGTGTATTAGAAGTCCTAGCTATTAATGCTCTGGTATACTGGCACTTGTAGTTCTTCAAGAGCCATCATTCTCTGACAGTCATAGGGAGGTAGGCAGTCACAGGTAGGCTGGTAGTGGGGCCTATAGTCAACCATGTGCTATAACCTAATTTTTTTTTTTTTCATTTATTATGTGAAACCCAGCAAGAAGGGGTATGAGGAAAGGCCTAATAATGGTAGCAAGGGACTGTAATTTCTAGTGGGAAGGTGTATTTATTTTGTACTTTTGATTACTTTTGGGAGCTTATCTGTGTGAATTTGGGTTGGATGTCATTATGCTGTGAAATACCCCATTATAGTGGAACCAGCAATGGCTGACAAATTTCAGTTCTGGCCTTTCATCCGTCGCCTGTTTTTTCTAGTCAAAGCTATCAGTGCTAGTACTTTTATGGAGCAGCACATGTTTTTTTTTTTTTTTTTTTTTTTCAATTTATTTATTTAATAATAATAATAAAAATCAGTCAGATGATAGGCATCCTTATCATCCTTATCAGCTTGATGATGATGATGATGACTACTCTCTTACACATATTAGGCTTAAAGTCATCAATCATATGTTTTGATAATATTTTAAACAGCATACAGTGTAATATGTTTTACAAATGTCTTATAAAGGCTCGCAGGTATTTTAAGAGATGCAAAGAGATTATTGTGAGCAAATTGGTATCTTAAGTGGCTCATGAAATGCAAAGTAACATAGTAACATAGTAACATAGTAACTAAGGTTGAAAAAAGACAATTGTCTATCGAGTTCAACCTATTTGTGGTCTCCTGTGCAGTCATATTATAGGATTAGTTATTTTATGTTAGGACTAGTGATATTAACTATAATGCGTGACAGCTTCAGTTTTTCATGCAACTTCTGCTGCTAGGAAAAAGCTGACCTTTTCCAAGAGATGAGTCAACTCAGCGCACCAGAGTGAAATAACATTATGACATCTGTTCAGGCCTAAAAGAATTGGCCAAAATTATTGCCCCCTCTACCGTGACTCAATCTGATACAGTAACCATTATTAGAATGGTGTAGGATTATTTTAAGAACAATGTACAAATTAGCATAAGGAAATTTGGAGTCCTTTGCAGAAAATTGGTTTGCTTTACTTAAGCTGCTCACCCTCCAGTGTTTACTCGAAAAGAGTGTTTAGCATAGCCAGGAACCTTGTAAGTGATCGGAATAGGAGGCTAGTTCCTAAAAATGTGTAAAAGCTGATGTGCATTAAAATTAACTACAAATTCCATGAGTTAGAACTTTCCCGCTGATTACATCAAAGTACAGAGACTTCTGTAATGGTGTATTCCAGTGGGGATGAGCTAATAATAATAATGATTATTTATAATTCTTTTCTTTATATAGGGCTTTTTCTCCAATAGGACACAAGTTGGGTTCTACTTACTACGTCTTGGATGGAGGTAAAGTGGATGGACATAAAGTCCCAGCCAATCAGCTCCTAACTGCCATGTCACAGACTGGGTTTGAAAAATGACAATTAGGAGCTGGTTGACTTGTACTTTATCTCTGCCCACTTTACCTTCATCTAAAGCTTAGTAAATAGACCCCAATGTGCTATATTGTGTGGTGATGATGATGATGATGATATTAACACTGATGAGGGTGAGGAATCGGATGAGGAGAATGATATCTTCCAATTGTAGAGATGATTAACATAACAACACTGTTAGCTGCCTTAAGCCCACTGGTAGTTTGTTTTGTGGGGGTCCAAACCAACCAAGCACTTCAGCCCCAAATGTGCAATGCACTGTAGAGAATACACAATAGTGCTGTGCAGTATAAGGTACGTGTATAATGTATAATTCAAGTGCATTTTCTGAAACCTGATCCTTAGAGGAAGAGGTAGTCCCCAGGTATCTCTGTGCCCCTGTGGGCAGTCCAACCCTGATGGTAATAAAAAAGGTAGGAGTCCTTATGAAAATGCTAATATAAGCACTAAGCTATGCCAGGCAGGACTGATGCACCTGTGGCAAGTAAATCCACATAGTAGGGTTCCTTTGCCGTAATGACAAATTAATCCATTCAAAACATGGCCCAATTTGTCAAGCAGGATTGGACCTGCAAAATAAATTGCTGCCCCCACTCATAGAAAGGAAAAATCCTATGCTGGAAGCACTGGGGCTTTTTCCTGTATGGGGAGAGGTTTGTTGGTGTGTGTGTGTGTGTGTGTGTGTGTGTGTGTGTGTGTGTGTGTGTGTGTGTGTGTGTGTGTGTGTGTGTGTTCCCTCATAGGATGCTGAACACTTGCTCAGCTGAATTAAAAATTATACTAAATCAGTTCTATTTATTACTCTGAGATGTTAACACACACTGAAGTATTTAAATATAATAAATAGATATTTTTATGACGTGTGTTCTTTTAACAGTAATTTTTCATGGTGTATTAGAAGTCCCAGCTATTAATGCTCTGGTATACTGGCACTTGTAGTTCTTCAAGAGCCATCATTCTCTGACAGTCATAGGGAGGTAGGCAGTCACAGGTTGGCTGGTAGTGGGGCCTTTAATCAACCATGTGCTATAACCTAATTATTATAATTTTTTTCATTTATTATGTGAAATCCAGCAAGAAGGGGTATGAGGAAAGGCCTAATAATGGTAGCAAGGGACTGTAATTTCTAGTGGGAAGGTGTATTTATTTTGTACTTTTGATTGCTTTTGGGAGCTTAGCTCTGTGAATTTGGGTTGGATGTCATTATGCTGTGAACTACCCCATTATAGTGGTATCAGCACTGGCTGACAAATTTCAGTTCTGGCCTTTCATCCGTCGCCTGTTTTTTCTAGTCAAAGCTATCAGTGCTAGTACTTTTATGGAGCAGCACATGTTTTTTTTTTTTTCAATTAATTTATTTAATTTAAAAAAAATCAGTCAGATGATAGGCATCCTTATCATCCTTATCAGCTTGATGATGATGACTACTCTCTTACACATATTAGGCTTAAAGTCATCAATCATATGTTTTGATAATATTTTACATAGCATACAGTGTAATATGTTTTACCAATGTCTTATACAGGCTCGCAGGTATCTAAAATTGCTGCAAATATGCATTTTATGTAAAAGTGGTTTAGCCTTCACATGTGCACGTCATAAAAAACTGAATGATTGTAAAGATGGCCATTCAATTTTATTGCTATTCAATTGAAACTGCTACAGTATATATGTATTTATGCCATATTAATAAATAATAGTGATCAACTCCTTATCAATAAATCTGAACCTTTAGAATTTTTTTCAATTTTTTCCATTAGAATTGGCTTAATTTGAAAACACATTTGTGACCGGCAGGCATATCCACCTAGGAGAAACAGATTTGTATAGGATATTAAACATATTGCCCAACAAGAGCACTGACAAGGTATTATTAGTAAGTCTGCTGTCTAAACACACAACTGCATAAAACGGTAAGAGAAAAGTTTACATACACGGTGTCAGTGAATTGAGACAAATATGTTACAGTGGTTGAGAATGAAACAGTTAGCAGATGAGGACGGAGCACGTTGACATTCATTCTCAGTACATTAAATTTGTGTGTACTTGTGTTTGCTCCATAAATCCTCGGCAAACCAGGGCAGGGTCATTATGGCGCCTGGCAGTCTGTCATTACAGAATGGCTCATGCACCTATTAGTCTTTGTATTTTGTGTTCTGGGAAATAAGAGGTGCTATGCATTTGTCAGAGGAGATTAGCAATTTAGAGCATTTTACATAAAGTAAACTAATGCAAACAAGGAAACTCACTTATTCACATGGAAGCATTTCAGACCTAGTTTTCTTCTAGATAGTAATTACAGTATGATTAACCTCTTCATAATTCGTTTTAGACCTTTTGTGCTTTGTGTAAGATTAGTTGTTATCAAGTTGCTGTAACATAAGGGATTCTCGCTCATGCATTGTCTTTGCAATCACAGCGCATTTTCTTATCCTGGCATTGCAGATGTCAGATTGTATCTTGCATAAAAACAGATCACCATGTGGCAGCTGCTGCATAGACTGTCTGACTACTGCATAGAGATAGGAAGAAAAGTGTCTGAATTGCTATTCATAGACGACAACAACAACAACAATAATAATAATAATAATAATAATAATAATACAATTATACAAGACACTTGGGAGGCAAAAAAAAAAATGTTTCATATATTACTTCTAAACATGAGCCATGGAAATAAGTAGCCAGCACCAGTGCTATAGCCTGGGCTGATTAAAGTTAAAGCAGCAACCTGTACCAGGATTTGCCATGCTTACGCTGGGTAGACACCTATATAATCATTGGCCTATTCTTCCGATATTGGGTGAATGGCTGATGATTGTATAGGTGTGTATGCAGTACTGATGCAGGAGGTTTAGCCGTTAAATGGCTTATAGCGCTCTTGCAATGGTCAGGACTAGGAAGTTGCATCTTATGTGCTGCACAGCTGACCTCCCAATTCCCATAGAGGAGCCCCTTACCTCACTGCTGCTGCTACCACCTCAAAGGGGGTCACAAAGTGGGCACGGCTGGATACATACTGCTCAGCTGATCGGGAGCATTAAACCTGATCAGCCAAGGATTGAAAAGTTGTGTGCCCAGCTTTAGTCATACTGTAACAGGGAGACCTGCAGCAAATGGGAATCCAACCCCAAAAAACAGGGCCCACTCATGGCATACCAGAGCCATGTTGAATAGCACTGGTGCTCTACCTGCAACACTGCTATGGATACCAGGGTAATAGTATATTATTAAAAAATAAAGTACTGCTGTGGAACTCTTAGAAATCTTTGGCTGCATAGGCATGTAGGTACTTACATACAAGTCCATAACCTCCATAACATGTTGAAACGTGAAGAATTATTGAACTGATCCACTGAATCAACATATTTCACTTGTCTTTATTTATTCTGACATTTGAAGCTCAGAAGGCATTTGATCACATTGGTTAGCCATTCATGAAAAACATAGCTGAATTTCAACTAACTACTGTAAATAGCAGCTAGTTAAAATAAAAATGTGTAGACATCTATAAAACTAACAGAAATTAATCTCTATATCAAGCTAAAGTTGCCTCTACTTGCCTTTGTTAAGAGAGACTTGGTCAGTTGGAACCAGATGCATATCTCTTGGATTAGTCACGTTACATTTATCAAAATGTCCTCACCAAGGTCACGAATGACCTAATCACTGCTAAAAAAAAGGGCATCTATGCTACACACATCTTTGTAGATGTCAGTGCTGCCTTTTACAATATTGCATATCTAATACTCCTCCAAATCCTCAACTCCTTCAGCCTCCATGACACAATGCTCCTGGTTTACCTCATTTTCCTGTCTCCACATCTACTTCCAACTCTCTTCCTGTCCCCTTTCCTGTTAGAATTCCCCAAGGATCTGTCCCTTTCTATCCTCCCACTATGCCTTATGCCTCTTCTTCTGAATGCTCATCAGCTCCTTTAACCTCAACCAATGCACTTATGGCAGACAACTTTTAATCACCACTAATCACCTCTCACCCTCTGTCCTCCCCTGTATCTCCAGCAGTCTGTTAGCCATCTCCTCTTGGATGTCACAATGGTACCTGAAACTTCTCTTCTCTAAAACTGAACTTATTGTAATCACCCCCCGCACCCCAGATTCTTCCATCCTGTATCCTTCTTCCTCACCATTGACAACATCTCTCTCCCTCCATAGGCCAAGTCTGTTGTCTGGGTGTCATCCTCAACTCTGCCGCTTTTTGCTCTCCATATTGCTCTCCATATTAACTCCGTCACCCAATCCTGACACTTTCACCTCTTGAACATTTCCAGGATTGAGCCGTTTCCACCCTGAAAGCCACCAAAACACATTCACAACTCATCTCCTTTCTTAGTTATTGTAACCTTCTGCTCCTCTGCCTACCCCTCTTTCATCTCAAGCACCTTCAGTTCACTCTGAACTCTGCCACCTGCCTCATTTACCTCTCCACCTTTACAACTCCCTCTATCAGACTCTCCACTGGCTCCCTATTCTACATCAAATCAAATTAATACACCTCTCAATCACAGTCATTAACTATTCTTCTCCCTCCCCTTCTACCACTTAATCTCCACTAATACTCCCTCTTGCATGCTTCACAATAAGTGCTTTGTTACTCTTCCCTGATCATATCCTGTCACTGCACCCTTGAGAACTTCTCCCAAGCTACTCTCATCCTCTGTAATGCCCTCCCTTAGTCACTTAGACTTTTGTATAGCCCCCATCTTTAAACCTGCCCTATAAACTCCTCTTTTCACTGAAATCTAACATACAAGTTCATAACTCTTCACATTTTGCGCCCTGCTACTGTGCTCCCAACACTATCACTGTCACCCATTGCCCTCTCACTCATTTCCCTTTGCCTTCTCTTGCAAACAGGCCCCTCACTCCTCATGTTTTATTATTTAACTATGCATTTAGTTGGTTGCATTTAAGTATCCATGGCAATTTTTTATTGTCTTTAGTTGTCTAAACTTTTCAATGTATTCCCTTGTTATCCTGAATGTTATTTGCATATCTACGATGCTACTTATGGTGCCTTAGTAATAAAAGATAATAATATCAAAATGATTATTTTGCCATAGTTGCAATAACTTACAGACTTAGAGTTTTCTTTTTTCACAAATATTACATTTTATTATGTTAAAGCCTTATTCCAAAATGGAATACATTCTTTTTTTCCCTCAACTTTCTACACACAATACCCCATAATGACAACATGAAAAAAGTTTTTTTGTGATCTTTGCAAATGTATTAAAATAAAAAACAAAGATATCACATGTATATAAGTATTCACAGCCTTTGCCATGAAGCTCAAAACTGAGCTCAGGTGCATCCTGTTTCCACTGATCATCCTTGAGATGTTCCTACAGATTAATTGGAGTCCACCTGTGCTAAATTCAGTTGATTGGACATGATTAGGAAAGGCACACACCTGTCTATATAAGGTCCCACACTTGACAGTGCATGCCTGAGCACAAACCAAGCATGAAGTCAAATGAATGGTTTGTAGACAGGATTGTCTTGAGGCACAAATCTTGGGAAGAGTACAGAAAAATATCTGGTCCCAATGAGCACAGTGGCCTCCATTATCCATAAGTGGAAGAAGTTCGGAACCACCAGGACTCTTCCTAGAGCTGGCCGGCTGTCTAAACTGAGCGATCCGTGGAGAAGGGTCCTAGTCAGGAAGGTGACCAAGAACCCGATGATCACTCTGTCAGAGCTATAGCATTCCTCTGTGGAGAGAGGAGAACCTTCCAGAGGGACAACTATCTCTGCAGCAATCCATCAATCAGGCCTGTATGGTAGAGTGGCCAGGCGGAAGCCACTCCTTAGTAAAAAGCACATGGCAGCCCACCTGGAGTTTGCCAAAATGCACCTGAAGGACTCTCAGACCATGAGAAACAAAATTCTCTGGTCTGTTGAGACAAAGATTGAACTCTTTGGCGTGAATGCCAGGCATCTGTTTGGAGGAAACCAGGCACAATACCATCCCTACAGTGAAGTATGGAGGTGGCAGCATCATGCTGTGGGGATGATTTTCAGTGGCAGGAACTGGGAGACTAGTCAGGATAGAGGGAAAGATGAATGCAGTAATGTACAGAGACATCCTGGATGAAAACCTGCTCCAGAGCGCTCTTGACCTCAGACTGGAACGACGGTTCATCTTTCAGCAGGACAACGACCCTAAGCACACAGCCAAGATATCAAAGGAGTGGCTTCAGGACAACTCTGTGAATGTTCTTGAGTGGCCCAGACAGAGCCCAGACTTGAATTTGACTGAACATCTCTGGAGAGATCTGAAAATGGCTGTGTACCGATGCTTCCCATCCAGCCTGATGGAGCTTGAGAGGTGTTGTAAAGAGGAACAGGACTGCCCAAAGATAGGTGTGCCAAGCTTGTGGCATCATATTGAAATAGACCTGAGGCTGTAATTGCTGCCAAAGGTGCATCAACAAAGTATTGAGCAAAGACTGTAAATTTGCAAAAAAAAAAAACTTTTTTCACAATGTCATTATGGGGTATTGTATGTAGAATTTTGAGGGGAAAAATGAATTTATTCCAGTTTGGAATAAGGCTGCAACATAACAAAATGTGAAAAAAGTGAAGCGCTATGAATATTTTCCGGATGCACTGTAGTTTAACTGGCACACACTGTTTACCCTCATTTGAGTGTATAGTTAGATATAGAGTCAGTGACTCTCTTAAAAAAAATATTCTGCATTTAGCTTTATATACTGTAGATGTGAATGTATTTTGGACCTGATTCAGATCCATTCAGTAATCAGTAAAAGACGCAATGTAAGGATAGCCGGTGCATTGCGCATGCCCAGGACCCATACTGCACATATGTAGTATGGGTCCTGTTTCATAACTTGAAAAGCAGCTGCAGATGTCAGGCGATTGATAGACTGCAGCTGTTTGGGCGCAGGCTGGCTGCAATGATCTCGGTTTCATGCAACAAAGGTGTGTCACTTCTATTTTTGGTAGTGCCAAACAGTGTTTGGGAGTGTCATCTGACTGGTGGGATTTCCTGGCCTTAGCTATGGAGCTGCAGCTGCCGGTCTGCATAACCTCAAGGTGTTGCAGAGTAATTCGATGCTGTGTCTTTGGATGCACCAATGGATCACATATGCATGCAGGAGGTGCATACTTATACCAGACGCCTCTTGCTGCATTACCATACATACAGTAGGTATTACTACTGTTCCAAAGAAGCAGCAGCTAAGCTGTCTATAACCGCACTTGAATCAGGCCCTTTATGCTTATATCTCTTTATAGGCAGAACAGATGTTGGAGTGGGTTGTCAAGCATTGGCCAAGTACAGTAAGTATGAGTTCACTTAAATATGTCCCACATGCTGACCCCAGCGTAGAGGCATATACACCTATCAGGAGGCATTTAACTTTAGGTGCAATATACGCATTGATGGTGATGACAATCTGCAGACACTTCTGATTCATTGCACCTTGATTCCTCCCAATGATTGTGTTAATATTATTAATGTGTTGTATTGGTCACGAAAGGAATGCAATTTCCCATTTAAATTGCATCTTCATTTAAATGTATGTTATACGCTAAATGCTTCTTAGTATATTCTAATAGCACTACCCTGACACAGACAAATTTAATAGAAGTATTATTTTATATTATGTGCACAGTGTCTATTCACAGGACACAGGAGGGACTGAGGGCATGCCAGTAGCTCATAGAGTGAAAACGGGCGACGTGGCTCGCGATTGCATCATTCCCGTGAAGTCACACACCCTTCTGCTGAAGCCATGTCCCCTTTTTGGGTGTGGGCACATCTCTGACATGCAGAAGTCATGAATCTACTTCTACAGAAGTTGGGAGGTATGATACTGTACCACTGATTATTCCTGGTGTAAAACGGGCACATCTTGATATTTATCCAGCTCTTCAACCTGCACAAAATCTGCCTTTTTTATGGCTTTTATCACCAAATGCATCCAACTGTTCATGAATCCAAACATGTACCTTGTTCCTGATGCCTATAATATACAGTCTTTTATTGGGATGTAGTTACGGCCGTCGAGATCCCGGCGGTCAGCATATCGATGCCAGGATCCCAACTGTCAGAATGCTGGCAGGAGGCCAAGGGCTAGTTCAAATCATGGCTGTCCACGACACTCATGGACTGGGAACAGAACCTGTGATGAGCGCAGCCAGCCACCGAGCCCTCAGCATGGCGAGTGCAGCAAGCCTGCAAGGGGCTTTGTTGTACTCACCCCCCCATCCCCCCGACCCCCGCCAGCATTCTGGTGGCCAGTATCCTGGCATTGGTAAACTGACCACCGGGATCCAGACCGCCGGTCTCACATACCCAACGCCTTTTATTCATTTTTTGCAAAGATGATAGTAATTGAAAAGCAATGAATGATTTAAGTGAATCACCACCATATTACAGCAAAAACTTACACTAACAATCTTATCTATTAAAATGTAATATACCCATTTATTAAGCTGTGGTGACTAGAAGAGTTTTTCCTTATGACTTTTTCAGTAAACCTTAGAGCAGTGATGAATAAAATATTACTATAAAATCCAAAATATCTTCCATATTGTCACTTTGATCCCGGTGTGTTATATATCTGTAAAAAATAAAAACAATTATTACTAAGATATCTCAATTAGATCATCTTAGTCATTACCAAACCTAGGGGTAATTCAGCTTTGCTTTGGCAATGTGGCCTTGTCATCTTGGGGTGTGGCTTCACAGACGGGGTCCTCAGACTCTGGACCTCTGAAAGTTAGAGGCACTCCAATAAATGTTACTGTATTACATTCCCAAGAAATGTCAATAAAAAGTATCCAATTCAAGAAATATACTGACTGTTATGAAATATATGTCCTCTCCTACCAACTTAGGGGGGATGCAATTGAGCGCGATGGACATGATATGCCATTCCTGAATAGCAAATGAAGGCAGATGGCATTGCATGTTTTCCCTCGCACCCCACAAATGTGCATATATGGCTGATATGTGTGCATGAGAGTATTAGAGTACAACGCGTTCCCCCTCAGTGACCTATCGACTCTACTACTATGATTAAGGAGGACTAAACAGTGATAAGAGCATAGAAGTGAGCCCGTGGAGAAGTTGCCCCATCAACCAATCAGCAGCTCTGTATAATTTTATAGTATGCCAATTATAGATTTTGCTTCAGTGCTGATTGGTTGCCATGGGCAACTTCTCCACTGGCTCACTTCTCCGCTCTTATCACTGCTTAGTAAATGTCCCCCTAAATGAGCAGAGATCATGTTTAGTAAGAACTTCTCTTAACCTTGGTGTGTGTTATTCTTCCTTATATTTAGCCCTAATATTTAAATAACAGATATTCATAATACTACTGTATATTTATATATTATTATCTACATACTTTTATATAATATTCATTTATACAGCATATTTATGCATGTACATAGTTTGTATTACAGTACATCCTATGTTTGCTTTCACTACAAATACTATGGTAGAGAAGAGATGCTATATCAGGAGCTGTGATTAATGCTTACTTTTATTTTCCAGAGGAATCTGTCCTTCATAATTGTGTAAATGGGTACATTTCTTCTTGCCCACATGTATAGGTAGATTTTTCATTGCCCACATGTATTAACTCATGGGTCAGTTGAAGAAAAATGTGTATGAGAAAAGGATAAAATGTCCAGAAAAAGGAAAGAAAAAGAGCTAATTTAGGGATAATGTGGTGAAGAATTACAGAATAAAGAACAAGCGGAGAACATATTAAGCCTGGCCTCAGGGAGAGATTAAACTCTGGGCCTCAGCTCCAATTACATGTTTTAAAACGCAGCTAAACAGGTAACATAAAAGAGAGGAAAAAAGAAGCTTAATCTGTACAAGGCCTCTTAGAATGCAAGCCGTGAGAATCTCAGCTGTTACTGTTACCTGTCCATCACAAAACTAAATGTGTGTATATTTCTTCTAGTTTTCTATAATTCTGGGTGGACACAAATTCTTTCCTAGGACAAATTTATCTGCCATGTAGTAAAGATTGGAGAGAAATCAATGCTAAGTATCAAGCTCATGTTGAGAAAATTACATGTTTTCGTTCAGTGCACTCAGATTAATGTACTGTTATACAATAAATCCCTACTAAAATACTTTGCTTGATTGAGTATATACATACTGTATAACGTGCCAGGCCAGCAAGAAGTATAAAGTGCTAGAAGTGAGTAGTGTAATTGCAGTTCACCAAATATTCTCCGTAAACTGCAGTATAAATGTCAGCAATTTAACACTTTTCAGTTTTTCGCTGCCAGGGAATTAGAGAAGTTTTGTGTCTCGCACGGTCCTGCCATTTTCTAAGACACTGATAGGCATAGCTCTTGGCCTTATTCCTTCTGTTAATACTGGGAGGCAGAGCCTCATGAAAAACTACTCTTTGTGCAGTTTTAAAATCACCATATATTTTCATAATAAACTGACCATACTCTGTAATGCAGTCAAATGAAGATTTATTTATTTTATTATAATTTTTTTTAAACTCACTTTTACCAGAAGTGTAAAGTTAGAACTTTAATTAACTCATTTTTTTATAACTCATATTTTATTATTATTATTATTATTATTATTATTATTATTTTGCTACTGTAATTCTCCTTCCCATATCTCTCTTCTTATTCTGTACACTTTATTTTGCTGAAATTTTCCTACTTGAAAATTTCAAAAAATCTTAAATTAAGTAGAGATGAGCGCCTGAAATTTTTCGGGTTTTGTGTTTTGGTTTTGGGTTCGGTTCCGCGGCCGTGTTTTGGGTTCGAACGCGTTTTGGCAAAACCTCACCGAATTTTTTTTGTCGGATTCGGGTGTGTTTTGGATTCGGGTGTTTTTTTCAAAAAACACTAAAAAACAGCTTAAATCATAGAATTTGGGGGTCATTTTGATCCCAAAGTATTATTAACCTCAAAAACCATAATTTACACTCATTTTCAGTCTATTCTGAATACCTCACACCTCACAATATTATTTTTAGTCCTAAAATTTGCACCGAGGTCGCTGTGTGAGTAAGATAAGCGACCCTAGTGGCCGACACAAACACCGGGCCCATCTAGGAGTGGCACTGCAGTGTCACGCAGGATGTCCCTTCCAAAAAACCCTCCCCAAACAGCACATGACGCAAAGAAAAAAAGAGGCGCAATGAGGTAGCTGTGTGAGTAAGATTAGCGACCCTAGTGGCCGACACAAACACCGGGCCCATCTAGGAGTGGCACTGCAGTGTCACGCAGGATGGCCCTTCCAAAAAACCCTCCCCAAACAGCACATGACGCAAAGAAAAAAAGAGGCGCAATGAGGTAGCTGTGTGAGTAAGATTAGCGACCCTAGTGGCCGACACAAACACCGGGCCCATCTAGGAGTGGCACTGCAGTGTCACGCAGGATGTCCCTTCCAAAAAACCCTCCCCAAACAGCACATGACGCAAAGAAAAAAAGAGGCGCAATGAGGTAGCTGTGTGAGTAAGATTAGCGACCCTAGTGGCCGACACAAACACCGGGCCCATCTAGGAGTGGCACTGCAGTGTCACGCAGGATGTCCCTTCCAAAAAACCCTCCCCAAACAGCACATGACGCAAAGAAAAAAAGAGGCGCAATGAGGTAGCTGACTGTGTGAGTAAGATTAGCGACCCTAGTGGCCGACACAAACACCGGGCCCATCTAGGAGTGGCACTGCAGTGTCACGCAGGATGTCCCTTCCAAAAAACCCTCCCCAATCAGCACATGATGCAAAGAAAAAGAAAAGAAAAAAGAGGTGCAAGATGGAATTGTCCTTGGGCCCTCCCACCCACCCTTATGTTGTATAAACAAAACAGGACATGCACACTTTAACCAACCCATCATTTCAGTGACAGGGTCTGCCACACGACTGTGACTGATATGACGGGTTGGTTTGGACCCCCCCCAAAAAAGAAGCAATTAATCTCTCCTTGCACAAACTGGCTCTACAGAGGCAAGATGTCCACCTCATCTTCACCCTCCGATATATCACCGTGTACATCCCCCTCCTCACAGATTATCAATTCGTCCCCACTGGAATCCACCATCTCAGCTCCCTGTGTACTTTGTGGAGGCAATTGCTGCTGGTCAATGTCTCCGCGGAGGAATTGATTATAATTCATTTTAATGAACATCATCTTCTCCACATTTTCTGGATGTAACCTCGTACGCCGATTGCTGACAAGGTGAGCGGCGGCACTAAACACTCTTTCGGAGTACACACTTGTGGGAGGGCAACTTAGGTAGAATAAAGCCAGTTTGTGCAAGGGCCTCCAAATTGCCTCTTTTTCCTGCCAGTATAAGTACGGACTGTGTGACGTGCCTACTTGGATGCGGTCACTCATATAATCCTCCACCATTCTATCAATGTTGAGAGAATCATATGCAGTGACAGTAGACGACATGTCCGTAATCGTTGTCAGGTCCTTCAGTCCGGACCAGATGTCAGCATCAGCAGTCGCTCCAGACTGCCCTGCATCACCGCCAGCGGGTGGGCTCGGAATTCTGAGCCTTTTCCTCGCACCCCCAGTTGCGGGAGAATGTGAAGGAGGAGATGTTGACAGGTCGCGTTCCGCTTGACTTGACAATTTTGTCACCAGCAGGTCTTTCAACCCCAGCAGACTTGTGTCTGCCGGAAAGAGAGATCCAAGGTAGGCTTTAAATCTAGGATCGAGCACGGTGGCCAAAATGTAGTGCTCTGATTTCAACAGATTGACCACCCGTGAATCCTTGTTAAGCGAATTAAGGGCTCCATCCACAAGTCCCACATGCCTAGCGGAATCGCTCCGTGTTAGCTCCTCCTTCAATGTCTCCAGCTTCTTCTGCAAAAGCCTGATGAGGGGAATGACCTGACTCAGGCTGGCAGTGTCTGAACTGACTTCACGTGTGGCAAGTTCAAAGGGCATCAGAACCTTGCACAACGTTGAAATCATTCTCCACTGCGCTTGAGACAGGTGCATTCCACCTACTATATCGTGCTCAATTGTATAGGCTTGAATGGCCTTTTGCTGCTCCTCCAACCTCTGAAGCATATAGAGGGTTGAATTCCACCTCGTTACCACTTCTTGCTTCAGATGATGGCAGGGCAGGTTCAGTAGTTTTTGGTGGTGCTCCAGTCTTCTGTACGTGGTGCCTGTACGCCGAAAGTGTCCCGCAATTCTTCTGGCCACCGACAGCATCTCTTGCACGCCCCTGTCGTTTTTTAAAAAATTCTGCACCACCAAATTCAAGGTATGTGCAAAACATGGGACGTGCTGGAATTTGCCCATATTTAATGCACACACAATATTGCTGGCGTTGTCCGATGCCACAAATCCACAGGAGAGTCCAATTGGGGTAAGCCATTCCGCGATGATCTTCCTCAGTTGCCGTAAGAGGTTTTCAGCTGTGTGCGTATTCTGGAAAGCGGTGATACAAAGCGTAGCCTG
This sequence comes from Pseudophryne corroboree, assembly GCF_028390025.1. Classification (NCBI taxonomy): domain Eukaryota; kingdom Metazoa; phylum Chordata; class Amphibia; order Anura; family Myobatrachidae; genus Pseudophryne; species Pseudophryne corroboree. Next base: position 553,507,903 of record NC_086444.1, read on the forward strand.
CCTAGGAAAGAGTTGGCGTTTGCGAGATGCTGCTACTGGTGCCGCCGCTGCTGTTCTTGCGGCGGGAGTCCATACATCTACCCAGTGGGCTGTCACAGTCATATAGTCCTGACCCTGCCCTGCTCCACTTGTCCACATGTCCGTGGTTAAGTGGACATTGGGTACAACTGCATTTTTTAGGACACTGGTGAGTCTTTTTCTGACGTCCATGTACATTCTCGGTATCGCCTGCCTAGAGAAGTGGAACCTAGATGGTATTTGGTAACGGGGGCACACTGCCTCAATAAATTGTCTAGTTCCCTGTGAACTAACGGCGGATACCGGACGCACGTCTAACACCAACATAGTTGTCAAGGCCTCAGTTATCCGCTTTGCAGTAGGATGACTGCTGTGATATTTCATCTTCCTCGCAAAGGACTGTTGAACAGTCAATTGCTTACTGGAAGTAGTACAAGTGGGCTTACGACTTCCCCTCTGGGATGACCATCGACTCCCAGCGGCAACAACAGCAGCGCCAGCAGCAGTAGGCGTTACACGCAAGGATGCATCGGAGGAATCCCAGGCAGGAGAGGACTCGTCAGAATTGCCAGTGACATGGCCTGCAGGACTATTGGCATTCCTGGGGAAGGAGGAAATTGACACTGAGGGAGTTGGTGGGATGGTTTGCGTGAGCTTGGTTACAAGAGGAAGGGATTTACTGGTCAGTGGACTGCTTCCACTGTCACCCAAAGTTTTTGAACTTGTCACTGACTTATTATGAATGCGCTGCAGGTGACGTATAAGGGAGGATGTTCCGAGGTGGTTAACGTCCTTACCCCTACTTATTACAGCTTGACAAAGGGAACACACGGCTTGACACCTGTTGTCCGCATTTCTGGTGAAATACCTCCACACAGAAGAGCTGATTTTTTTGGTATTTTCACCTGGCATGTCAACGGCCATATTCCTCCCACGGACAACAGGTGTCTCCCCGGGTGCATGACTTAAACAAACCACCTCACCATCAGAATCCTCCTGGTCAATTTCCTCCCCAGCGCCAGCAACACCCATATCCTCCTCATCCTGGTGTACTTCAACACTGACATCTTCAATCTGACTATCAGGAACTGGACTGCGGGTGCTCCTTCCAGCACTTGCAGGGGGCGTGCAAATGGTGGAAGGCGCATGCTCTTCACGTCCAGTGTTGGGAAGGTCAGGCATCGCAACCGACACAATTGGACTCTCCTTGTGGATTTGGGATTTCGAAGAATGCACAGTTCTTTGCTGTGCTGCTTTTGCCAGCTTGAGTCTTTTCATTTTTCTAGCGAGAGGCTGAGTGCTTCCATCCTCATGTGAAGCTGAACCACTAGCCATGAACATAGGCCAGGGCCTCAGCCGTTCCTTGCCACTCCGTGTGGTAAATGGCATATTGGCAAGTTTACGCTTCTCCTCCGACAATTTTATTTTAGGTTTTGGAGTCCTTTTTTTTCTGATATTTGGTGTTTTGGATTTGACATGCTCTGTACTATGACATTGGGCATCGGCCTTGGCAGACGACGTTGCTGGCATTTCATCGTCTCGGCCATGACTAGTGGCAGCAGCTTCAGCACGAGGTGGAAGTGGATCTTGATCTTTCCCTAATTTTGGAACCTCAACATTTTTGTTCTCCATATTTTAATAGGCACAACTAAAAGGCACCTCAGGTAAACAATGGAGATGGATACTAGTATACAATTATGGACTGCCTGCCGACTGCAGACACAGAGGTAGCCACAGCCGTGAACTACCGTACTGTACTGTGTCTGCAGCTAATATAGACTGGTTGATAAAGAGAAGATGTCTATGTAACTATGTATGTATAAAGAAGACTGAAAAAAATCCACGGTTAGGTGGTATACAATTATGGACGGACTGCCTGCCGAGTGCAGACACAGAGGTAGCCACAGCCGTGAACTACCGTACTGTACTGTGTCTGCAGCTAATATAGACTGGTTGATAAAGAGAAGATGTCTATGTAACTATGTATGTATAAAGAAGAATGAAAAAAAACCACGGTTAGGTGGTATACAATTATGGACGGACTGCCTGCCGAGTGCAGACACAGAGGTAGCCACAGCCGTGAACTACCGTACTGTACTGTGTCTGCAGCTAATATAGACTGGTTGATAAAGAGAAGATGTCTATGTAACTATGTATGTATAAAGAAGAATGAAAAAAATCCACGGTTAGGTGGTATTACAATTATGGACGGACTGCCTGCCGAGTGCAGAGACACAGAGGTAGCCACAGCCGTGAACTACCGTACTGTGTCTGCTGCGACTGGATGATAAATGATATAAAAAATATATATATATCACTACTGCAGCCGGACAGGTATATATTATATATTATATAATGACGGACCTGCTGGACACTGTCTGACAGCAGAATGAGTTTTATTTTTATAGAATAATAAAAAAAAAAACACACAAGTGAAGTCACACGACGAGTGTTTAACTTTTTCAGGCAATCACAATATAAGTATACTACTAACTATACTGGTGGTCAGTGTGGTCAGGTCACTGGTCAGTCACACTGGCAGTGGCACTCCTGCAGCAAAAGTGTGCACTGTTTAATTTTAATATAATATGTACTCCTGGCTCCTGCTATAACCTATAACTGGCACTGCAGTAGTGCTCCCCAGTCTCCCCCACAATTATAAGCTGTGTGAGCTGAGCAGTCAGACAGATATATAATATATATAGATGATGCAGCACACTGGCCTGAGCCTGAGCAGTGCACACAGATATGGTATGTGACTGACTGAGTCACTGTGTGTATCGCTTTTTTCAGGCAGAGAACGGATATATTAAATAAACTGCACTGTGTGTCTGGTGGTCACTCACTATATAATATATTATGTACTCCTGGCTCCTGCTATAACCTATAACTGGCACTGCAGTAGTGCTCCCCAGTCTCCCCCACAATTATAAGCTGTGTGAGCTGAGCAGTCAGACAGATATATATAATATTATATATAGATAATAGATGATGCAGCACACTGGCCTGAGCCTGAGCAGTGCACACAGATATGGTATGTGACTGACTGAGTCACTGTGTGTATCGCTTTTTTCAGGCAGAGAACGGATATATTAAATAAACTGCACTGTGTGTCTGGTGGTCACTCACTATATAATATATTATGTACTCCTGGCTCCTGCTATAACCTATAACTGGCACTGCAGTAGTGCTCCCCAGTCTCCCCCACAATTATAAGCTGTGTGAGCTGAGCAGTCAGACAGATATATATAATATTATATATAGATAATAGATGATGCAGCACACTGGCCTGAGCCTGAGCAGTGCACACAGATATGGTATGTGACTGACTGAGTCACTGTGTGTATCGCTTTTTTCAGGCAGAGAACGGATTATAAAGTAAACTGCACTGTCCTCACTAGTAAACTCTCTCCACTCAGTCTCTACACTTCTACAGTAACAGTACTCCTCCTAGTCAGCTCCAGTAAATCTCTCTCAGTCTCTTATAATCTAAATGGAGAGGACGCCAGCCACGTCCTCTCCCTATCAATCTCAATGCACGTGTGAAAATGGCGGCGACGCGCGGCTCCTTATATAGAATCCGAGTCTCGCGATAGAATCCGAGCCTCGCGAGAATCCGACAGCGTCATGATGACGTTCGGGCGCGCTCGGGTTAACCGAGCAAGGAGGGAAGATCCGAGTCTGCTCGGACCCGTGAAAAAAACAATGAAGTTCTGGCGGGTTCGGATTCAGAGAAACCGAACCCGCTCATCTCTAAAATTAAGTTGGGGAAAACAACTGTAATATCAATCTGTGGCTTGTCGCTAGAGGAAGTAAGTTGCCTAAATTTTGTAAAAGTGAGGTAATGGCTTAGAAACCCTGGGGATTCCTGGGGGAAGCCACAGTCACCTAAAACAAGAAAATGGGTAATCTTGGCTCAATAGATACACTGCAATATACCTTTGCGTTCCTCCCGAGCAAGCAAATACTGCAAGCCATCAGGGACTGCAATACAATGGAAGTAGCTATAATACTTATGTCATATAACTATTTCCTGTAACATGAAATTGGCACAGGAAGAGGGGAAAAATGGTAGTTACAGTGAAGGCACTAAAACAGATAATGCTCCAACTTACCATGCAAATTAAAAGCATAATTATTATTTATTAGAAGTTACATATATAGCACCAGCATATTTTGTTTCACTTTGCAATTGGGAACAAACAGTAACAAAATCTGGGTAATAACTGACAGACATAAAGATAAGAGGGCCCTGCTCGCAACCTTGCAACCTATAGGTAAATAGGGAAAGGTGCTCTCTATTGCATAGTGGTCAAGCCAGATTGCAGAGGTTCTTTTTGAGTTGTATAAACTAGTCATGAATGTTGGCCAAGGATCAGGTGGATGTGAAATAGAGATGTGCGGCGGGCACTTTTCGTGTTTTGGTTATTGTTCTGGTTCCATGCGTGTGTTTTGGATCTGGATTGGTTTTGCCAAACCACCCTTTTGTGTTTTGGTTTTGGATCTGGATGATTTTTGAAACAAACATAGCTAAAATCACATAATTTAGGGGTAATTTTGATCCTACAGTATTATTAACCTCAATAACATTAATTTCCACTAATTTCCAGTCTATTCTGAACACCTCACAATATTGTTTTTAGGCCAAAAGGTTGCACCAAGTTGGCTGGATGACTATGCTAAGCAACACAAGTGTGCGGCACAAATGCCTGGCCCATCTAGGAGAGGCACTGCAGTGGCAGACAGGATGGCAGATTTAAAAAATAGGAACCAAACAGCACATGATGCAAAGAAGAAAAAGAGGTGCAATTAGGTAGCTGGATGTTTGATCCTACAGTATTATTAACCTCAATAACATTAATTTCCACTAATTTCCAGTCTATTCTGAACACCTCACAATATTGTTTTTAGGCCAAAAGGTTGCACCAAGTTGGCTGGATGACTATGCTAAGCAACACAAGTGTGCGGCACAAATGCCTGGCCCATCTAGGAGAGGCACTGCAGTGGCAGACAGGATGGCAGATTTAAAAAATAGGAACCAAACAGCACATGATGCAAAGAAGAAAAAGAGGTGCAATTAGGTAGCTGGATGTTTGATCCTACAGTATTATTAACCTCAATAACATTAATTTCCACTAATTTCCAGTCTATTCTGAACACCTCACAATATTGTTTTTAGGCCAAAAGGTTGCACCAAGTTGGCTGGATGACTATGCTAAGCAACACAAGTGTGCGGCACAAATGCCTGGCCCATCTAGGAGAGGCACTGCAGTGGCAGACAGGATGGCAGATTTAAAAAATAGGAACCAAACAGCACATGATGCAAAGAAGAAAAAGAGGTGCAATTAGGTAGCTGGATGTCTAAGCTAAGCGACACAAGTGTGCGGCACAAACACCTGGCCCATCCAGGAGTGGTAATGCAATGGCAGACAGGTTGGTACTTAAAAAAACTAGGCCCCAAACAGCACATCATGCAAAGAAGAAAAAGAGGTGCAATGAGGTAGCTGTATAACTAAGCTAAGCAACACAAGCGTGCGGCACAAACAGGAGTGGCACTGTGGTTGCAGACAGGATGGCACTTAAAAAAACTAGGCCTCAAACAGCACATCATACAAAAAAGAAAAATAGGTGCAATTAGGCAGCTGTATGACTAAGCTAAGCGACACAAGTGTGCGGCACAAACACCCGGCCTATATAGGAGTGGCACTGCAGTTGCAGACAGCATGGCACTTGAAAAAATTAGGCCCCAAACAGCACATCATGCAAAGAAGAAAAAGAGGTGCAATGAGGTAGCTGTATGACTAAGTTAAGTGACACAAGTGTGTGGCACAAACAACATGGGATGTGCCGACATTTGCCCAGATGTAATACACGCACATTATTGGTGGCACAGGAGAGCGTACCCCTAAACCACACACACACACACGGCAAAGCCTGTAAAATTAATTTGGATAATAATAACCCTTTTATTTGGAGCTATTATAATAATATGCAGCACAGGAGAGCGTACCCCTACACCACACAGGGCAAACCCTGTAAAAATTATTTGGATAATAATATAAGTAATGTATATAAGCCTTTTATTTGGAGAAAATAATATACAGCACAGGACACCACCACTGGACTTATGACAGCACAAGACACTGGTGAGATAGTTGACAATTATCTCACCAGCAGGTCTTTGAACCTCTGCAGACTTGTGTCTGCTGGAAAGAGAGATACAACATAGGCTTTACACCTAGGATCGAGCACGGTGGCCAAAATGTAGTGCTCTGATTTCAACAGATTGACCATCCTTGAATCCTGGCAAAGCGAATGAAGGGCTCCATCCACAAATCCCACATACTTTGCTGAATCGCTCTGTCTTAGCTCCTCCTTCAATTTCTCCAGCTGCTTCTGCAAAAGCCTGATGAGGGGAATGACCTGACTTAAGCTGGCAGTGTCTGAACTGACTTCACGTGTGGCAAGTTCGAAGGGTTGGAGAACCTTGCACAAGACAGAAATAATTCTCCACTGTGTTTGAGTCAGGTGCATACCCCCTCCTTTGCCTATATCGTAGGTGAATGTATAGGCTTGAATGGCTTTTTGCTGCTCCTCCATCCTCTGAAGCATATAGAGTGTTGAATTCCACTTCGTTACCACCTCTTGCTTCGGGTGATGGAAGAGCAGGTTCAGGAGTGTTTGCTGGTGCTCCAGTCTTCGGCACGCGGTGGCTGAATGACAAAAGTGGCCCGCAATTTCCCGGGCCACCAACAGCACCTCCTGCATGCCCCGGTCATTTAAAAAAAAAAAAAATAATTGTATGTGCAAAACATGGGATGTGCTGGAATTTGCCCAGATGTAATGCACGCACAATATTGGTGGCGTTGTCCGATATCACAAATCACCAGGAGAGTCTAATTGGGGTAAGCCATTGTGCAATGATGTCCCTCAATTTCCGTAAGACGTTGTCAGCAGTGTGCCTCTTATGGAAAGCGATGATACGAAGCATAGCCTGTCTAGAAACGAGTTGGCATTTGCGAGATGCTACTGGTGCCACTGCTGTTGGTGCTGCAGGCTGTCACAGTCATATAGTCCTTAGTCTTCCCTGTTCCACTTGTCCACATGTCCGTGGTTAAGTGGACAGTGGGTACAACTGCATTTTTTTAGGACACTGAGGACACTTTTTCTGATGTCTCTGTACATTCTTGGTATCGCCTGCCAAGTGAAGTGGAACCTAGATGGGATTTGGTACCGGGACACACTACCTCAAACAATTCTTTAAGTCCCACTGAACTAATGGTGGATACCGGATGCACATCTAACACCAACATAGCTGTCAAGGCTTCAGTTATCTGCTTTGCAACAGGATGACTGCTGTCATATTTCATCTTCCTCACAAAGGACTGTTGGACAGTCAATTGCTTAGTTGAAGTAGTACAAGTGGTCTTCCGACTTCTCCTCTGAGATGACGATCGACTCCCAGCAGCAACAACAACAGCAGCAGTGGCAGCAACAGCAGCAGTAGGCGTACCACTCAAGGATCCTCCGGAGGAATCCCGGTTAGGGGAGGACTTGTCAGTCTTGCCAGTGACATCGCCTGCAGGACTACTGATGTTCCTGACTGAGGAAGAAGTTGACGTTGAGGGAGTTGGTGGTGTAGCTTGCAGGAGCTTGGGTACAAGAGGAAAAAGGGATTTAGGTGTCAGTGGACTGCTTACGCTCTTACCCAAAGTTTCATAACTTGATACCGACTTCTGATGAATGCGCAGCAGGTTATGCATAAGGGAGGATGTTCCTAGGTGGTTAATGTCCTTAACCCTACTTATTACAGATTGACAGAGCCAACACACTGCTTGACACCTGTTGTTCAGATTTGTGGAAAAATAATTCCACACCGAAGAGGTGGCTTTTTTGGTATTTTGCCCAGGCATTACAATGGGCTTATTCATCCCACGGACAACAGGTGTCTCCCACGGTGCCTGATTTAAACAAACCACATCACCATCAGAATCCTCATCATCAACTTTCTCCTCAGTGCCAGCAACACCCATATCCTCATCCTGGTGTACTTCAACAGTGACATCTTCAATTTGAATATCAGAAACTGGTTTGTGGGTGCTCCTTCCAGCACTTGCAGAGGGCGTGCAAATGATGGAAGGAGCCACCTCTTCCCGTCCAGTGTTGGAAAGGTCAAGCATGACAACCGCCAACACACTTGGACTCTCCTTGGGGATTTGTGATACCATCTTAGAACGCACAGTTCTTTGCTGTGCTTTTGTCAGCTTAACTCTTATAATTTTTCTAGCGGGAGAATGAGGGCTTCCATCATCATGTGAAGCTGAACCACTAGTCATGAACATAGGCCAGGGCCTTAGCCGTTCCTTGCCACTCCGTGTCATAAATGGCATATTGCCAAGTTTACGGTTCTCCTCAGACCATTTACATTTCTTTTTTTGGGTCATTTTACTGAACTTTTGCTTTTTGGATTTGACATGCCCTCTACTATGACAATGGGCAACGGCCTTGGCAGACGACATTGATGGCATTTCATCATCTATGTCATGACTAGTGGCAGCAGCTTCAGCACTAGGAGGAAGTGGTTCTTGATCTTTCCCTATTTTATCCTCCAAATTTTTGTTCTCCGTTATTTTTCTGGAGTTATATAACACAATATGCGGCACAGGAGAGCGTACCCCTACACCACACAGGGCAAACCCTGTAAAAATTATATATTCAGATTAAATGTTAATAACCCCTTTATTTGGAGTAAATAATAAACAGCACAGGACACTACCACTGGTCTGATGCAGGACAACACAGCGACACTGTAAGGAACTTATTATACAGCAGCATGGACATATGGCAGCAGATGACACCACCACTGTGACTGGTCACTGGACTGACTGATGCACAGGACACTACCACTGGTCTGATGCAGGACAACACAGTGACACTCTAAGGGACTTATTATACAGTAGCACTGGACATATTGCAGCCAAAGATACTATCACTGTGACTGGTCACTGGACTGACTGATGCACAGGGCACTACCACTGATCTGATGCAGGACAACACAGCGACACTGTAGGGAACTTATTATACAGAAGTACTGGACATATTGCAGCCAAAGATACTATCACTGTGACTGGTCACTGGACTGACTGATGCACAGGACACTACCACTGGTCTGATACAGGACAACACAGCAACACTGTAAGGGACTTATACAGCAGCACTGGACATATGGCAGCAGAGGACACTACCACTGTGACTGGTCTCTGGACTGACTGATGCAGTTAAGACACTACACTGGACTGAGCAGCACAAGACAGCACTATAATTGCCACCCCACTTTCCCACCTGCACAGACACTGAGGACGGAGACACGTCCTCTGACTACACTCTCCAGGACTGGAGTGAAAATGGCGGCAACGCGCGGCTCCTTATATAGTATCCTAACCCCTCGAGAATCCGACAGCGGGATGATGACATTTTGCCTCATTCTGGCTTCCGAGTCAGGCGGGAAAACCCGAGCCAGGCTCAGATCCGGGCTCAGATCCAGGCTCGAGACGTGAAGTTCTGTACGGTTCGGTTCTCTGAGAACCGAACCCACTCATCTCTAATGTGAATGTGAAGAAAGAGAAACTATGTAAAGTTATGTGTGGACTGTTTAGATGCAATTGGGTAGGATAGCTCATGAAGGTTATATGGGTGGTTCTGGAATATGATAAGCTGCCTGAAGAGGCAAGATTTCAAAGAACACTTGAAGATTTGGACACTGGAAGAAAGGTTTATTGTGCATGAGAGGGTATTTCACAGAGTGTGTATTGCCCGAGTAAAGCACTGTAACTCTGAATTGGAGCAAGTAATGCATGTGGATAAGAGATGCAGATCTTGTGCAGAGCAGAGAAGTCATGTTAGGAGATATAACTTTAGATAAGTGAAGAGATGTATGTTGGTGTATCTTGATTAATAGCTTATGTGCAAGTAAAAGTATTTTAGATCAAACATTGTAGAATACAGGTAACCAATGGAGGGACTGAAAGAGCGGAGCAGCAGACAATGAAAGCCTAGTGAGAAAGATCAGCCTTGCAGCTGCATTTAAAATAGATTGTAGATGTTAGAGTTTGTATTGCGGAAGACCAGTAAGGAGACTACTGCAATAATCAATGCTGGAGATAATGCGTACATGGAAGTTTTTGCAGTGTCTTGTGTGAGATATGGTCATATTCAGGATATGTTTTTTAGATGTATGCAACAAGATTTGGAGACAGATTGAATGTGGGGAACAAAGGGCAGTTCACAGTCAAGGATGACACCTAGACATCAAGCCTGTGAGGTAGGTTTGATTGTCTAGTTACAGTATCAACAACGACAGAGATATCAGAGATATCAGGTTGGTAGATACTATTGGCCTTGGAAATATTATTAATTCTGTTATGGAAATATTATGTCGAGATTGACATCCAAGATGAAATGTCTGAAAGACATTTTGCGAAGCGGACCAATACAGATGGTCACAAATCTGGAGAGAATATGTCGATTTGAGCATCCTCTGTATACAGATGATACTGAAACCCAAAGGAGCTGATAAATTTGCCAAGAGATGCAATACAGATTGAGAAAAGCAGCGGACCTAAGACTGAGCTTTGTGATACTACAACTGATAAAGGTAGCAAAGAGGAGGTGGATTCAGAGAAGCAGACACTGTAAGAGTGATTTGACAGGTAGGATGAGAGCATGAAAAGAAAGAGTTACGGTAAATCTTACCTTCATTAACTCTTTTTTTTTCGAGGTCCATGGGATCCACATGGTTTACCATGGTTCCTAAAAAACTCAGATCCTTTTACCAGTTGTCCACAGCAGATTGTACTAAGTGGGAGACTCCACCTACAGTTGATGCTCATGTGACACATATCGGAATAGGAATTATGGAACTTTTAATTAAATATGTCACATGAGCATCAACCATAGGTGGAGTCTCCCACTTAGTACAATCTGCTGTGGGCAAAGGGTAAAAGGATCTGAGTTTTTAGGAAACAAGGTTAACCCTGTGGAGATCATGGATCCTGAAGAAGAAATAGCTGTGTCCTAAAGACCTAGGGTATTGTAGTATTTGTACGAGAAGAGAGTGGTCAACAGTGTTAACAGCAGAGAGAGCTAGAAGAATATGAAGTGAGCAATTGCCTTTAGATTTAGCAGTGTTCAGATCATTCACAGCCTTAGTCAGTATTTGTTTTTTTCAGAATTGGGGGAAATTAACTAACACTCGATTTTAATAGATTAAAATGTATTAAAAGCAATCTCAATTGATATTGGGTTTCCTGGGCTGAAACACACATTAGCTAACAGGTGATTTTTTTATATATAAATTTTAAAATTTTCAAATATTAATAAATGTGTGTTTATTTATGTGTGTACAATATCAATTTTGATTGCAACATGCAAATACGATCAAATACACAATAGGCCAAACTCATAAGTACTTTCAATAAACAACAATGAAACATGGGAATTAACCTACAATCATGTTTAAAAACACGGGCGTAAATTTTGCAAACCTGGAACAATATAGAAATTTCAAATACACCACCTCTTGCCCAGTGTGTGTGACTTCTACAAAACTGTACACAATAATGTACACTGATGAGAAAAATAACATTGTATGTGCCTTGGTACCTCTAAAATAACAAAAAAAAACCTTACACAAGTTGTATTGTAATCATTATCCTTTTTATGTGTTTACACATTCATAAATAGTGAAAAAAGTACACGTACAGTATAATAGTTTTGTTTTTGTTTTTTTTTTCATTTTTGTTTAGGTACAATATAGAGTTTAAAATTTTTTTTTATTTTTTTTACTAAGTGTAGAGACTTCCATATTTAGGAAGGTAATTATCAAAGCACAGAAAGACATAAAATTGTGAGAGGTAAAGTACAAGCCAATCTGCTTCTGCTTTACATGTTACAGGAGCGGTGCTGATTGTTTGTTACTTTAAATCTCACAATTTTATGTTTCTTCGAGCATTGATAAATATCCTCCTTAGACACATCCATGTTTACAGAAAGAAAAAAAAAACCTGCTTGTCACTGCAATGAAAATCCGTCCACATGTTGTGACAATTAGAGAAGTACTGTAAAACTAAAATTACAGGCAGTAGACACAATATGAATAAACATTACATTTTTCACATCATATAAATAAGTTTTCACAGTGGTTATTTAAAAGACTGATAAAAAATAGTTTTGACTTAACAGGCCCCCTTGGCTTATCTGGTTTGACTGCACTGAATCACCTCTGGAGGGATGAGGATCTTCAGTAGTGCCTCGTATTCCAGATGGTCTGCCTGGTACGGGTAGCAAAAGCCTCTCTCCCAAGCCACCTTCATCTCCTTCACTAACTTGGTCTTCACCCAGTGCTTGATGAATAAAGTTCACAAGACTACTTACACACAGAAATTGCAAATACCAAAAGCTATTAAAACACCAACTTACAGTACCTGCACTCTCCTCTTAACTCCTCTAACTAAACCCATACGGTCTGGATGGTTTGGAGTGTATTTATAAAGCTCTGGCATATGACTGGCACATGTGACACTTTCAACCAATGAAAAGACTATTGTAAGCGACTCACCTGTACTGTGCAATCACAGACAGAACTATGGCCCTCATTCAGCATGGATCACATTTGTGAAGGTGCTTGCAGGCAGCTTGGAAAATGTGATCAAAACTAATGCAGATGCAGTAGGAGTTGTTAAACACCTCCTTGCTGCATTTGTGATCCCAGTGATGCGACCGTGTCACAGCCTGGGATCAACATCGCAACTGATGGTCACAATGTTCTCCGCAGACTGTCAGCTGAGTAAGCCTACACTTACTCAGGCCAGCCATCGCATGGGGGCCTTGCGAGGACATGAAACTGCTTCTGAGATAATAATAATAATAATATTATTTATATAGCGCTCTTTCTCCAGTAGGACTCAGTCCTTGGCCTCACCTCTCCCGAAAAATAGGGGACTGCCTTTGACCCACCGGCTGAATGCCTCAATCAGGCAGGGGCTGTTGCAAAAAATGTGAGCCACATGCAGGACCCGCTCTGCAGATCTGCGCAGGAGATTGCCCGAGTAATCCATGCTGAATAAGGGTCTATGCTCATATGTTTCAAACATGGATTGAACTCAACCAAAATTACAGATACTAAACACAATTTAATTTGCCATGAAAAAGCTTGATTCACAGCTCAGGACTTCCCGCCTTACTCAGATCCCAAAATGAGGCAAAACATCATCATCCCGCTGTCGGATTCTCGTGGGGTTTTGGATTCTATATAAGTCCCCGTGCATCTGCACTATCTTCACTCCAGCATTGGTTTAATGGATGGACATGTCTGTTTCAGTACTGGATGATGTGGTGTGGTCTGTAGCGGGTGGGGGTGCCCTGTGTGCTGTACCTGAAAAAGGGGTGCTCTCTGTGATATCTGAAAAACGGGGGCTCTCTCACTCAGCAGTATCTGAAAAAGGGGTGCTCCCTCTGTCTGCTGTATCTGAAAAAGGGGTGCTCTCTTTGTCTCCTGTATCTGAAAAAGGGGTGCTCCCTCTGTCTGCTGTATCTGAAAAAGGGGTGCTCTCTTTGTCTCCTGTATCTGAAAAAGGGGTGCTCTCTCTGTCTGCGGTATCTGAAAAATGGGTGCTCTCTCTGCTGTATCTGAAAGGGGTGATCTGTTTGTCCATCCAGGGACTCTGCCCAAGCATAAAATTAAAATAATAAATGCTAAAAGCAAAAAGCCTAAAATTATTAAATTATATATATATATATATATATATATATATATTTTGTTTGTGCTGTACCCCTGTGTACTATGCAATTTTTATTTTATTTGAGACACTGTCGGTCAGACCGCAGTATATTATTTCCTACTCATACACGTATTGTGCGACAAAGTCAGTGAAGTCAACCGCAGAGTGTAATTATTATATATATTTTTCTGATTCATTTGTGCAACACTGTAACTGCTGGTGTGTGATATAGAAAATACTGCTACATATTTTTGACTCATTTGTGCAACACTGTAACCAAAGTGTGTGATATAAATATAACATATATATTTTGAGTGAAATTAATATTTTGTGCTGTTTCATCCCAGTATACATCCAGGGACTGCAGCTGCTCCCGCCATCTAGGGGTGTTCTGTCAGTCTACCCAAAATAAAAGACATCTTTTTTTTATATTTTGTGCTGTATCCTCCCAGTATTCCACCAGGCATGCTCCGTCCATTTCAGGGTGTGGTGTCCGTAGCTCACCTTCTTATGTTCTAACTTATTGTCCTATTTTCATAATTCTTATCACCACATTATTATTAATTCAAATTAATATTATTAATAATTATAAATTAACTAAATGTAAATTAAATTAATTTAAATAAACTCTCCACACTTGTATAATGAACTTTCTGCATATCAAAGAGATCTTTAAGGAAATTAAGAATTTGATCCAAAATAAATTAAATTAAATTAATTAAATTAAAATAAATGTAAATTAAAATAAATTAATTAAATAAATGACATCTAAAATATTGTATTTTTTATTTATCTTTTTGTGAACTGAAATATTGAGCCTTGCCTAATGCATGGTTTTTTTAAATACATTTTGTCCCCCTTTATATACATCCAAGGGCTGCTGCTGCTCTGTCCAACTACCTTGGTGCAACCTTTTGGCCTAAACTGGATAAAAACAATTTTGTGAGCTGTGAGGTGTTCAGAATTGTCTGAAAATTAGTGGAAATTAATGTTATTGAGGTTAATAATACTATAGGAACAAAATTACCCCAAATTCTATTATTTTAGCTGTTTTAATGATTTTAAAAAAATACAGATCCAAAACCCGCAAAGGCGATTTTGGCAAAAGCAACACAGATTCAAAACACGAAGGAGATACAGATCTAATATCAAAACACAAAACACAAAAAATGGCCCAGCGCACACTCCTAGTTTTGATTAAGATAACTTCACCTGTGTCCGATCAGTCAACAGCATATTTAATCTTGGGCAAACTCATGCAAAACACAAATCTTATTAAATCTATCCCCAGTAGAAAGAGAGAGATTACAGATTTAGGTTAAGGTGTGATCAGATCTACTTTTTTTGTGAGGTTACAGGATCAACAGGAGAAGTAGTAGAGTATTGTGGGTCTAATATATTATTATTATTATTATTATTATTATTATCATCATTATTTTTTTATATTTATATATATATAGCACCAACATATTCTATTGTGCTTTACAATTTTTAACAAAGTAATAATAAAGCAGGATTGCATAACTAAAGACAGACAGGCAGGGAAGAGGGTCTTGTTTGCAAGCTTGAAAACTACAGGGAAATAGAGATTTGCATTTTCTCATTCTGCTATATGATCCAGCAATTCAGCAAGAGAGCCAGAGGGTTGTGTAAGTGTAGAAATTGTACATATGTAAGTTTTGTATGAGCTGTGTAGAAAGGATTACTGGTGTTTTCTGGCTGAAGTATCTCGTAAAAAAAACTATTGCAACAGACCAAAGCTCACTACATCGTCTGATTAAGTAAAGAACAGCTGGTCTATTTATTTATTTTTAAGATACATTATCTAATTGTCACTGTGAAAATTGCTTAAGACATCTAAAAATCATTCTAAGCAAATGATTAGCTCTTTTGAAAATTAATATAAAGGCACATAGTATAACTTGCTGTGCTAACCCAATAGGTACATATCCAGTATGATACAGTGGAACTGGACTTTTAAGTTTATATACACTATGCTATTTGGAAAGATAATTTAAATATTCTTATTTAGGGGGGAGATTTATCAAATATTGGAGAGAGATGAAGTACCAACCAATCAAATTTTATCATACTTCAAGCACAACCTATAAAATAGCAGTTTATCTCCATTTTTTCTCTTTTGAATGATTAATATATATCTTCCTTATTTTTAAAAGTAAGTAGCTATTATATAAATTAATACTATACTGAATGCCCCACATCCAGATTGTAGTCACTGATACAAGATTTGTTTGAGCACCATGGAAAAAAAAAAAAAAGTTGCCAACAGGGAAATCGAGTCTGTACAATAATGCACACTCTAGGCTGTGTCATAATTGTATATACTGTTGACCTAACTATTCAAAACTACACTGAATTCATTGCTTCCCAACTAAGAAATAATAGGATGAAGAAAGAACAGGTGTTAGAAGAGGTCTCATAATAATATACCTGTCTGTGAATGATTGAAAACTTTCTCATCTTTTCATCTATTAACTCAATTACAAATGATTACCTCAACTAATCCATGGATTTCAGAGGGAAATTACTAGTATAACCTGCAGCTATTTATTTCATCATTTACATTTTTTTCGCAATCTTGCAAAATCCTTAGATAGCTATATTGAAACAATGCATTTAAATCATGCCTACTTACACGATAATTTAATTTCTGAACGTATTGTAAAACAAATGTAATAGTACAGTAATCCATTCTATAATTAAATCTATTAAAATATGTTCAGCACGAATAAGGCCTCATACACACTAGTGTCAAGTTTGTGTATTATACTAAGGTTTATAATGCACTACCCTACATTACTCATTGCTTTCTAATATAATTATTATTCTTATGAAAACCTTATTCACAAATTACAAAAAATTTTTTAGACGGTTCTCTCTTTCTATCCCTTTCCCCCATCCTGCTAGGTGGAAACACATTTATGCAGAAGTTCCAGGAAACTTTCATCGTAGTCTCAAGCACCTTGTAAATGTTACCATCTCACACTGGGTAGGGCAAACTTTTCATATGGGCTCAGTGGGCAGTTGCGTAAGGACACCAGGAGTAAAGGGGCCCTAGGCTAATAGCTGAGGGTCCCCTTTTTCCAGGGGTATTAGATTTTTTGAAAATTGACCATGGGGAACCAGAGATATCTTACTTCAAAGCAGTGGTCCCCATCCAAGCCTGTTAATTGCTTTCCCAGCCAGATATCTCAGGTTCTCTCTGATTAAGAGTTTTTCTGAGGGTATACTTCAAAAGCTGGGACTCCATTGGTAGACATTGCCAGCTTGTCTTGTCTCTACTATGCCCGGAACCAAAGATGAAGCAGCTGGTCCCTGCTTCAGCTCGACATGCCTGGTATGCAGTTTTATATTTTCGTCAGTGGACTGCTCTGGACTCTCTAGTTTTTTATCCCATTCAAAGATAAGAAATATATTTCCAGGAACTGGAGATATCTGCAGTCAAACAAGTAGCCCTCCCAGAGGAAAATGATGAATATTAAACTCCCTCAATGATTCACCCCTCCCCTGCATATTAAACACCCCCTACAACCCTAGAAGTCATATTCTGAAGCCCCTTCATTCAGCCCAATGCCCCCTTCTACAGTTTGGTGTTCTCCCTCCCGCTCCGTCTCCCACCATCTGTGCAGTAAAGGAGTAATTGCCAGAAACGACTGCTCCAGGTCCTACATGTCTACTACCCTTGTTTACCCTGTGTTTTATTCTACATAATATACACTAAATAAAGAAACATCAATATACTCCTTCAATACTAACACTAGAAAACATTAAGTAGCATTATCTGACTCAAATAAATGATTTTTAAAAATTGAAGCCACAGCCACACTCTAATCTGTCTGGCGGCACCTAATCTTAACCATCGGCATCCTAAAACTGTCGACATTTCACAGTCCAAAACTTCAGGTGTTAACACTGTGAACCTGCTGACAGTTTGAGGATGTTGTCCTGGTGCCTATCCACAGTTTGAACCATGTTGATGTTCTGATGTTGGCATAGTGGAGTCGACATTATGTACGTTGACATGGTTACTGTCGACCATTTGACCAACTACACCTTAGAGTGCTATTTATAAAAATTGTTATTGCACTGGCTGACACACACACACGTGTGAAACAGTCACTGGGCCGAAAAACGCCCAGATGTGATGACATCACATAAGCGTTAGTCCAAAATATACAATATACAATATTTCACAATTTTCTAAATATTAGATTAGATTAACAAATTCACCTTTAAACCATGACAGTAAACCTCCTGTCTATTAACATCACCAAATAAAACTCAGAGACTGACACAGCATTCCTGCAACAAATACATCTTACTGGCAGGCACTCCTCTTTAAAAGTCAAACAATTAATACAGACATTTTTTGCTTCATCAGATTGCAAACAGAAGGGAAAATCCATGGTAGTTCATGAGAACTTTAATTTAGCTACCAGTCAGCCTACACTTATATGGAATTTAATTCCTTTTGATACTCTCCAAATAGTTCCTATTACCTTGTTCTGTATCTATGGGCCTAATTCAGAACTGATCGCTCGCTAGGGTTTTTTTGCACTGCTGCGAACAGATAGTCGTCGCCAATAGGTGAGTGTATTTTCAATGCATCTGTAGCAGAGATGTACAAACAGATCTTGTGCAGTCTCTGCGCAGCCCAGAACTCACTCATCCGCAGCGATCACTTCAGCATGTCCAGGACCGGAATTGACGTCAGGAACCCTCTCTGCAAACGCATGGACATGCCTGCGTTTTTTCTAACCACTCCCAGAAAATGGTCAGTTACCACTCACAAATGGCTTCTTCCTGTCTATCTCCTTGCGATCGCCCGTGCGAATGGATTCTTCGTACAAACCCATCGCTGAGCAGCAATCCACTTTGTACCTGTGCGACACGCCTGCGCATTGCGGTGCATATGCATGCGCAGTTCTGACCTGATCTCAGCACTGCAAAAGATGTGTCTCTCTCCTCAGTGTCCATCTGTGTGGGAAAGTGATGTGGTGACCTGCTCTTATGCGTCATTCCATTGCTGTCTTGTGCTGCATCAGTCCAGTGGTGGTGTCTTGTGCTGCATCAGTCCAGTGCTGCTGTATAAGTCCAGTCCAGTGTTGTTGCCTTGTGCTGCATCAGTCCAGTCACAGTGGTGGTGTCCTGTGCTGCCATAAGCCCAGTGCTGCTGTATAAGTCCAGTCCAGTGGTGCTGTTTTGTGCTGCATCAGTCCAGTGGTGGTGTCCTGTGCTGCCATAAGTCCAGTGGTGGTGTCCTGTGCTGTCATATGTCCTGTGCTGCCATAAGTCCAGTGGTGATGCCTTATAAGACCAGTGGTACTGCCATATAAGTCCAGTGGTACTGCCGTATAAGTCCAGTGGTACTGCCGTATAAGTCCGGTGATACTGGCGTATAAGTCCGGTGATACTGCCGTATAAATCCAGTGGTACTGCCGTATAAGTCCAGGGGTACTGCCGTATAAGTCATCGGGTTCTGCCGTAAAAGTACAGTGGTACTGCCATAAGTCCAGTGGTACTGCCGTATAAGTCCAGTGAGACTGCCGTATAAGTCTAGTGGTACTGCCATAAAAGTCCGGTAGTACTGCCATATAAGTCCAGTCCAGTGATGCTGCCATATAAGTCAAGTGGTACTGCCGTATAAGTCCAGTGATACTGCCATGTAAGTCCAGTGGTACTGCCGTATAAGTCCAGTGATACTGCCGTATAAGTCCAGTGGTACTGCCATATAAGTACAGTCCAGTGGTACGGTCGTATAAGTCCAATGGTACTGCTGTATAAGTCCAGTGATACTGCTGTATAAGTCCAGTGGTACTGCTGTATAAGTCCTGTGGTACTCCCATATAAGTCCAGTGGTACTGCCGTATAAGTCCAGTGGTGCTGTCCTGTGCTCTATATTATTTACTCCAAATAAAGGGGTTATTAATATTGAATCCAAATAATTTTTACAGGGTTTGCCCTGTGTGGTGTAGGGGTATGCTCTCCTGTGCCGCATATTGTTATATAACTCCAGCAAAAATTATGAAGAACAAAAATTTGGAGGATAAAATAGGGAAAGATCAAGAACCACTTCCTCCTAGTGCTGAAGCTGTTGCCATTAGTCATGACATAGATGATGAAATGCCATCAACGTTGTCTGCCAAGGCTAATGCCCAATGTCATAGTAGAGGGCATGTAAAATCCAAAAATACAAAGTTCAGTAAAATGACCCAAAAAAATCAATTTAAGTGGTCTGAGGAGAAACGTAAACTTGCCAATGACCCGGAGTGGCAAGGAACGGCTAAGGCCCTGGCCTATGTTCATGACTAGTGGTTCAGCTTCACATGACGATGGAAGCCCTCATCCTTCCGCTAGAAAAATAAGAGTTAAGCTGGCAAAATCACAGCAAAGAACTGTGCATTCTAAGATGGTATCACAAATCCCCAAGGAGAGTCCAAGTGGGTTGGCGGTTGCAGTGCCTGACCTTCCCAACACTGGATGGGAAGAGGTGGTTCCTTCCACCATTTGCACGCCCTCTGCAAGTGCTGGAAGGAGCACCCACAGTCCAGTTTCTGATATTCAAATTGAAGATGTTACTGTTGAAGTACACCAGGATGAGGATATGGGTGTTGCAGGCGCTGAGGAGTAAGTGGACGAGGAGGATTCTGATGGTGCTGTGGTTTGTTTAAATCAGGCACCGGGGGAGACAGTTGAAAAAGCCACCTCTTCAGTGTGAAATTATTTCTCCACAAATCCGGACAACTCGTGTCAGGCAGTGTGTTGCCTTTGTCAATCCGCAATAAGTAAGGGTAAGGACGTTAACCATCTAGGAACATCCTCCCTTATATGTCACCTGCAGCGCATTCATCAGAAGTCATTGTCAAGTTCAGAAACTTTGGGTAAGAGCGTAAGCAGTCCACTGACACCTAAATCCATTCTTCCTCTAGTACCCAAGCTCCTGCAAGCCACACCACCAACTCCCTCAATGTCAATTTCCTCCTCAGTCAGGAACGTCAGTAGTTCTGCAGGCCATGTCACTGGAATGACTGAAGAGTCCTCTCCTAACCGGGATTTCTCCAGAGGATCCTTGAGTGATATGCCTAGTGCTGCTACCGCTGCTGTTGTTGCTGCTGGGAGCCGATCATCATTCCAGAGGGGAAGTACGGTTGACCACTTGTACTATTTCAACTAAGCAATTGACTGTCCAACAGTCCTTTGCGAGGAAGATGAAATATGACAGCAGTCATCCTGTTGCAAAGCGAATAACTGAGGCCTTGACAGCTATGTTGGTGTTAGACGTGCATCCGGTATCCGCCATTGGTGCAGTGGGATTTAGACAATTGATGGAGGTAGTGTGTCCCCGGTACCAAATTCCATCTAAATTCCACTTCACTAGGAACGCGATTCCTGGACTGTACAGTGACATTAAGACATGTGTCCTCAGTGTCTTGAAAAATGTGGCTGTACCCAGTGTCCACTTAACCACAGACATGTGGACAAGTGGAGCAAGGCCAACTAAGGACTATATGACTGTGACAGCCCACTGGGTAGATGTATTGCCTCCTGCAG
Source organism: Pseudophryne corroboree (assembly GCF_028390025.1). Taxonomy (NCBI): domain Eukaryota; kingdom Metazoa; phylum Chordata; class Amphibia; order Anura; family Myobatrachidae; genus Pseudophryne; species Pseudophryne corroboree. The sequence continues at coordinate 553,529,271 of NC_086444.1, forward strand.
CAACAACAGCAGCGGTACGAGTAGCAGCATCTCACAAACGCCAGCTCATGCCTAGGCAGGCTACGCTGTGTATCACCGGTTTCCATAAGAGGCACACTGCTGACAACCTCTTACGGAAACTGTGGGACATCATCGCACAATGGCTTACCCCACTTAGACTCTCCTGGGGATTTGTGATATCGGACAACACCACCAATATTGTGAGTGCAATACATCTGGGCAAATACCAGCACGTCCCATGTTTTGCACATACAATTAATTTGGTGGTGCAGAATTTTTAGAAAAATGACAAGGGCATGCAGGAGGTGCTGTTGGTGACCCAAAAAATTGCTGGCCACGACATTCAGCTACCGTGTGCCAAAGACTGGAGCACCAGCAAACAATCCTGAACCTGCCCTGCCATCAACTGAAGCAAGAGGTGGTAACGAGATGGAATTCAACACTCTATATGCTTCAGAGGATAGAGGAGCAGCAAAAGGCTTTTCAAGCCTATACAGCCATCTACAGTATAGGCAAAGGAGGGGGAATGCACCTGACTCAAGCGCAGTGGAGAATGATTTCCATCTTGTGCAAGGTTCTCCAACCCTTCGAACTTGCCACATGTGAAGTCAGTTCAGACACTGCCAGCTTGAGTTAGGTCATTCCCCTCATCAGGCTTTTGCAGAAGCAGCTATGGAAATTGAAGGAGGAGCTAAGACAGAGCGATTCCGCTAAGTATGTGGGACTTGTAGATGGAGCCCTTCATTCACTTTGCCAGGATTCAAGGGTGGTCAATCTGCTGAAATCAAAGCACTACATTCTGGCCACTGTGTTCGATCCTAGGATTAAAGCCTACGCTGTATCTCTCTTTCCAGCAAACACAAGTCTGCAGAGGTTCAAAGACCTGCTTGTGAGACACTTGTCAACTCAAGCGGAACGTGACCTGTCAACAGCTCCTCCTCCATTTTCTCCCGCAACTGGGGCTGCGAGGAAAATAATAAAATTTCCGAGCCCACCCGCTGGTGGTGATGCAGGGCAGTCAGGAGCAAGTGCTGACATCTGGACTGGACTGAAGGACCTGCCAACGATTACTGACATGTCTACTGTCACTGCATATGATGCTGTCACCATTGAAAGAATGGTGGAGGATTAGATGGGTGACAGCATTCAAGTAGGCATGTCAGACAGTCCATATGTATACTGGCAGGAAAAAGGCAATTTGGAGGCCCTTGCACACACTGGCTTTATTTTACCCAAGTTGCCCCCACTCCAGTGTGTACTCCGAAAGAGTGTTTAGTGCAGTCGGTAACCTTGACAGTGATCGATGTAGGAAGTTACTTCCAGAAAATGTGGAGATGATGTTCATCAAAATGAATTATAAATTCCTCCGGGAAGACCTATACCAGAAATTGCCTCCAGAAAGTACACAGGGACCTGTGATGGTGGATTACAGTGGGGATGAATTAATTCTCTGTGAGGAGGAGGATGTACACAGTGAAAGGGGTGAGGAATCGGAGGATGAGTATGATGATGACATTTTGCCTCTGTAGAGACAGTTTGTGCAAGGAGAGATGAATTGCTTCTTTTTTGGTGGGGGCCCAAACAAACCAGTCATTTCAGCCACAGCCGTGTGGTAGACCCTGTTGCTGAAGTGATTGGTTTGTTAACGTGTGCATGTCCTGTTTATACAACATTATGTGCTGTTTGGGGCCTAGTTTTTAAAAGTGCCATCCTGTCTGCCACTGCAATGCCACTCCTAGATGGGCCAGGTGTTTGTGGCGCCCACTTGGGTCGCTTAGCTTAGTCATCCAGCGATCTCGTTGCACCTCTTTTTCTTCTTTGCATTATGTGCTATTTGGGGCATAGTTTTTAAAAGTGCCATCCTTACTGACACTGCAGTGCTACTCCTAAATGGGCCAGGTGTTTGTGTCGCCCACTTGGGTCACTTAGCTTAGTCATCCAGCGACCTCATTGCACCTCTTTTTCTTCTTTGCATTATGTGCTCTTTGGGGCCTAGTTTTTAAAAGTGCAGTCCTTACTGACACTGCAGTGCTACTCCTAAATGGGCCAGGTGTTTATGCCGCCCACTTGGGTCACTTAGGTTAGACATCCAGCTACCTCATTGCACCTCATTTTCTTCTTTGCATTATATTCTCTTCGGGGCCTAGTTTTTAAAAGTGCCATCCTGTCTGCCACTGCAGTGCCACTCCTAGATGGGCCAGGTGTTTGTGCCTCCCACTTGGGTTGCTTAGCTTAGTCATCCAGCGACCTCGTTGCACCTCTTTTTTTTTCTTTGCAATATGGCCCTCATTCCGAGTTGTTCGCTCGGTAAATTTCATCGCATCGCAGCAATTTTCCGCTTAGTGCGCATGCGCAATGTCCGCACTGCGACTGCGCCAAGTAAATTTGCTATGAAGTTAGGATTTTTACTCACGGCTTTTTCTTCGCTCAGGCGATCGTAGTGTGATTGACAGGAAATGGGTGTTTCTGGGCGGAAACAGGCCGTTTTATGGGCGTGTGGGAAAAAACGCTACCGTTTCCGGGAAAAACGCAGGAGTGGCCGGAAAAACGGAGGAGTGTCTGGGCGAACGCTGGGTGTGTTTGTGACGTCAAACCAGGAACGACAAGCACTGAACTGATCGCAGATGCCGAGTAAGTTTGAAGCTACTCAGAAACTGCTACGAGGTGTGTAATTGCAATATTGCGATTACTTCGTTCGCAATTTTAAGATGCTAAGATTCACTCCCAGTAGGCGGCGGCTTAGCGTGAGCAACTCTGCTAAAATCGCCTTGCGAGCGAACAACTCGGAATGACCTCCTATGTGCTGTTTGGGGCCTAGTTTTTAAAAGTGCCATCCTGTCTGCCACTGCAGTGCCACACCTAGATGTGCCAGGTGTTTGTGCCGCCCACTTGGGTCGCTTAGCGTAGTCATCCGGCGACCTCATTGCACCTCTTTTTCTTCTTTGCATGATGTGCTCTTTGGGGCGTAGTTTTTAAAAGTGCCATCCTTTCTCACACTGCAGTGCTACTCCTAGATGGGCCAAGTGTTTGTGCCGCCCACTTGGGTCACTTAGCTTAGTCATCCAGCGACCTCTTGCAACCTATTGGCCTAAGAACAATAGTGTGAGGTGTTCAGAATAGACTGGAAATGAGTGGAAATTAATGTTATTGAGATTAATAATACAGTAGCTTTTTTTGTGTGTTTTTTTCAACGTGAAAGGGTGGTTTTGGCAAAACCAATCCAGATCCAAAACACGAGTGGGGATCTATATCCAAAACCAAAACACAAAACACGAAAAGTGCCAACCACACATCTCTATTGATAATACATTTTTAATAGATTTGATTTTTGTGGACTGTAAACTAAAAACCATCGAATCATGTAGTTCTATAAGTGATGGATCAATCCATGGACTACATTTTCTCCACCTCCTGACCTGCTTGCATCAATTTTATTAGTGTCTTCACATTCATTTTTTTATAGCACCCTTAAAATTTGAAAAATTCTAGCAGCGATTGATAACTTCTTTTATTATTATAATTTAAAATGCCTGCCCAGCTGGGACTGACATCAATTGTCAATCAGTAAGTGTATATGTGTATATGTTTACCTGAATCAGCCACTCTGTCAGCATCACAGCTTAGGCCCTCATTCCGAGTTGATCGTTCGCTAGCTACTTTTAGCAGCCATGCAAATGCATAGTCGCCACCCACAGGGGAGTGTATTTTCGCTTTGCAAGTGTGTGAACACGTGTGCAGCTGAGCAGAACGAAAAAGTTTTTTGCAGTTTCTGAGTAGCTCTGGACTTACTCAGCCCTTGTGATCACTTTAGTCTTTTCGGTCCATGAATTGACGTCAGACACCTGCCCTGCAAATGCTTGGACACGCCTGCGTTTTTCAAAATACTCCCTGAAAACGGTCAGTTGACACCGACAAATGCCCTCTTCTTGTCAATCTTATTGCGATCGGCTATGCGAATGGATTCTTCGTTAAATCTATCATCGTTAAATCCAGCAACAATCCGCTTTGTACCTGTACGACGCGCCTGCGCATTGTGGTGCATATGCATGGCAGTAGTAACATGTTCACTGCGCTGTGAAAAACAGCATCGAGCGATCAACTCAGAATGACCCACGTAGTGTGTACCCAGCTTTAGCCTTACAACCCATATGAGGAAAAGTTTATCACAAGGGGGAGATGTAGTAAATATTTTAAAGAGAACTGATGAATAAGTTTTCCATAGCTTCTACACTTGGGGGTATATTTACTAAGATTTGTGTTGGGACCGATTTTATTCGAAATTGAATTCGACTGACATCGGGCGTGCAAAATTGCAACTTTTTGAATCTGTATTCGGTAATTTACTAAGCTTTTGAGTTCCTCCTATTCGTATTTTTCGATGTCGATGTCATTCGTATTTCTGGCTGTGTTTTTACAGCCGAATGTGTTTGTTTTCGGCCGAAGATGGATGTTGTGATGCATGATTCGTATTTTTCAGGTGCGGCAGTGTTTTGTGGACTTTGCAGCTGCTTTTTCCAATTTTCATTCGATTTTGAAGGTGAAGCGTGATTGGTTATGTGGAGTACGTGGGAGTGTCAAACGCAGCCATATAAATACTCCCCAAACCGACCGAACCTCGTAGGTTTAGTTAGTGGAGAGGAGAGAAGTAGTGCTGTGAGGATTTGGTGAGTATTTTGGATTTTGGGGTAGCGATTTCTGAGTGCTAAGCTGTGAAAGTTGTCTTGTCTTTATTGTTGTATTGTTATTAGTGTGTCATATTTTCTGTACTAGTTCTTATTTAAGTCTCTTGTCAGTGTTTGTGTGTGTGTGTGTGTGTGTGTGTGTGTGTGTGTGTGTGTGCGCTGTATGGAGGAGGAGTGTGTTTTGTTTGTGTTTATTTTTTAGTGTTTAGTGTTGTTTGTCCTAAACATGTCTGAGTCAGAGGTTAGTGAGGTTGGGGAGGTGGAGGAGGTTGGTGAGGTGGAGGAGGTTGGTGAGGTGGAGGAGGTTAGTGAGGTGGAGTTGGGTAGTGAGGGGGAGAGGTGGAGGAGGTGGCAGAGGAAGCGCCTAAGTCATCTAGTGATGATGTGGCTCTGCAGCCACGTACCAGGACCAAGTCAGGGCGCAATGTAAAGTTCACGTTTGCCGAGAGTGTTGTCCTGTTGAGGGTGATAATGAAATATCATCGCCAGCTCTTTGGTCTGGATGCAGCTAAGGTTTCAGCAAGGAGAAAAGCTTTAATATGGAAGAAGGTGGTTGACGCTTTGAATAGTGAGGGCGTGGTGAGGCGAACAGAGGAGACCTGCAGAAAGCGCTTTTACAATATCAAGCATCGTGTGAAAGTCAAAATGGTGAAGGAGGCCAAGTCAGCGCGATAAACAGGAGGGGGCGGCCATTTATTCTCACTTATTTGGAGTATGAGGAGCCGCTGCAGAACCTGATCCCTCCGGAGGTATTGAGGGGGATGTATGTACGGGACTCAGATCGTCCCAAGCTGGCTGGTAAGTTAGGTGTTTTAATTTTTTTATTTATTTTTTGGTTTATAGATTTTTAGCAGCAAAAGCAGTTTGAGTCTGGTTTTGGCATGAATACTGCTGTCTTAGTTTTTCATCTCATCTTCTATTGTGTATGCTGTCCGCACAGAAATGTATGTTGTGTTTTTGTTTCTAAACGCATCATATTTACACAATTTTTTGGGGATGTGGTAGTCTGAATTAATTTACATGACTTTTGTTTTAGTTTCCTGCACACCAGTCATTAATATGATATATGCCCATTGTGCAAAAATACATTTCCATCCATACAGTCTTTTTTTAAATAGTGTATTGTGGATCAAATGTAAATATATGGTGATGTGTGTAATGCATAGGTACGTTGTAATTTTTAGTGATTTTGCAAATCCTTTATATGGTGCCACATGTGTTCATTTTAGTTAAAAAGCCTAGTGTATAATTTGGCCAAACATGAAGTCAGTGTCTTACAGTTCAATACAATAGAGAACAAGTACAGGGAATATAAACATAGTAGCATCATTAAGCAGCACATTATAAAGTTTCTGCTTGGATGACAGGCTAAGGATTTTGTGTCATCAAAGGGAGTCTTGTTATGAAGATACATACAGAAAGAGAATTAAGGGGGTCATTCCGAGTTTAGCACAGCTACGATCAGGCACTCAGACATGCGGGAGGACGCCCAGCACAGGGCTAGTCTGCCCCACATGTTAGTGCTGGCCGGAAGAACCTTTCGCTGCCTGGGTCGCAGCGGCTGCGTGTGACATCCAGCGGCTGCGTGTGACATCCCGCCCCCCCAATGGTCCGGCCACGCCTGCATTGGTCAGACCGCACCCCCTAAATGGCGGCTTAACACCGCCGTCCAGCCCCCTCTCACCCAGCGACCGCCTCTGCCTGTCAATCAGGCGCTGGTGCATGTGCAGTTCTGATCTGATCGCACCGCTGCGAACTGCAGCATGCAATCGGGTCGGAATGACCCCCTAAAAGCGCATGAGGGAAGGGAGAGCTTACATAGTTTGTAGTTGTGTTTAAATGTTTTCCTTTTGTGTTTCTGAAAATATGTTTTGCTTAGTGTTTTATAAAATGTGCGATATGGCAAACATCAGATTAGGAGTAATGTGTTGGCATATTTGTATGTAGTGGTTTTTGTAGGTTAAATTTTAAAGTGCATCCTATCCTTTTGCAGCGTCTAAACAGTCACAAAGACCTTCTGGCCATGCCTCCACTCTGACTGAAGCAGATGATTCTGCTGATGCTGGTTAGTACATTAACCTTAGCCTCAATGTTGAAACAAAAATAACTCAAACTCTTTTTCCCAAAGGACCATCCACACATGAATTTCCCCCACAGAAGCGCAGTCTGGGTCTGTCTTCCAGACCACAACTACATCCATCACCACGACAACGCCTATCCCAGGTCTCAGCCATGCCCCCACAGCAACTGCTGGACAGTCCACCACACTGGACAGTCCGCCACACATGTCAGCACATTCCCCACAGCTGCCTGGTGAGTTGATTTGCACAATCACACAACACACATATTTACACACACACTTTACACTACTCCAAACAGTGCAAAATATGCTGTACTATTGTTGGCCTACTTAAGATGCCACGTTGCCCTTAACAACCAATCACAGTAAACTTGACAATTATGTTGCACCTTCTAGAACGGAACACATTAAATGTGAATGAATGAGATGTCCTATATCCCTCCTATATCCCACATTTTGAAGAAATGCAAGCTTACTTCAAATACTCCAATGTTTTAAAACTGATTTATGAAGCAAATTAGTGCACAACTTAAGTGGAAAATATTTCACTGCACACTAAATGGACACTATTGCCTCAAAACACTTAGGCCAACAAACGTTAGGTGTATATGTTGAAAAAAGAACAGACAATATATGTGACAAATATAGGTTTAGCAACACACACAAACATAACTCAAATACAATAAACAATAGTAGCACTAATAAAACGGGTGTAGTATGGCTGACCGGCGGTCAGGTTACCGACGCTGGGATCCCGGCGGGGAGGGGCGAGTGCAGCAAGCCCCTTGCGTGCTCGCTGCGCTCGCCATGCTGCGGGCTCGGTGGTGACCTATGGTCGTCACGGGTTCTATTCCCACTCTATGGGTGTCATGGACACCCACGAGTGGAAATAGTCCCTGTTGGTCGGCATGCCTACCATCGGGTTAGTGAGGGGTCGGGATGCCGGAGGAGGTCATGTGACTGTCGGTCTCCAGACCGCCAGTCACATGAATACCACCCTAATAAAACATAACACATTGGCAAAACAAAATCATTTGTAAGTTTAATACTCACACACAACTGCTTTCTTTTTTCAGCTGACACAAATCTTCAGGCAAGTCAGCCAGGGCAACTGCAGGAAAAAGACAATGAGAAAACATTTACCCTCAATCTCACTGCTATACCACCGCCAGAGCCAACATCCACACAGTTTGCAACTCCGCCCACTCACCAGACACCTGAGCAGGACAGAAGCCCTACCACACCTATAGCACAGTCTCAAGACCAGGCATTTTGGGACAGCTGGTCCACCCAGCAAGCAAATAATTTCAATTGTTTGCGTAGACAAACACAATATATTTCCAGTCTTGCCCATCACGTTCCACGCTTCTGCAGAAGCAACAGAAGACAAACAAATGAACTCACCCAAATGGCAAACACATTAGAATGAATGAGGGCAGACAATAATTGCACAATAGATACATACCAACGAGTCATGGATGACAATCACAGGCTCCATCAAACCTACTTGCAGATATTGACTGCAACACAAACCACTCAAGACACCATGGTCAGAATCACGGAGAGCCACACATCTGCAACTAGAGACTTAAATTTGACTCTGACTACACTTACCCAGCATCTCACTCATTAAGGTGAGCACATAAGTTCCAGTTCCTCTACCACAACCCCCTTAGTGACACCTGTAACGTCCCCTCCCAGACGTTCTGGCCAAACTCGTCCAGACACCAGCGGTAAAGGCCCATCCACCTCAAAAGGCTGACCTGCAAAATAAATTAACATAATCATGTGTTTACATTTTTCAATGAAAATGTTATGCTATGATTTTGCACTCACAAGTGTGAGAAGTGGTTTTTGTTTGCTAACTAAATTTGATGTAAAATTAATGTACAAGTAAAAACAAGGTACAACATGATACAGTTGTTTTGGTATTGTTTATATAACAATTTACCTAGAGTTGGTTAAGGAAATCATATGCATGCTCACAATCAAGCTACATATCTTACACACGCAGCAGAGGTTAAGTATTTATATTTTTACCAAAGTATTTTACATTACATTATTCTATTAGGTAACGTTACCTTAGGATTATGTTTATGCATGAGGTAACATTCAGAAACACAAAACAGCACAACATAAATGCTGTGCAAATATAATGTTTACAATAACAGGACTGGATTTTTTGTAAATTTGTAACAAAAACACATCAAAACAAAGTGTACTGTTGATCAAAACATAAAAGATATCCTACAAAACACACACAATAAAGCATAAAGGAACCTTATTACACTTACCTTTTAGTAATTGAACAGTAGTGATAGATGTCAAACAAAAGCAATTCTATTTGAAATGTGAACTTTTGTACGATTCAAGGATATTTGCATCCGAGTTTAAGGTGTTTACGACCGAAAACACAAATACGAATCCTTAGTAAATTACTGTGTTATATTAAATAACAACCGTATTGACCGATGGTGTATTCCGTATTTGTGTTTGCAGCTGTGTAAAAAAATACGAATGCAACAAACACAGCCGACTTTCTTGGTTAGTAAATTTCCGAGACGGCACTTAGAGTAAAAAACAGAACTCGAATGGATTCTAATTAATTCGGGACCTTAGTAAATATACCCCTAGATATCAATTTACAGAATGTATTTGATAAATGATAGCTAAGGCTGATTATTTTCTATGGGCAATGCTTCCTCTGGCTTGAATGGCTAATAGAATACACTGTGAGCTATACATTTTAAAAACTACAGAAGTGGAAGTTTTATATATGCACATTGTATTTTAATATTTTACTGTATATTATATACTGTATATTCTATACTGTATATACAATGAACAATCCGGCACTCTCTGACGTAGCAGGATAGCCAGGTCTGGTGCCTTCCAAGGGGTTATCACCCCAAATATATAGCAGCAGAATGATGGCACTTCGAATCTGTCAATAGTTTTAAGATGCTTTATTGCCTCCTTCTCCTCCAACATTTCGGGACGTAAGGTCCTGAAGCAAGCAGTTCATGGGAGGAAACCCACAAACATAACAGAGTTGAAGCTGTTTTGTATGGAGGAATAGGGTAGAATTCCTCCAGGACGATATTCAGAACTAATCAACAAATACCAGAAACGTTTACATGCAGTTATTGCTGCACAAGGGGGTCATACCAGATATTGAAAGCAAAGGTTTACATACTTTTGCCACTCACAGATATATGACATTGGATAATTTTCCTCAGTAAAAAAAAATGAGCATGTCATATTATTTTGTGTGATTTGGTTCTCTCTATCTATCTTTAGGACTGAGGTAGTTTTAGGCCAAAATTTAGCAGAAATATAGAAAATTCTGAAGGGTTCACAAACTTTCAATCACCACTGTATTAAAATCACTTTAATTAGAATTACCACTGCATATTTATGTAACTACAGTATAATAAACATGTTTCCTGGAATCTAATATATTTATTTAAAAGATCAAAATGTTTACCCATAATGCACAGCACTCCCCAGTAAAATAAGTATATCATTTGATACATTTATTTATTTTTATTTTTTAACAAAGCATTAATGTAGAAGGGTGTGCCACACATTAGCTTAGCAGTGGATTAATCTGTGATTTGATACAACACCCAAATAAATACCATGCAAAACATGCAGTATAAATTCAGGTTTTATACATTTGATTTCAGTTTAGTCATTAAATACTGTAGCTCAATGTTGACACAGACATTTTAGCTGACTCAAAGTTTTTTCTTTAAATATTTGTACTTCATCCAAATCTCTAAATTTCATTGCATTATAATTATTTCACAATAATAATACAATTTAAATTGCTGTTACGGTTCACAGGCTTTCATATCTCTGCCTAGGCAAGCTACACTCTTCAATTAAATTAAAACCAACACTTTATTTAACACATTTGCCTTCTAATACATTTGAATATGAACCGAAACGTTTCCAGCTAGTTACAGCAAGTCAAATTCCCTATCAGATTGTAGAATGTAAATAGAAAGCTTCCTGTCACAGGTATAATGTCACTGACCTTTGCAATAACTCTGCCTCTGCATGTAAGTACAACCAGATATTGTGTAAAAATTACATTGACTTGTCAAAATAAAAAGTCAGTTAAAGGACATGTTTTTAAAAATGCAACAAAAGAATCCATGAGTCGTGAATGCTGGAATCAATAACACCACTATAATATTTCCAACTACAATATTATCAATGGCATGTAAAATGTCAGGAAAGCATAAAAACATTGACTGCAATGTGTTTTTCACTGAAATGTTAAATGAATAACTAATGTTAAATGAATAACTAACTTGTAATATTAGAAAATTTCTTACATTTATTAAAATAAATCTTTTCAGCACGTTCTAGTAAACTTGACTATTTTTGTACATGTTATTTATTGGTAGCTAATTATATAGTGCCATCCTGTAAGTTATTTACAGCGAATATTAACTCACCTGCACCAGCTTTACACCAACTCATACATCATAAGGTGCATTTGGGTCAGGAGCCAATTAACCTAACTGTATTTTTCTTGCCCTGTGGTAGTAAACCGGAACAACCAGAGGATACCAAAATATGATAGAACATACAGATAGAACCCTAGCTAAGGGCCAGATTAAGCCTGTGGGGGCCAGGGGCACCTAATCATGCAGACCTCCCTCTGTTGTCGGCACCATCACCACTCACGAGTGCTGAATTTCCCACCAGGCACGTGCGGCACCTCCTGGGGTGGCACAGCACAGTGTTCTCCCCAGGCTTAAAGTTTTGAGCGGTCCGCCCAGCAAGAGATACTCTGCCGTCCGGGACTCGGAGTCCCCTGGCACCCGGCACTCTCACCAATTAGACCTTGTTGCAGGCAGACGCTGATGGACAGTTTAATGGGAAGAGACATGTGACTGTGACACGGCTGAGCTACGCTGACCTCAGTGTCACATGATCTTCCCATCGGGCGATCAATCCAGAATCAGTGTCCGCCTGCAACAAGGTCTAATTGGTGAGAGTGCCGGGTGTCAGAGGATGGGCTCCGTGGGCTGAAATGTCAGTGTCGTGGATGGCAGGGGGTGGGGGCGTGGCTTATCACAGTGCAGGGTGGTGTCAGGGTGGAGGGCTGTGATTCCCCCCCCCCCCGGAATATAAGCAAGGGTGCGCTGTTCAGGCGAGAACCGTCGCCTGATTAAGCAGCAGTGAACTCAATTTCAGTGTCTCTCTGTTCTGTGTGTCACGATCCGGGTATCTGGACGCCATTATTTACCTTTCAGGTGTCTCCTAAGGTTGTCCCAGCGTCCTAGGCCCGGTTCCCTGCTATGAGGCTAGCATCCATACGTCATGTCTCATCTCCGCTGATCCGTGGATATTGCCTTTCTAATGCCCGGGCGACTGGCATGCCGTCACCCGCCAGCGGGGCCTCGGGCATCATCTCCATATTCTCAACGCATTACAAGGTATGTGGCACTCCTCACCTACTGCGGCCGCGGCCGTCCGAGCTGAAGGTTTGAGACGCAAGTCGGCGTTCTCTGTGTTCACCGCCGCCATTACAGAGGAATCTCCATGTGGTGTTACAAACAAGGTTTCCCTCCACTGGCCGGTATGGGCGCAGCCATCTTAGTTTCAGTCACATGATCCTGACCTCCAATCCATAGCTCCGCTGGAGTCTGCCTAATTAGTTATCCAATCCCGGTATACCTAAGGGTATAATGGCACTGAGCCTGCACTAGGAAATCGTCAGTGCTTTGGTTGTCAAACCCTGTTTCCAGTCTCTCTCTCCTGTGGTTGTTTTGTTCCAGGTTTCCAGCTCCTGTCTCCAGTTACCACTAAGAGACCCGCACCAGCTTACCACCTTGCGGTGCAGCCTGACTCTGCAGTCTTCTATGACTACTCCAGTTTCCAGCTACAGATCCATCTGCTTCCAGCGGTCAGCTTCCAGCAGTGATCAACCACCTTAAAGTGCCGGTGCTTCTCCAGCGGATACCTACATATCATTGGTACCCGCAAACCATCGGTACCTGTATATCATCATTTCCCATATCTTCGCTCCCTAGCTTCATTCTACTACCTGGCTGGTTCCATCCAGCATCCACTCCATGTTTTCAACACCTGGCTGGTCCCATCCAGCATCCACAGCAGTCACCTCAACTACAGTGTTACCAGCTTCCAGTGATACATCTGCTGGTGTGTTCCTTGGCTACTCTCACTACTACGGACGGGTCTGGTAAGGACATTCCATCTCTGGGACATTAAGAACTGTACCTTATCCTACCAGTACCCTGTGGCCCTTGCCAAGCTATAGTGATCCAGGAACTGTTTTATTTTAACTTCTGCATATCTTTATTCATTTACCACTGCTGTGAATACATGGAGTTCTGTTAATAAACTTTTATTGACTTTTAAATCCTGGTTGTCATGGTCACGCCTTCGGGCAATCTTCCTACACCGTACTTACATGTCTAGGGGTCTGATTAAACCTCCCAAGTTTAGTTTCACCTCAGCCCCTACAACTGAGGCTTCCTCCCGTCAGCTCAGGCCCTCAGTTGTGACACTGTGTAGTATGCGCTGGGAACTGTTAGAAAAAAAAGAAAAAACTGTATGCTGCCAGAAAGTTAGGGCAGCATCTGGGAGCTGCTTAGCATTCTGTGGCGGCATTATCTCCAAATACATGGCATCCACACTTTGGGCCTAATTCAGTAAGGATTGCTAATTCTGCTAACAGACTGCAATCCGTGGAGCGCATGCTGGGGGCCGCCCATTGCAAGGCAAGGCCGCCCTGCATGCTGACCGCCGCCTCCCCCTATTCAACAAGCAGAAATTGCGAAGGTATCACAATTTCTGCTTGTTAGCAGAAACCGAGGAAGTCTCCTGCCGGCACAGCTTAGCTGCACCCGCAGGAGACCCGCCGCCATGTTCTCAATCACAGCGGCTGCGTGTGACATCACACAGTGGCCGTGATCATGCCCCCCGACATGCCTCTGTTTAGCCGCCTCTGCCCCCGTTTCACACCGCAACACTCTGTCTCCACCCTGGAAACAGAGCGATGCCGCCCCCCCCCCCCCCCCCCCTGCTCCGTGCCCACCTCTGCCTGATTGACAGGCAGAGGCAATCAAATTTCTGTGGCCCCCCTGCAAAAAGTGTGGGCACATGCGCAGGATGGGCACTGTGCATGCGCCCGCGGGGCGACCGTAAAAAATTCCAGTTGGATCGCGATTTGCGACCTAACCTGAATTAGTCTCTTTGTTCCTAGAGACATCTCCAGTGCTCATGCACAAATCCCTCGGAAATGGCCATGGCAGAAATTTTCCAAGTGATTTATGTCTGCAGTGCAGGGCCACCGTGCGGGACTCCAGAAGGGTTAGTATAATATATGGGTACAGGTATAGGAGGATTTACCAGTAGGCAATCAAGGCAGCTGCTTAGGTCCCTGTGGGTCTCAGGGGGCCCTGTGGGTCCCAGGGAGGGCCCGCTGATAAGGCTTTATGGAGGGCATTTCTGGCAGACCGTGACCTCCATCAAAAATGTCAGGTCACGGGGCTGGCTGAATACTCCTGGTAGGCTGGCAGAAATTAGACAGCTGTTGGATGCCAGCACATACCTGTGTTTCCAGTCCTGCAGTGTGGTGTGTGTGATGTCACACATGCAGAGAGAGGGGACGAGAGCGCACAGAGAGAAACATGAGGTCTTCCAGTGTACTTTATCACAGTATTTTTGTTGATTTTGTATAACATCCGCCTTTTTCGAATTCCAATCAGGCGAGGCAGTTGGGGGGTCGACAGTGTTATTTTAAGTACAGTGTATCAGGGCGGGGAACGACAACACTGACTAATGATATATAAATATGCTTAGATACTCTATATTAAGTACTACTGTGTGTAGGTGAAGGGGGCCTGTCTTCTACAATCAGTGGGGCACTGCTATATAATCAATAACGTCACACTGCCTGAGGGGTGTAGTAATGGGTATTATAAAATGTGGGTAAGAAATACGGTCAGTGAGTGAGGGGGGATAATAATGAGTATTTAACACAATTGGCCTCGGTCACTCTATGCAATGCGGTCAGTGAATGCTACATTCAGTGAGGGGAACCCTCATTTAAAATGCAGTAACTGAGTATTGTAATAATGGAAATTAGAGGTGAGAGGACATGGTGTAAACAGTGAAGGGTGAAGTAATATACTGTCATAGAATATAAGGATAAACAACAAATAATGTAAGGGGCATAAATCAGGAATGAAAATACAGTGCTATGGATTGTTTGAGGGAGGGGGGCCTAAATCGGTATCTTGCTTAGGGCCCCATGAGGTCTAAATCCACCTCTGGGTACAGGGTGTGTGGTGTGGGCCCACCAGACCACACCTTGCACCCATTATAGAAATGCCTATACTACAGATACAAAAAGAAACAGGAATCTCACCACAACCTCAAATAAAGATAAAAAAACGAAAAACCTGTTTCATGATTACATTAAAAATTATGCGTTTCAAAATGTAATGAATAATTGGGTTCCAATGTATAGGTCGACAGTGTCTAGGTCAACATAGTCAAAAGGTCGACGATTAAAAGGTTACGGTTGACAGGAAGGGCTGTGACTAGGTGTGTGCCAAGTGTGCTAAGCCCACAGCGCGTAGGCATTGTGAGTGGAGAACCAAATCACCCCGCCTGCCACCACAGATGGTGCCCGCATCGACCACGACCCAGCCAGCACCCATGCTCATCAGTCTGTCTGCTGTTGCTGCCCATCCACAGCTGAAGCGCTGCCACTGTTCTATCTCATAGGTAGCTGGGTAGTGCTGCAGCTTCCTGTCCCTTGCTAGGCTCCACTGCTGGGTTTTCCAGTCTGTGTCTGCAGCATGTGGGTGGAGCAGGGTGGTGGAAGTCAAATGCTTCATGAGCAAATGTAAGTATAAAAACTCTCTCCCTCTCGCTTCCTCCCTATACCTCTCTACCTGGAATAATGTGTAAAAGGGGTTTACCTGGAGTAATGTGTAAAAGGGGTTCTACCTATACTAATTTGTAAAAGTGGCTCTACCTTGAGTAATGTGTAAAAGGGGTTCTACCTATACTAATTTGTAAAAGTGGCTCTACCTTGAGTAATGTATAAAAGGGGCTCTATCTGGAGTAATTTGTAAAAGGGGATCTACCTGGTATAATGTGTAAAAGGGGGTTCTACCTGGCATAATGTTTAAAAGGAGGCTCTGCCTGGTGTAATGTGTAAAAGTGGGATCTGCCTGGATTAATGTGTAAGAGGGGCTCTACCTGGCATAATGTATATAAGGGGCTCTACCTTGTGTAATGTGTATAAATGGCACTACTGTCCGGTATAATTTGAATAATGGAAACTACTGTGCAGTGTAATATGAATTGGTATTATTTTGTGACCATGCCCCATTCCCATGAAGCCACACCCTTATTTTTTTGCCACGTGCCTTCACCGTGCACTGGCCCAATTTTAAGTATTGGGACGGGCACCAATTCTCTTTCTGGCGCAGGGCACCAAAAAGTCTAGGTACGGCTCTGTTCACAGGTACAAAAGGTGAACATAACAATGACAAATGACACTTTTGAATTAAAAAAACAACACTAGATGATCTTACCTATCTTGGGGGAGATTTATCAAACCTTGGAGAGAGATAAAGTGGAGGGTGATAAAGTACCAACCAATTACCTGCTGACTAGAGATTAGCTATTTGGTTCAGATTGGTTTTGACATGGATCTGTTATTGGTTATCTGACTGTCCCATGTTTTGAATAACCAATAAAACAGATCCAAACATGCAATAATTTTGCGAAAAGGGAAGAAAAAACTCAAACCACTTATCTTTTCCTCTGTAATTTTTCAAAACAGGGGAGATGTACTAAGCAGTGAAAAGGGGATCTGGTCTCTAGGTCAACAGTAACTAGGTCGACAGTAACTAGGTCGACCACTATTGGTCGACAGTAACTAGGTCGACAGGGTCTCCTGGTCGACAGGGTCTCTAGATTGACATGATCTAGTTCGACAGGTCAAAAGGTCGACATGAGTTTTTCACAAACCTTTTTCATACTTAACGATCCACGCGGACTACGAGTGGAAATAGTAACCTGTGCCGAGCACAGTGGTAGCGGATAGAGGCACCTTGCCTGAAGCATGGGGAGCTAATCGAGCCATGCAAGGGGACACGGTGCACTAATTGAGGTTCCCGGTCAATGAATGGAGAAAACGACACTTTTTTTAAAAAAAAACTCATGTCGACCTTTTGACCTGTCGACCTAGTTACTGTCGACCAATAGTGGATGACCTAGTTACTGTCAACCTAGTTACTGTTGACCTTGCATACCACACTCAGTGAAAAGAGTGGAGAAGTAAGCCAGTGCGGAAGTTACCCATATCAACCAATCAGCATTGAAGTAACATTTAGAATTTGCATACAATAAAACTATACAGAGCAGATGATTGGTTGCCATGAGCAACTTCTCCATGGCTCACTTCTCCACTCATTTCACTGATTAGTACAGCTCCCCCACAGCCTGTAAAACGACAGTTAGAATTTGGTTGGTACTTTATCTCTCTCTATTTTATCTTTATCCAAGGTTTGATACATCCCCCCCTTATGCTTAATAAAATAGCCCATAGTGACTGTGTGTATAACACTGGGTGTGGCTAGGATCTCTCATTGGGTTAGCGGCAGGTCTATCACACCCAGTCCACAGCTGACCGGGCGAGAAACGCCCTCCCACACAGGTTATATCCAGTGGGAGGCTCTACCCTTTGACTGCTGTGTGTTCCCAGAGCAGGATTAACAATGGGGCTGATGGAGCTGCAGCTCCAGGTCCACACCCCAAAATAGGCCCACTGCATCTGCAGCAACATACCCTCCAACAATTTACACATAAAAATCTGTACAAATTCGAAAAGGGGGTGTTGCTACGGGTAAAGTCCCTTCTTCCCTGTAATGCGGCGTGTTGGGAAACCGGCGCTAACAATAGTGACTGGCTGCTTGGCTGCTGTGCGAGTCTCCGGGAGAGCCACGGCCAAAGGTAGGACAGCAGCTAAGCTGCTTCCAGGAGGAGAAGCAGGAGAAGCATTACTCGCTCCTCCCCCACTCGCAGTACCTCTGTGCCCCATCCACGGCACCCCCACACCCCCCCCTCCACCACCCGTGGTGGCTCCGGACTCCCTCCCCCACCCGCATCACCACTACCCCTCCCCCACCTGTGGCACCACCGCACCCTCCCCTCCCCCACCTGCAGCACCGCCGCAACCGCTCCTCCCCCAACCGCGGTGGCTCTGGCCCCCCACCCACGGCATCCATGCACCAGCCCTCCCCCACCCACGGCACCCCCGCAACCGCCCCTCCCCCAACCACAGCACCTACTAGGTGACTCATCAGGCCCTGCGTGTGCTCTTCACGCCGTTGCAAGGGGCTACGACCCCTTAACCATTGCACACCATTTGTCCATGTAATATTTAACCACTCACACAGTTATGATTGGAGGTAATACTCCATATAATACAAATATTGAACACCACAAGGGTGTGCAAAGGTAAAGCCCCTTACGATGGTGTGAAGATCGCCTGTAGGGCACGATGAATCACCTAGTGCTTAATAAAAGGCTAATGTTTTAGAGCCTTATATAGATGCATAAGAAAACATTTCTATGAAATTTTAGTTGTTTGGAAATGCAATCAAGCCATACAGTACAGTTCATAAAATGTCAAACAGAGAGGTGTTTAAGTCCTATATAACATACAATAATTCATGACTTGCCACTTACAGTAACAAAACAAAATATTGTTTCCATACAACGTCACTTAGAGCTGTTTTGTGTTGAAGTTATTGCAACACAAAAAGTAGGAACAGGCAAAGAATTGTTGAGAAACAGTTTGAAACAGAAACCTGATCAGTAAAAAATGCCTATACTTTAATAAGAAAGCGTTAGGAAACTCCCACTTAATAACTACCTTTTGATCCAACTACTGTAAGTAATACCATTTCTGCCTTACAATAACATTAGTCTTCAAAACGTTTCCTTTCATTGCTCAGTGTTTTTCTGTTGCCAGCAAAGTATAGTTTGTATTTGTCATCCACCTAAACAATCAAAAAAGAAAAGCTTTAATTATTCTATGACAGCTATTTATTGGTGGTAATTGCATATGCTTAAGAGGTGAAGTGCATATATTGTTGGGCTTCTGTTATAAGGACATTATTACAGTTATAACAGTCCAGAATGCTCCCAGGCAACCTGTAAAACAGCCTGTTCAAACACATTCATGGAAAGAGTCCTTTTCTTAACATTAGTTTAGGGGCCCAATGGAATAGGGTCTGGTTATGCAAAAGTGGCAATTTATCTGAAGTTTTGCAATAGTATTTAAAGCAGCAACTTTTTAAAAGGAAAAAACAATCTTTTGCAAATAGGACACTATGAGATATGGCTGTAAATGTTGCCATAGAAAGAAATACTATAGTTCCAAGGCATATACCGTATGAGATATTATACTCTTGTCCCATACTTAACATAATAAAGTGATAACCACATTAATATGTACTAAATTATTCAATAATGTATTCTTTCTTCATAATAAAATGGAAAACAAAGGATATAATAACCCTTTTTTTCATATGCATTTTAGTAAAATAAAACTATTATTTGTGTGTGTTTTTCCTTGCTCCTATGAATATAGCTCACATGGGGCTGATTTACAAATAAATCCACAAAGGTCTCTTTATTTCTAGTGTGCTTCTCAAGTATAGGTCATTGTGTTCCTCACATTAGCAGCAAATTAACCTATATATTTATGATAGAACTGACAATATTAGTTGCTTTTAGTCTCAGATGGTGACTTTAATCAACAGAAAACTTATAAATTAAGAATTGTGTGATTTATGTACTGCAACAATAACTTACCTACAGAAGCACAACAGCATAGTCTTGGTATTTTTACCTGGGTGTGGATTATTAGATCTACACTATAAATGTCTACAGACAATAGGTCAACCACTAATGGTAGACATGCATTAGGTCTACAGGGTCAAAAGGTCGACAAAGAATAGCTGGACAGTAGAAAAGGTCGACAGGGTCAAAATGTAGAAAAAAAGTAGACAATATATATATATATATATATATATATATATATATATATATATCCTATATATTTGCCAAGTCTGTGATTCTGTGCCTGGCCGTTACGCTGGGTGGAGTTACAGCGCTGGGCGGAGGCAACGACCTCTGCTCTGTGCCAGCACACCACTAGGGAGGCGGACACAATCCCCAGGGAACAGCCGCCACTCGACAGACGCCTTACCGTGGCCGGCCACACAAGAGCGGGATTAACGGGGGGTGGGTGGAGGGTCACTACCCCGGGGCCCCTCAGCCGGAGCTCTGTCCTCATTCAGGTTGCCGGGGCAGGAGGGATCCACGCTGGCAGGGGCGGAGTGCAGGCTGTGCATGCGGCTTCCTCCTCTCGGGCAGCACGGTCAAGCAAACTCCAGCCTCCGCTGCTACCAGGAGAGATGCTGCTGGTGGCGGAGGCTGGAGATTGCTCGACCGTGCTGCCCGAGAGGAAGAAGCCGCATGCACAGCCCGCACTCCGCCCCCGCCAGCGTGGATCCCTCCTGCCCCGGCAACCTGGTGTCCTCTCTCCCTGCTGCAGCGCTCCCGTTGCCTGTGTGACCGGCTCAGGTGAGCAGCGCTTGCAGCGGGGAGGAGGGGGGGGTTGATGGTGATGGTCATTTGGGTGGGGGGTGATGGTTATTGGCGGGGGGGATGATGGTTATTGGCGGTACCCCCAGTGCAGGTTTTTGTGGTACGAGGTGACATTCACCAAAAGCCTGTTGTCTAAATGCTGCAGCCTAAAAAGCCAGAATGACTCTCACAATGAGTCCTACTCCCCCAGCCCCCCCACCTCTCCCTCACCCGCAGCACCCCTGCTCCCAACCCCTCACCCATGGCACCCCCGCCCCTCCCCTGCGCACAGCACCCCTGCTCCCGCACCCCCACCCCACCCTCGCACCCACCTCCCACCCAACCGCACCACCCAGGCAACCAGCCCACTCCCCCACCCGCAGCACCCCTGCAGCCGCTCCTCCCCCCCAACACCCATGCACCTGCCCCTCCACCACCCGCAACACCCCCACAGCCGGCCCTCCCCAACTGCGGTAACCCCGGCACTCGCCCCTCCCCCACCCACAGCGCCCTCAGATCCCCTCCCCATCCACTCCATCCCCGCCCCTGCCCTACCCGCTGCGCTTCCGGACCGCCACCACACCCCCGCAGCCGCCAGTCCCCCACCCCCAGCACCTCCAGCCCCTCCCCTACCCCCATCATCTATAGACACCTTTCCCCGTTCGCGGACCTACCACACCTTTCCCTCCACCACCCCCAGCACCTCTGGACCACCACCCACAGCACCTCAGGACCTCCTCCCCCATCCACGGCTCCCCTGCAGCCACCCGCAGCATCTACATACCCCATCCCGCATCCACACCTGCCCCACCCGCAGCACTTCTACAATCCATCACCCAACCCCTCCTGCAACCCCCCCTCCCCCTACACACACCCACTACCACCCCTCCCCCACCCACAGCATCTACATCCCCCATCCGTCACATCCCACACCCACACCTCCCCCACCCACAGCACTTCTGAAACCCATCACCTAAGCTCACCCCCCTGCACCTCCAAACGCACACCCCTACATCGCCCCTCCCACACACACATCACTTCCATACCCCCTCCTTCATCCACAGTCCCCCTCCCCCACCCCTCCCCCACCAACAGCATCTACACTCCCATCCGCACCCGCCCCTCCCCCACCCACAGCACCTCTAGACCCCCTCCCCCATCTGCCCCCCTCTACACCTCCCCCTCCCCCACCCACAGCACCTCTGCACCCTTTCCGCAATCTGTGCCCCTGCAACCACCCCTCCCCCACCCGCAACACCTCTGGACCCCCTCCCACACCCACCCCTCCACCACACGTAGCACCTCGGACACCATCCGCAGCTGCTACAAGTGATTCCCTGATTCGAGGTGATCAGCAGCACGTATAGGCACCTCCACCTCACTGAACCCACCCCCTTTCCAAACTCCCCCCACACACTCTGAACTTCTGTGACTATAGTTGCTACCAATGGACATTGGATTAATAAGAAACACGAATACTGTGGCCATTATGTGTCTAAGCAACACTGCTACCTGTGGCCACTGTGTATAAGTGGCGCTGCTACCTGTGGGCACTGTGTGTATAAACACAGCTACTACCTGTGGCCATTGTATCTAGAACCAACTCTGCTACCTGTGGGCACTGTGTGTATAAGCAACACTGTGTTAGGCGCGGCGGTCTTCGGCTGTGCCCTGACTGAGCAGCGGTCACGGCCGCCGCGCCTCTCTCCTTCCCTGTCCCCCGCACGGTGCCTAGCAACGCCAGGACGCCGTGCGCACGATAGCTGCCGGGTCCCTGGCAACGCAGGACGCCGTTCATGCAGGGCCGCCGGGTGCATAGCAACGGGGACGCCACAGGTGGACCGCGTTCCCCGTTGCTAAGAATAGTTAATTAGGTTGCTCGTGCAGCAGTGCAGCTGCACGGCAACTAGTCATTAGGGTCTGGGGGCTGGTCCTGCTGGCCCTCCTGTTATTGGCCAGCAGGGCCTTTTTATGTGAGCCAGCACACTGCAGCCCCGCCGGTGATAGCTTCTTGTATGCTGTTCCTGCCTTGCAGAACTCTGTTCCTGTCAGCCGTGTTTGGTGGATCTTGCTCCCTGCCCTTTGGTACTTTGGAGGTCCGAAGCCGGTCCTGGGAATCCTTCTAGTCCTTGCGAACCTGTTTGTCATCTGGGGTTCTCGCCCGGTTTCGTGAGTAGCGGCTTCTGCCGCGTGTTGCGGCCTATGCCGCTTAGTGTTTACTTTACTGTGAATTGGTGCTTTTGCGGAGGTTTCCGCTTTCACTGTCCTCCCCGGAACTCGGCGGTGCCGTGTAGGGGAGTGGACAGTGGTTTCTTTGTAGTTCTTTTTCCTTTCACGGCGTGCCGCACTTACGTTTAGTTTTTAGGTAGTTTATAGCCCCTAGCGTGGTTGTTTCAGTTAGAGGTCCCCTTGTTATTACCCTGTCTCAGTTCACGCCTTGTCTCTCTTTAAGACCTGAGGGGGCATCGGAGTTGGGCAGACCTAATCCGCCCTTCAAACGCGGCTGCCATGGGCCCAAGAAACCATAGTCGTTCAGGCGTGAATTGATAACACGGGTAAGACAACGGAGGTAGGGTGCTAGGGGCTATTTCCTTCCCATTTCCCAATCCCAGCATTCCGTCTTGGTGCTCAGGACTCACTACATAAGATCTTCCCTGTCCTGAGCATCAGGATCGTAACATTATCACCGGCCAACATAAAAAAAAAAGGGGTTTAATTTTTTCCGTTGTTTTGGTGGGCCTAGA
Source organism: Pseudophryne corroboree (assembly GCF_028390025.1). Lineage (NCBI taxonomy): Eukaryota > Metazoa > Chordata > Amphibia > Anura > Myobatrachidae > Pseudophryne > Pseudophryne corroboree. The sequence continues at coordinate 553,552,442 of NC_086444.1, forward strand.
AATTCGGCCTCATGAATCCGGCAGGTTTAGGGCCAAACCCCAGTCAGCTTTTGGTTAACCAAATACAGGAATTAACTCAGATGGTTCAGGACCTTACTCTTCGGGTGAGATCGCAGGAAGATCTTTTGCGAGCCTCCCCGAGTATGGTTCCAGAACCAAAGATGCATTTACCTGACCGTTTTTCGGGTAACCGAAAGGATTTTTTTAATTTTAAGGAAGCTTGTAAGCTTTATTTTCATTTAAGGCCCCGTTCCTCTGGTACTGAGTCTCAGCGGGTCAGGATTGTGATGTCTCTACTTCAGGGTGATCCACAGACTTGGGCGTTTGGGCTAAGAGCGGATGATGCTGCTTTGTTATCAGTAGATGCCTTTTTTAAATCCTTAGGCCTCTTATATGACGACCCAGATAGAGAAGCATCAGCTGAGAGTCACCTGCATGCCCTTAAGCAAGGCAAAAATCCAGCAGAGGTGTATTGTACCGAATTTCGCCGTTGGTCGAACGACTGTGGCTGGAATGACCCGGCCCTGCGCAGTCAGTTTCGCCTCAGACTGTCGGAAGTGATTAAAGACAGTCTCCTTCAGTACCCCGCTCCTGAGACTCTAGACAAACTCATGGAGCTCGCTATTAAAATTGATCGTCGTCTCCGAGAGCGGAGGGCTGAAAGAGGAAGAACTTTTAGGCCTAATCTATGTGTATATACTTTTCCTGAGGACGTCGAGGAGCCCATGCAAATGGGTCTCTCCCGGCTGTACCCAGAGGAAAGAACCAGAAGGTTATGTTCTGGTCTTTGTTTGTATTGTGGTGGTAAGGGACATATTGCACGTAACTGCCCGAACAAGCCGGGAAACGCTCTGACCAAGTGAATTGTGAGGGGGTTCACTTGGGTCTGCAGTTAATCTCCTCTAATAATTCTCTATTAGTTCCGGTAAAGATTTCCTTTGGCAGCCTCAGTTCGTTGGTGTCGGCCTTCGTCGACAGTGGAGCTGCAGGAAATTTTATGGATTTAGCTTGGGCTAAGGCTTTAGGCGTTCCACTTATACCCTTAGATAGACGTATCACCATGCACGGCTTGGATGGGGGTCCGCTTTCCAATGGGGTTATTACTCACCACACACCTCCAGTATTGCTGACAGTGGGGGCCCTACATTCAGAAGAAATAGAATTTTACCTTACACATTGTCCGGCAGTTCCAGTAGTTTTGGGTCACCCCTGGCTTGCCTTTCATAATCCCACCATAGATTGGCGGTCTGGGGAGATTTCCCAATGGGGTCCTTTTTGTGTTAAGGAGTGTATTTGCCATCCTGTCCGGGTTGCGGCAGTTACCCCAGAACTTATTCCTCTGGAATATCAGGATTTTGCTGATGTGTTCTCCAAGGGTAATGCGGACGTTCTGCCTCCCCATCGGTCCTATGACTGCGCTCTAGATTTAGTTCCCGGGGCCACTTTACCTAAGGGGAGATTATATGCCCTCCCCGGGCCAGAAACCACGGCTATGGATAATTATATCCAGGAAAGCCTGAAAAAAGGCTTCATTAGGCCTTCGAAATCTCCTTTGAGTGCAGGATTCTTTTTTGTTGAGAAAAAAGATGGGTCGCTCAGACCATGTATTGATTTTCAGGCTCTGAATAAAATTTCTGTTAAAAACACCTACCCTTTGCCTTTGATTTCAGTACTTTTTGATCAGTTACGCTCTGCCGTTATCTTCTCAAAAATCGATCTTAGAGGAGCTTACAATCTCATCCGAATAAGATCTGGGGATGAGTGGAAGACGGCTTTCAGCATACAGTCGGGTCATTATGAATACCTGGTGATGCCCTTTGGGCTGTCAAATGCTCCTGCGGTATTTCAGGACCTCATCAATTATGTTCTTCGTGACTTTCTTGGAAAGTTCGTTGTCGTTTATTTAGATGACATTTTGATTTATTCTGAGTCTATGGAACAACATATTACCCATGTGCGTCTGGTTCTTCAAAAACTACGGGAGAATCATTTATACGCAAAACTAGAGAAATGTGATTTTCACATCACGGAAGTGTCCTTCTTGGGGTATATTTTTTCTCCCCAGGATTTTTCATGGAACCGAAAAAACTCCAGGCCATCCTTAATTGGGCGCAACCCACAAATTTAAAAGCAATTCAGCGCTTTTTAGGGTATGCAAACTATTATAGGCGGTTCATTCATACCTTTTCTGATTTGGTCGCTCCTATAGTAGCATTGACTAAAAAAGGAGCGGACCCTTCCAATTGGTCGCCTGCAGCCGAGTCTGCCTTTCGGGCCTTAAAACAGGCCTTTGTCTCGGCTCCTGTTCTCAGGCACCCTAACCCGGAGCTCCCCTTTATAGTCGAGGTAGATGCCTCAGAGGTTGGAGTGGGGGCTATCCTATCTCAGGAAGATCCGGAGTCTCAGGAATTACACCCGTGTGCCTTCATGTCCAGGAAATTCTCTTCCGCAGAATCCAACTATGACGTTGGTAATCGAGAATTGCTGGCAGTTAAATGGGCTTTCGAGGAGTGGAGGCACTGGCTGGAGGGAGCTAGGCATACTATTACAGTGTTTACTGACCATAAGAACCTGCAGTATATTGAGTCAGCTAAACGGCTTAATGCTCGGCAGGCACGTTGGGCATTGTTTTTTACTCGTTTCAGGTTTATTATCACCTTCAGGCCCGGTTCCAAAAATACTAAAGCTGATGCCCTGTCACGTTGTTTTCTTCCGGTTCACAATAACCATCCTGCTGCTACCCCCATAGTTCCATCATCTGTCATCCGGGCAGGCCTCACACAGGATTTATTTACTCAGTTAGTCCAGCTTCAACAGCAGGCTCCTAAACCGACTCCTGCTGATCGTCTCTTTGTCCCTGAATTTCTGAGAGGCACTGTTTTAGCTGAGTTTCATGACAACAAAGTCTCTGGTCATCCAGGTATCACTAAGACCTTGGAGTTAGTCTCTCGCTCGGTGTGGTGGCCTAGTCTTTCTAAAGATGTAAGGGAATTTGTCCATTCCTGTCAGGTTTGTGCACGGCATAAGGTTCCTCGTTCATTGCCGATCGGGCAACTCGTACCTCTAGCCGTTCCTCTCAGGCCATGGTCACATATATCCATGGATTTCGTGGTGGACCTTCCTCTTTCAGCCGGATTTCGAGTCATTTGGGTGGTAGTAGATCGTTTTAGTAAGATGGCTCATTTCATTGCTCTTCCCCGATTACCCTCTGCTCAAGGGTTGGCAGTCTTGTTTCTCCGTCATGTGTTCAGGCTCCATGGGTTGCCCAGGGATATTGTCTCTGATCGGGGTCCGCAATTCATTGCTCGTTTCTGGAAACGTTTTTGTGCCTCATTAAATATGAAACTCTCTTTAACATCTGGGTACCATCCACAATCTAACGGACAAACCGAACGAGTTAACCAGTCATTAAAACAGTATTTACGGTTGTATTCGGCCAAACTCCAGAATGATAGGTCTGAATTTCTTCCGTTAGCCGAATTTGCTTATAATAACTCTTGTCATTCTTCCACCAAGGAGTCCCCATTCTTTTCAGTCTTTGGCTTTCATCCTAGAGCCAACTCTTTTTTTCCTCATTCTCCAGTCTCGTTGACCTTAACCTCCCATCTCAGAACAATTTGGAGAAAGGTGCACCTTGCCTTGAGAAAAGCTGCCTTCCGAGAAAATAAATTTTCTGATAGGCTCCGACGTCCTTGCACTTTTAAGGTGGGAAATAAGGTATGGTTGTCAACTCGCAACATCAAGCTCCGACAACCTTTGGCAAGATTGGGACCCAAATTTATTGGACCATTCCTTATCATTAAGAAGGTCAACCCAGTTGCTTTTCGGCTACGCTTGCCGAGATCTCTCAAAATTGGCAATACTTTTCACTGTTCTCTTTTGAAACAGTATTTTTCTTCCAGAAGATTTCCTCGGTTGACTTCCCAGGGTAGATCTCCGGTGGATGTTCAGGGGCAACAAGAGTTCTTGGTGGAGAAGGTTTTAGATTCTAAGCTTTCTCGGGGTCGGCTCTATTTTTTGGTCCACTGGAAAGGTTATGGCCCTGAAGAAAGATCTTGGGTGTTGGATAAAGATTTACATGCTCCCAAGCTGAAGAGGATTTTCTTTCAGGAGTTTCCTCTGAAACCTGGCTCTAGGGGTTCTTTAACACCTCCTCAAGGGGGGGGGGTACTGTTAGGCGCGGAGGTCTTCGGCCGTGCCCTGACTGAGCAGCGGTCATTGCCGCCGCGCCTCTCTCCTTCCCTGTCCCCCGCACAGCGCCTAGCAACGCCAGGACGCCGTGCGCACGATAGCCGCCGGGTCCCTGGCAATGCAGGACGCCGTGCGTGCAGGGCCGCCGGGTGCATAGCAACGGGGACGCCACAGGTGGACCGCGTTCCCCGTTGCTAAGAATAGTTAATTAGGTTGCTCGTGCAGCAGGGCAGCTGCACGGCAACTAGTCATTAGGGTCTGGGGGCTGGTCCTGCTGGCCCTCCTGTTATTGGCCAGCAGGGCCTTTTTATGTGAGCCAGCACACTGCAGCCCCGCCGGTGATAGCTTCTTTTATGCTGTTCCTGCCTTGCAGAACTCTGTTCCTGTCAGCCGTGTTTGGTGGATCTTGCTCCCTGCCCTTTGGTACTTTGGAGGTCCGAAGCCGGTCCTGGGAATCCTTCTAGTCCTTGCGAACCTGTTTGTCATCTGGGGTTCTCTCCCGGTTTCGTGAGTAGCGGCTTCTGCCGCGTGTTGTGGCCTATGCCGCTTAGTGTTTACATTACTGTGAATTGGTGAATTTGCGGAGGTTTCCGCTTTCACTGTCCTCCCCAGAACTCGGCGATGCCGTGTAGGGGAGTGGACAGTGGTTTCTTTGTAGTTCTTTTTCCTTTGGCGGCGTGCCGCACATACGTTTAGTTTTTAGGTAGTTTATAGCCCCTAGCGTGGTTGTTTCAGTTAGAGGTCCCCTTGTTATTACCCTGTCTCAGTTCACGCCTTGTCTCTCTTTAAGACCTGAGGGGGCATCGGAGTTGGGAAGACCTAATCCGCCCTTCAAACGTGGCTGCCATGGGCCCAAGAAACCATAGTCGTTCAGGCGTGAATTGATAACACGGGTAAGACAACGGAGGTAGGGTGCTAGGGGCTATTTCCTTCCCATTTCCCAATCCCAGCATTCCGTCTTGGTGCTCAGGACTCACTACATAAGATCTTCCCTGTCCTGAGCATCAGGATCGTAACACACTGCTACCTGTGGCCATTGTGTATAAGTGGCGCTGCTACCTGTGGGCACTGTGTATAAGCAGCTCTGCCACCTGTGGCCATTGTGTGTAGAACCAACTCTGCTACCTGTGGGCACTGTGTGTATACGCGGCTCTGCTGCCTGTGGGTATTGTGTGTATACGTGCTTCTGCTACCTGTGCCCATTGTGTGTATAAGCGCCTCTGCTACCTGTGGCCACTGTGTGCATAAGCACCTCTGCTACCTGTGGGTATTGTGTGTATAAGCGGCTCTGGTACCTGTGGCCACTGTGTGTATAAGCGCCTCTGCTACCTGTGGGCACTGTGTGCATAAGCGCCTCTGCTACCTGTGGGCACTGTGTGCATAAGCGCCTCTGGTACCTGTGGGTATTGTGTGTATAAGCGGCTCTGCTACCTGTGGGTACTGTGTGTATAAGTGGCTCTGCTACCTGTGGCCATTGTGTGTATAAGCGCTGCTGCTACCTGTGGCCACAGCACTTTGGTGTCTTATCTATAGCAGTATATACTACACTATGTTGTTCATTGTGCCCTGCGGCCACTCTGCACGCCCTCACAAAGGGCTACGCCCCCTTGACAATCGCACTCCCTTCCCCCTTGCAATATTTACCCACTGCCATAAAAACATTTTCAGGTAATACTCCATATAATAACAATTATAGCACAGTTGAAGCCCGTGCAGGGGTTACCGGGTCTTAGCCTCTTGCAGCGGTATTTTCTCTCTAACAGCATGCCTCTCTTTATCCTCTCCCTACCACCCTGACTCTCCCTATCCTTTACCGATCGCACAGCGTTTCTGTACATTCCCTTTCTCCCCCCCCCCCCATTACGCCTCTCTATCTTTTCTCAACCAGACACCATTTCTGTATGCCCTCTATACTGCCCTGCATTTCTGATTCTGTTACCTACCAGCCTGCGTATGTTCAAAGACCTGCAGGGGTTAACGGGGCGTAGCCCCTTCCGACAGTGTGAAGAGCGTCCGTAGGGCGCGATGAATCACCTAGTATATATATATATATATATATATAAAAATTTATTTTTTTGGGGGGGTGGGGGTTGTCACCTTTCTGCCACAAACAAGCCTCTTCTGTGTACCACAAACCCTCGCCATGATTCAGACAAGGTGCCTCGCTCCACTACCGCTGTTCTCGGCACAGGTTACTATCCCCAATTGTAGTCCACATGGATGGTAAAGTATGAAAAAGTAAAAAAAAAACCCTGAAAAAAAAAAAACTTGTGTAGACTATATGTGTGTCGAACATTGTCATGTCTAACTTTTGACCCTGTCGACCTTTTGAACAGTCTAGCTTTTATATGTTGACCTTTTGATCATGTCGACCTAATGCATATCTACCATTAGTGGTTATCCTATTGACTGTAGACCTTTTTAGTGTAGATCTGTTTACCGGATACCTTTTTACTAGAGATGTGCACCGGAAATTTTTCGGGTTTTGTGTTTTGGTTTTGGATTCGGTTCCGCGGCCGTGTTTTGGATTCGGACGCGTTTTGGCAAAACCTCCCTAAAAAATATTTGTCGGATTCGGGTGTGTTTTGGATTCGGGTGTTTTTTTTCAAAAAACCCTCAAAAACAGCTTAAATCATAGAATTTGGGGGTCATTTTGATCCCATAGTATTATTAACCTCAATAACCATAATTTCCACTCATTTCCAGTCTATTCTGAACACCTCACACCTCACAATATTATTTTTAGTCCTAAAATTTGCACCGAGGTCGCTGGATGACTAAGCTAAGCGACCCAAGTGGGCGGCACAAACACTTGGCCCATCTAGGAGTGGCACTGCAGTGTCAGACAGGATGACACTTAAAAAAATTAGCCCCAAACATCACATGATGCAGAGATAAATAAAAAAAGAGGTGCAAGATGGAATTGTCCTTGGGCCCTCCGACCCACCCTTATGTTGTATAAACAGGACATGCACACTTTAACAAACCCATTATTTCAGTCACAGGGTCTGCCACACGTATGTGGCTGAAATGACTGGTTGGTCCCAGGGTAGATCTCCGGTGGATGTTCAGGGGCAACAAGAGTTCTTGGTGGAGAAGGTTTTAGACTCTAAGCTTTCTCGGGGTCGGCTCTATTTTTTGGTTCACTGGAAAGGTTATGGCCCTGAAGAAAGATCTTGGGTGTTGGATAAAGATTTACATGCTCCCAAGCTGAAGAGGATTTTCTTTCAGGAGTTTCCTCTGAAACCTGGCTCTAGGGGTTCTTTAACCCCTCCTCAAGGGGGGGGGTACTGTTAGGCGCGGAGGTCTTCGGCCGTGCCCTGACTGAGCAGCGGTCATGGCCGCCGCGCCTCTCTCCTTCCCTGTCCCCCGCACGGCGCCTAGCAACGACAGGACGCCGTGCGCACGATAGCCGCCGGGTCCCTGGCAACGCAGGACGCCGTGCGTGCAGGGCCGCCGGGTGCATAGCAATGGGGACGCCACAGGTGGACCGCGTTCCCCGTTGCTAAGAATAATTAATTAGGTTGCTCGTGCAGCAGGGCAGCTGCACGGCAACTAGTCATTAGGGTCTGGGGGCTGGTCCTGCTGGCCCTCCTGTTATTGGCCAGCAGGGCCTTTTTATGTGAGCCAGCACACTGCAGCCCCGCCGGTGATAGCTTCTTGTATGCAATCAAGAAGCAATCAATCTCTCCTTGCACAAACTGGTTCTACAGAGGCAGATGTCCACCTCCTCCTCATCGTCCGATTCATCACCCCTTTCACTGTGTACATCCCACTCCTCACAGAGTATTATTAATTCGTCCCCACTGGAATCCACCATCTCCCGTCCCTGTGTACTTTCTGGAGGCAATTGCTGGTGAATGTCTCAACGGAGTAATTGATCATAATTCATTTTGATGAACATCATCTTCTCCACATTTTCTGGAAGTAACCTCGTACACCGATTGCTGACAAGGTTACCAGCTGCACTAAACACTCTTTCGGAGTACACACTGGAGGGGGGGCAACTTAGGTAAAATAAAGCCAGTTTGTGCAAGGGCCTCCAAATTGCCTCTTTTTCCTGCCAGTATACGTACAGACTGTCTGATGTGCCTACTTGGATGCAGTCACTCATATAATCCTCCACCATTCTTTCAATGGTGACAGAATCATATGCAGTGACAGTAGACGACATGTCAGTAATCAGTAATCCGTCAGTCAGGACCAAATGTCAGCACTCGCTCCAGACTGCCCTGCATCACCGCCAACGGGTGGGCTCGGAATTCTTAGCCTTTTCCTCGCAGCCCCGGTTGCGGGAGAATGTGAAGGAGGAGCTGTTGACGGGTCACGTTCCGCTTGATTTGACAATTGTCTCACCAGCAGGTCTTTGAACGTGTGCAGACTTGTGTCTGCCGGAAAGAGAGATACAACATAGGCTTTAAACCTAGGATCGAGCACGGTGGCCAAAATGTAGTGCTCTGATTTCAACAGATTGACCACCCGTGAATCCTGGTTAAGCGAATTAAGGGCTCCATCCACAAGTCCCACATGCCTAGCAGAATCGCTCTGTTTTAGCTACTCCTTCAATCTCTCCAGCTGCTTCTGCAAAAGCCTGATGAGGGGAATGACCTGACTCAGGCTGGCAGTGTCTGAACTGACTTCACGTGTGGCAAGTTCAAAGGGTTGCAGAACCTTGCACAATGTTGAAATCATTCTCCACTGCGCTTGAGTCAGGTGCATTCCCCCTCCTTTGCCTATATCGAAGGCAGATGTATGGGCTTGAATGGCCTTTTGCTGCTCCTTCATCCTCTGAAGCATATAGAGGGTTGAATTCCACCTCATTACCACATCTTGCTTCAGATGATGGCGGGGCAGGTTCAGGGGTGTTTGCTGGTGCTCCAGTCTTCGGCACACGGTGGCTGAATGCCGAAAGTTGCCCACAATTCTTCGGGCCACCGACAGCATCTCTTGCATGCCCCTGTTGTTTTTTTTTAAATTCTGCACTACCAAATTCAATGTATGTGCAAAACATGGGACATGCTGGAATTTGCCCACATGTAATGCACGCACAATATTGGTGGTGTTGTCCGATGTCACAAATCCCCAGGAGAGTCCAATTGGGGTAAGCGATTCTGCGATGATGTTCCTCAGTTTCCGTAAGAGGTTGTCAGCTGTGTGCCTCTTATGGAAAGCAGTGATACAAAGCGTAGCCTGCCTAGGAACGAGTTGGCATTTGCGAGATGCTGCTACTGGCGCCGCCGCTGCTTTTCTTGCTGCGGGAGGCAATACATCTACCCAGTGGGCTGTCACAGTCATATAGTCCTGAGTCTGCCCTGCTCCACTTGTCCACATGTCCGTGGTTAAGTGGACATTGGGTACAACTGCATTTTTTAGGACATTGGTGACTATTTTTCTGACGTCTGTGTACATTCTCGGTATTGATTGCCTAGAGAAATGGAACCTAGATGGTATTTGGTACCGGGGACACAGTACCTCAAGCAATTCTCTAATTCCCTGTGAATTAACGGTGGATACCGGACACATGTTTAACACCAACACAGCTGCCAAGACCTGAGTTATCCGCTTTGCAGCAGGATGACTGCTGTGATATTTCATCTTCCTCGCAAAGGACTGTTGGACAGTCAATTGCTTACTGGAAGTAGTACAAGTGGTCTTCTGACTTCCCCTCTGGGATGACAATCGACTACCAGCAGCAACAACAGCAGCGCCAGCAGCAGTAGGCATTACACTCAAGGATCCATCGGAGGAATCCCAGTTAGGAGAGGTCTTGTCAGACTTGCCAGTGACATGGCCTGCAGGACTATTGGCATCCCTGTCTAAGGAGGAAATTGACACTGAGGGAGTTAGTGGTGTGGTTTGCAGGAGCTTGGGTACAAGAGGAAGGGATTTAGTTGTCAGTGGACTGCTTTTGCTGTCACCCAAAGTTTTTGAACTTGTCAATGACTTCTGATGAATGCGCTCCAGGTGACATATAAGGGAGGATGTTCCTAGGTGGTTAACGTCCTTACCCCTACTTATTACAGCTTGACAAAGGCAACACATGGCTTGACACTTGTTGTCCGCATTTCTGTTAAAATAATTCCACACCGAAGAGGTGATTTTTTTTTGTAATTTGACCAGGCATGTCAATGGCCATATTCATCCCACGGACAACAGGTGTCTCCCCGGGTGCCTGACTTAAACAAACCACCTCACCATCAGAATCCTACTTGTCAATTTCCTCCTCAGCGCCAGCAACACCCATATCCTCATCCTGGTGTACTTCAACAGTGACATCTTCAATTTGACTATCAGGAACTGGACTGTGGGTGCTCCTTCCAGCACTTGCAGGGGGCGTGCAAATGGTGGAAGGCGCCACCTCTTCCCGTCCAGTGTTGGGAAGGTCAGGCATCGCAACCGACACAATTGGACTCTCCTTGGGGATTTGTGATTTAGAAGAACGCACAGTTCTTTGCTGTGCTTTTGCCAACTTAAGTCTTTTCATTTTTCTAGCAGGAGGATGAGTGCTTCCATCCTCATGTGAAGCTGAACCACTAGCCATGAACATAGGCCAGGGCCTCAGCCGTTCCTTGCCACTCCGTGTTGTAAATGGCATATTGGCAAGTTTACGCTACTCCTCAGATGCTTTTCATTTAGATTTTTGGGTCATTTTACTGAACTTTAGTTTTTTGGATTTTACATGCACTCTACTATGACATTGGACGCAAAACCCAATCCACGCACTGAAAGGGGTCCCATGTTTACACATGGGACCCCTTTCCCCGACTGCTGGGACCCCCCATGACTGCTGTCAAAGAGGGTCCCTTCAGCCAATCAGGGAGCACCATGTCGTGGCACTCTCCTGATTGGCTGTGCGTGTCTGAGCTGTCAGGCGGCGCACTAGAGATACAATGTAGAGCATAGGCGCTCCATTGTATCCAATGGTGGAAACTTTACGGTCAGCGGTTGACCGCAAGTAACCTCGAGGTCAACCGCTGACCGCAAAGTTCCCACCATTGAATATAATGGAGCGCCTATGCGCTATGCGCCGCCTGACAGCTCAGACGCGCACAGCCAATCAGGAGAGTGCCACGACGTGACGCTCCCTGATTGGCTGAAGGGACCCTCTTTGACAGCAGTCACAGGGGGTTCCAGCAGTCGGGGAAAGGGGTCCCATGTGTAAACACGGGACCCCTTTCAGTGCGTGGATCGGGTTTTGCGTTTTATTATTTTGCCAAGTACGTGGATTACAAACTAAGAAGAGGACAGATCTACACAAGATTTTTGGGAGTATAATTTTATTTACAGGTAACCCGTGGATTCTACTGGTGAAGGGGACCGAGTCGTCGTGTCAACATAGGTAAGTATGTGTGTGTCGGTGTGCATGTATGTACTAAAGTTTTACTATCACAGTGTGTGTGTACTGCTTTTATTTGGGTATTTTTTTTGCAGTAGAACTACAGGTACCAGTGGGCCTGTTTTCCCCCCGCATGCTGGTACTTGTGGTTCTCCAAGTACCATCTTGCGGGGGAGGCTTGCTGGGACTTGTAGTTCTGCTACAAAAAAATAAGATTTTAAACCTACCGGTAAATCTTTTTCTCCTAGTCCGTAGAGGATGCTGGGGACTCCGTAAGGACCATGGGGTATAGACGGGCTCCGCAGGAGACATGGGCACTCTAAGACCTTTTAATGGGCGTGAGCTGGCTACTCCCTCTATGCCCCTCCTCCAGACCCCAGTTAATTCTGTGCCCCGAGGAGACTGGTCACAAACTAGGGGAGCTCTACTTAGTTTCTCTAGAGAAGACTTTTGTTAGGTTTTTTTATTTTCAGAGAGCACTGCTGGCAACAGGCTCCCTGCTTCGTGGGACTGAGGGGAGAGAAGCAGACCTACTTTACTGATAGGCTCTGCTTCTTAGGCTACTGGACACCATTAGCTCCAGAGGGTCGGAACTAGTGATGAGCGCCTGAAATTTTTCGGGTTTTGTGTTTAGGTTTTGGGTTCGGTTCCGCGGCCGTGTTTTGGGTTCGACCGCGTTTTGGCAAAACCTCACCGAATTTTTTTTGTCGGATTCGGGTGTGTTTTGGATTCGGGTGTTTTTTTCAAAAAACCCTAAAAAACAGCTTAAATCATAGAATTTGGGGGTCATTTTGATCCCATATTATTATTAACCTCAAAAACCATAATTTCCACTCATTTTCAGTCTATTCTGAATACCTCACACCTCACAATATTATTTTTAGTCCTAAAATTTGCACCGAGGTCGCTGGATGACTAAGCTAAGCGACCCTAGTGGCCGACACAAACACCTGGCCCATCTAGGAGTGGCACTGCAGTGTCACGCAGGATGTCCCTTCCAAAAAACCCTCCCCAAACAGCACATGACGCAAAGAAAAAAAGAGGCGCAATGAGGTAGCTGTGTGAGTAAGATTAGCGACCCTAGTGGCCGACACAAACACCGGGCCCATTTAGGAGTGGCACTGCAGTGTCACGCAGGATGTCCCTTCCAAAAAACCCTCCCCAAACAGCACATGACGCAAAGAAAAAAAGAGGCGCAATGAGGTAGCTGTGTGAGTAAGATTAGCGACCGTAGTGGCCGACACAAACACCGGGCCCATCTAGGAGTGGCACTGCAGTGTCACGCAGGATGGCCCTTCCAAAAAACCCTACCCAAACAGCACATGACGCAAAGAAAAAAAGAGGCGCAATGAGGTAGCTGACTGTGTGAGTAAGATAAGCGACCCTAGTGGCCGACACAAACACCGGGCCCATCTAGGAGTGGCACTGCAGTGTCACGCAGGATGTCCCTTCCAAAAAACCCTCCCCAAACAGCACATGACGCAAAGAAAAAAAGAGGCGCAATGAGGTAGCTGTGTGAGTAAGATTAGCGACCGTAGTGGCCGACACAAACACCGGGCCCATTTAGGAGTGGCACTGCAGTGTCACGCAGGATGTCCCTTCCAAAAAACCCTCCCCAAACAGCACATGACGCAAAGAAAAAAAGAGGCGCAATGAGGTAGCTGTGTGAGTAAGATTAGCGACCCTAGTGGCCGACACAAACACCGGGCCCATCTAGGAGTGGCACTGCAGTGTCACGTAGGATGTCCCTTCCAAAAAACCCTCCCCAAACAGCACATGACGCAAAGAAAAAAAGAGGCGCAATGAGGTAGCTGTGTGAGTAAGATTAGCGACCGTAGTGGCCGACACAAACACCGGGCCCATTTAGGAGTGGCACTGCAGTGTCACGCAGGATGTCCGTTCCAAAAAACCCTCCCCAAACAGCACATGACGCAAAGAAAAAAAGAGGCGCAATGAGGTAGCTGTGTGAGTAAGATTAGCGACCCTAGTGGCCGACACAAACACCGGGCCCATCTAGGAGTGGCACTGCAGTGTCACGCAGGATGTCCCTTCCAAAAAACCCTCCCCAAACAGCACATGACGCAAAGAAAAAAAGAGGCGCAATGAGGTAGCTGTGTGAGTAAGATTAGCGACCGTAGTGGCCGACACAAACACCGGGCCCATTTAGGAGTGGCACTGCAGTGTCACGCAGGATGTCCCTTCCAAAAAACCCTCCCCAAACAGCACATGACGCAAAGAAAAAAAGAGGCGCAATGAGGTAGCTGTGTGAGTAAGATTAGCGACCCTAGTGGCGACACAAACACCGGGCCCATCTAGGAGTGGCACTGCAGTGTCACGCAGGATGTCCCTTCCAAAAAACCCTCCCCAAACAGCACATGACGCAAAGAAAAAAAGAGGCGCAATGAGGTAGCTGTGTGAGTAAGATTAGCGACCCTAGTGGCGACACAAACACCGGGCCCATCTAGGAGTGGCACTGCAGTGTCACGCAGGATGTCCCTTCCAAAAAACCCTCCCCAAACAGCACATGACGCAAAGAAAAAAAGAGGCGCAATGAGGTAGCTGTGTGAGTAAGATTAGCGACCGTAGTGGCCGACACAAACACCGGGCCCATCTAGGAGTGGCACTGCAGTGTCACGCAGGATGGCCCTTCCAAAAAACCCTACCCAAACAGCACATGACGCAAAGAAAAAAAGAGGCGCAATGAGGTAGCTGACTGTGTGAGTAAGATAAGCGACCCTAGTGGCCGACACAAACACCGGGCCCATCTAGGAGTGGCACTGCAGTGTCACGCAGGATGTCCCTTCCAAAAAACCCTCCCCAAACAGCACATGACGCAAAGAAAAAAAGAGGCGCAATGAGGTAGCTGTGTGAGTAAGATTAGCGACCGTAGTGGCCGACACAAACACCGGGCCCATTTAGGAGTGGCACTGCAGTGTCACGCAGGATGTCCCTTCCAAAAAACCCTCCCCAAACAGCACATGACGCAAAGAAAAAAAGAGGCGCAATGAGGTAGCTGTGTGAGTAAGATTAGCGACCCTAGTGGCCGACACAAACACCGGGCCCATCTAGGAGTGGCACTGCAGTGTCACGTAGGATGTCCCTTCCAAAAAACCCTCCCCAAACAGCACATGACGCAAAGAAAAAAAGAGGCGCAATGAGGTAGCTGTGTGAGTAAGATTAGCGACCGTAGTGGCCGACACAAACACCGGGCCCATTTAGGAGTGGCACTGCAGTGTCACGCAGGATGTCCCTTCCAAAAAACCCTCCCCAAACAGCACATGACGCAAAGAAAAAAAGAGGCGCAATGAGGTAGCTGTGTGAGTAAGATTAGCGACCCTAGTGGCCGACACAAACACCGGGCCCATCTAGGAGTGGCACTGCAGTGTCACGCAGGATGTCCCTTCCAAAAAACCCTCCCCAAACAGCACATGACGCAAAGAAAAAAAGAGGCGCAATGAGGTAGCTGTGTGAGTAAGATTAGCGACCGTAGTGGCCGACACAAACACCGGGCCCATTTAGGAGTGGCACTGCAGTGTCACGCAGGATGTCCCTTCCAAAAAACCCTCCCCAAACAGCACATGACGCAAAGAAAAAAAGAGGCGCAATGAGGTAGCTGTGTGAGTAAGATTAGCGACCCTAGTGGCGACACAAACACCGGGCCCATCTAGGAGTGGCACTGCAGTGTCACGCAGGATGTCCCTTCCAAAAAACCCTCCCCAAACAGCACATGACGCAAAGAAAAAAAGAGGCGCAATGAGGTAGCTGTGTGAGTAAGATTAGCGACCGTAGTGGCCGACACAAACACCGGGCCCATTTAGGAGTGGCACTGCAGTGTCACGCAGGATGTCCCTTCCAAAAAACCCTCCCCAAACAGCACATGACGCAAAGAAAAAAAGAGGCGCAATGAGGTAGCTGTGTGAGTAAGATTAGCGACCCTAGTGGCCGACACAAACACCGGGCCCATCTAGGAGTGGCACTGCAGTGTCACGTAGGATGTCACTTCCAAAAAACCCTCCCCAAACAGCACATGACGCAAAGAAAAAAAGAGGCGCAATGAGGTAGCTGTGTGAGTAAGATTAGCGACCGTAGTGGCCGACACAAACACCGGGCCCATTTAGGAGTGGCACTGCAGTGTCACGCAGGATGTCCCTTCCAAAAAACCCTCCCCAAACAGCACATGACGCAAAGAAAAAAAGAGGCGCAATGAGGTAGCTGTGTGAGTAAGATTAGCGACCCTAGTGGCCGACACAAACACCGGGCCCATCTAGGAGTGGCACTGCAGTGTCACGCAGGATGTCCCTTCCAAAAAACCCTCCCCAAACAGCACATGACGCAAAGAAAAAAAGAGGCGCAATGAGGTAGCTGTGTGAGTAAGATTAGCGACCGTAGTGGCCGACACAAACACCGGGCCCATTTAGGAGTGGCACTGCAGTGTCACGCAGGATGTCCCTTCCAAAAAACCCTCCCCAAACAGCACATGACGCAAAGAAAAAAAGAGGCGCAATGAGGTAGCTGTGTGAGTAAGATTAGCGACCCTAGTGGCGACACAAACACCGGGCCCATCTAGGAGTGGCACTGCAGTGTCACGCAGGATGTCCCTTCCAAAAAACCCTCCCCAAACAGCACATGACGCAAAGAAAAAAAGAGGCGCAATGAGGTAGCTGTGTGAGTAAGATTAGCGACCCTAGTGGCGACACAAACACCGGGCCCATCTAGGAGTGGCACTGCAGTGTCACGCAGGATGTCCCTTCCAAAAAACCCTCCCCAAACAGCACATGACGCAAAGAACAAAAGAGGCGCAATGAGGTAGCTGTGTGAGTAAGATTAGCGACCGTAGTGGCCGACACAAACACCGGGCCCATCTAGGAGTGGCACTGCAGTGTCACGCAGGATGGCCCTTCCAAAAAACCCTACCCAAACAGCACATGACGCAAAGAAAAAAAGAGGCGCAATGAGGTAGCTGACTGTGTGAGTAAGATAAGCGACCCTAGTGGCCGACACAAACACCGGGCCCATCTAGGAGTGGCACTGCAGTGTCACGCAGGATGTCCCTTCCAAAAAACCCTCCCCAAACAGCACATGACGCAAAGAAAAAAAGAGGCGCAATGAGGTAGCTGTGTGAGTAAGATTAGCGACCGTAGTGGCCGACACAAACACCGGGCCCATTTAGGAGTGGCACTGCAGTGTCACGCAGGATGTCCCTTCCAAAAAACCCTCCCCAAACAGCACATGACGCAAAGAAAAAAAGAGGCGCAATGAGGTAGCTGTGTGAGTAAGATTAGCGACCCTAGTGGCCGACACAAACACCGGGCCCATCTAGGAGTGGCACTGCAGTGTCACGTAGGATGTCCCTTCCAAAAAACCCTCCCCAAACAGCACATGACGCAAAGAAAAAAAGAGGCGCAATGAGGTAGCTGTGTGAGTAAGATTAGCGACCGTAGTGGCCGACACAAACACCGGGCCCATTTAGGAGTGGCACTGCAGTGTCACGCAGGATGTCCCTTCCAAAAAACCCTCCCCAAACAGCACATGACGCAAAGAAAAAAAGAGGCGCAATGAGGTAGCTGTGTGAGTAAGATTAGCGACCCTAGTGGCCGACACAAACACCGGGCCCATCTAGGAGTGGCACTGCAGTGTCACGCAGGATGTCCCTTCCAAAAAACCCTCCCCAAACAGCACATGACGCAAAGAAAAAAAGAGGCGCAATGAGGTAGCTGTGTGAGTAAGATTAGCGACCGTAGTGGCCGACACAAACACCGGGCCCATTTAGGAGTGGCACTGCAGTGTCACGCAGGATGTCCCTTCCAAAAAACCCTCCCCAAACAGCACATGACGCAAAGAAAAAAAGAGGCGCAATGAGGTAGCTGTGTGAGTAAGATTAGCGACCCTAGTGGCGACACAAACACCGGGCCCATCTAGGAGTGGCACTGCAGTGTCACGCAGGATGTCCCTTCCAAAAAACCCTCCCCAAACAGCACATGACGCAAAGAAAAAAAGAGGCGCAATGAGGTAGCTGTGTGAGTAAGATTAGCGACCCTAGTGGCGACACAAACACCGGGCCCATCTAGGAGTGGCACTGCAGTGTCACGCAGGATGTCCCTTCCAAAAAACCCTCCCCAAACAGCACATGACGCAAAGAACAAAAGAGGCGCAATGAGGTAGCTGTGTGAGTAAGATTAGCGACCGTAGTGGCCGACACAAACACCGGGCCCATCTAGGAGTGGCACTGCAGTGTCACGCAGGATGTCCCTTCCAAAAAACCCTCCCCAAACAGCACATGACGCAAAGAAAAAAAGAGGCGCAATGAGGTAGCTGTGTGAGTAAGATTAGCGACCGTAGTGGCCGACACAAACACCGGGCCCATTTAGGAGTGGCACTGCAGTGTCACGCAGGATGTCCCTTCCAAAAAACCCTCCCCAAACAGCACATGACGTAAAGAAAAAAAGTGGCGCAATGAGGTAGCTGTGTGAGTAAGATTAGCGACCGTAGTGGCCGACACAAACACCGGGCCCATTTAGGAGTGGCGCTGCAGTGTCACGCAGGATGTCCCTTCCAAAAAACCCTCCCCAAACAGCACATGACGTAAAGAAAAAAAGTGGCGCAATGAGGTAGCTGTGTGAGTAAGATTAGCGACCGTAGTGGCCGACACAAACACCGGGCCCATTTAGGAGTGGCACTGCAGTGTCACGCAGGATGTCCCTTCCAAAAAACCCTCCCCAAACAGCACATGACGCAAAGAAAAAAAGAGGCGCAATGAGGTAGCTGTGTGAGTAAGATTAGCGACCCTAGTGGCCGACACAAACACCGGGCCCATCTAGGAGTGGCACTGCAGTGTCACGCAGGATGTCCCTTCCAAAAAACCCTCCCCAAACAGCACATGACACAAAGAAAAAAAGAGGCGCAATGAGGTAGCTGTGTGAGTAAGATTAGCGACCCTAGTTGCCGACACAAACACCGGGCCCATCTAGGAGTGGCACTGCAGTGTCACGCAGGATGGCCCTTCCAAAAAACCCTCCCCAAACAGCACATTACGCAAAGAAAAAAAGAGGCGCAATGAGGTAGCTGACTGTGTGAGTAAGATAAGCGACCCTAGTGGCCGACACAAACACCGGGCCCATTTAGGAGTGGCACTGCAGTGTCACGCAGGATGTCCCTTCCAAAAAACCCTCCCCAAACAGCACATGACGCAAAGAAAAATAAAAGAAAAAAGAGGTGCAAGATGGGATTGTCCTTGGGCCCTCCCACCCACCCTTATGTTGTATAAACAAAACAGGACATGCACACTTTAACCAACCCATCTTTTCAGTGACAGGGTCTGCCACACGACTGTGACTGATATGACGGGTTGGTTTGGACCCCCCCCAAAAAAGAAGCAATTAATCTCTCCTTGCACAAACTGGCTCTACAGAGGCAAGATGTCCACCTCATCATCATCCTCCGATATATCACCGTGTACATCCCCCTCCTCACAGATTATCAATTCGTCCCCACTGGAATCCACCATCTCAGCTCCCTGTGTACTTTGTGGAGGCAATTGCTGCTGGTCAATGTCTCCGCGGAGGAATTGATTATAATTCATTTTAATGAACATCATCTTCTCCACATTTTCTGGATGTAACCTCGTACGCCGATTGCTGACAAGGTGAGCGGCGGCACTAAACACTCTTTCGGAGTACACACTTGTGGGAGGGCAACTTAGGTAGAATAAAGCCAGTTTGTGCAAGGGCCTCCAAATTGCCTCTTTTTCCTGCCAGTATAAGTACGGACTGTCTGACGTGCCTACTTGGATGCGGTCACTCATATAATCCTCCACCATTCTTTCAATGGGGAGAGAATCATATGCAGTGACAGTAGACGACATGTCCGTAATCGTTGTCAGGTCCTTCAGTCCGGACCAGATGTCAGCATCAGCAGTCGCTCCAGACTGCCCTGCATCACCGCCAGCGGGTGGGCTCGGAATTCTGAGCCTTTTCCTCGCACCCCCAGTTGCGGGAGAATGTGAAGGAGGAGATGTTGACAGGTCGCGTTCCGCTTGACTTGACAATTTTCTCACCAGCAGGTCTTTCAACCCCAGCAGACTTGTGTCTGCCGGAAAGAGAGATCCAAGGTAGGCTTTAAATCTAGGATCGAGCATGGTGGCCAAAATGTAGTGCTCTGATTTCAACAGATTGACCACCCGTGAATCCTTGTTAAGCGAATTAAGGGCTCCATCCACAAGTCCCACATGCCTAGCGGAATCGCTCCGTGTTAGCTCCTCCTTCAATGTCTCCAGCTTCTTCTGCAAAAGCCTGATGAGGGGAATGACCTGACTCAGGCTGGCAGTGTCTGAACTGACTTCACGTGTGGCAAGTTCAAAGGGCAGCAGAACCTTGCACAACGTTGAAATCATTCTCCACTGCGCTTGAGACAGGTGCATTCCACCTCCTATATCGTGCTCAATTGTATAGGCTTGAATGGCCTTTTGCTGCTCCTCCAACCTCTGAAGCATATAGAGGGTTGAATTCCACCTCGTTACCACTTCTTGCTTCAGATGATGGCAGGGCAGGTTCAGTAGTTTTTGGTGGTGCTCCAGTCTTCTGTACGTGGTGCCTGTACGCCGAAAGTGTCCCGCAATTCTTCTGGCCACCGACAGCATCTCTTGCACGCCCCTGTCGTTTTTTAAATAATTCTGCACCACCAAATTCAAGGTATGTGCAAAACATGGGACGTGCTGGAATTTGCCCATATTTAATGCACACACAATATTGCTGGCGTTGTCCGATGCCACAAATCCACAGGAGAGTCCAATTGGGGTAAGCCATTCCGCGATGATCTTCCTCAGTTGCCGTAAGAGGTTTTCAGCTGTGTGCGTATTCTGGAAAGCGGTGATACAAAGCGTAGCCTGCCTAGGAAAGAGTTGGCGTTTGCGAGATGCTGCTACTGGTGCCGCCGCTGCTGTTCTTGCGGCGGGAGTCCATACATCTACCCAGTGGGCTGTCACAGTCATATAGTCCTGACCCTGCCCTGCTCCACTTGTCCACATGTCCGTGGTTAAGTGGACATTGGGTACAGCTGCATTTTTTAGGACACTGGTGACTCTTTTTCTGAGGTCTGTGTACATTTTCGGTATCGCCTGCCTAGAGAAATGGAACCTAGATGGTATTTGGTACCGGGGACACAGTACCTCCAACAAGTCTCTAGTTGGCTCTGCAGTAATGATGGATACCGGAACCACGTTTCTCACCACCCAGGATGCCAAGGCCTCAGTTATCCGCTTTGCAGTAGGATGACTGCTGTGATATTTCATCTTCCTCGCAAAGGACTGTTGGACAGTCAATTGCTTGGTGGAAGTAGTAAAAGTGGTCTTACGACTTCCCCTCTGGGATGACCATCGACTCCCAGCAGCAACAACAGCAGCGCCAGCAGCAGTAGGCGTTACACGCAAGGATGCATCGGAGGAATCCCAGGCAGGAGAGGAATCATCAGAATTGCCAGTGACATGGCCTGCAGGACTATTGGCATTCCTGGGGAAGGAGGAAATTGACACTGAGGGAGTTGGTGGGGTGGTTTGCGTGAGCTTGGTTACAAGAGGAAGGGATTTACTGGTCAGTGGACTGCTTCCGCTGTCACCCAAAGTTTTTGAACCTGTCACTGACTTATTATGAATGCGTTGCAGGTGACGTATAAGGGAGGATGTTCCGAGGTGGTTAACGTCCTTACCCCTACTTATTACAGCTTGACAAAGGGAACACACGGCTTGACACCTGTTGTCCGCATTTCTGTTGAAATACCTCCACACCGAAGAGCTGATTTTTTTTGGTATTTTCACCAGGCATGTCAACGGCCATATTCCTCCCACGGACAACAGGTGTCTCCCCGGGTGCCTGACTTAAACAAACCACCTCACCATCAGAATCCTCCTGGTCAATTTCCTCCCTAGCGCCAGCAACACCCATATCCTCCTCATCCTGGTGTACTTCAACACTGACATCTTCAATCTGACTATCAGGAACTGGACTGCGGGTGCTCCTTCCAGCACTTGCAGGGGGCGTGCAAATGGTGGAAGGCGCATGCTCTTCACGTCCAGTGTTGGGAAGGTCAGGCATTGCAACCGACACAATTGGACTCTCCTTGTGGATTTGGGATTTCGAAGAACGCACAGTTCTTTGCGGTGCTACTGCTTTTGCCAGCTTGAGTCTTTTCATTTTTCTAGCGAGAGGCTGAGTGCCTCCATCCTCATGTGAAGCTGAACCACTAGCCATGAACATAGGCCAGGGCCTCAGCCGTTCCTTGCCACTCCGTGTGGTAAATGGCATATTGGCAAGTTTACGCTTCTCCTCCGACAATTTTATTTTAGGTTTTGGAGTCCTTTTTTTACTGATATTTGGTGTTTTGGATTTGACATGCTCTGTACTAGGACATTGGGCATCGGCCTTGGCAGACGACGTTGCTGGCATTTCATCGTCTCGGCCATGACTAGTGGCAGCAGCTTCAGCACGAGGTGGAAGTGGATCTTGATCTTTCCCTAATTTTGGAACCTCAACATTTTTGTTCTCCATATTTTAATAGGCACAACTAAAAGGCACCTCAGGTAAACAATGGAGATGGATGGATACTAGTATACAATTATGGACGGACTGCCGAGTGCCGACACAGAGGTAGCTACAGCCGTGGACTACCGTACTGTACTGTGTCTGCTGCTAATATAGACTGGTTGATAAAGAGATGTAGTAGTATGTATGTATAAAGAAGAAAGAAAAAAAAACCACGGGTAGGTGGTATACAATTATGGACGGACTGCCGAGTGCCGACACAGAGGTAGCTACAGCCGTGAACTACCGTACTGTACTGTGTCTGCTGCTAATATAGACTGGTTGATAAAGAGATGTAGTAGTATGTATGTATAAAGAAGAAAGAAAAAAAAACCTCGGGTAGGTGGTATACAATTATGGACGGACTGCCGAGTGCCGACACAGAGGTAGCTACAGCCGTGGACTACCGTACTGTACTGTGTCTGCTGCTAATATAGACTGGTTGATAAAGAGATGTAGTAGTATGTATGTATAAAGAAGAAAGAAAAAAAAACCTCGGGTAGGTGGTATACAATTATGGACGGACTGCCGAGTGCCGACACAGAGGTAGCTACAGCCGTGAACTACCGTACTGTACTGTGTCTGCTGCTAATATAGACTGGTTGATAAAGAGATGTAGTAGTATGTATGTATAAAGAAGAAAGAAAAAAAAAACCACGGGTAGGTGGTATACAATTATGGACGGACTGCCGAGTGCCGACACAGAGGTAGCTACAGCCGTGGACTACCGTACTGTACTGTGTCTGCTGCTAATATAGACTGGTTGATAAAGAGATGTAGTAGTATGTATGTATAAAGAAGAAAGAAAAAAAAACCACGGGTAGGTGGTATACAATTATGGACGGACTGCCGAGTGCCGACACAGAGGTAGCTACAGCCGTGAACTACCGTACTGTACTGTGTCTGCTGCTAATATAGACTGGTTGATAAAGAGATGTAGTAGTATGTATGTATAAAGAAGAAAGAAAAAAAAACCACGGGTAGGTGGTATACAATTATGGACGGACTGCCGAGTGCCGACACAGAGGTAGCTACAGCCGTGAACTACCGTACTGTACTGTGTCTGCTGCTAATATAGACTGGTTGATAAAGAGATGTAGTAGTATGTATGTATAAAGAAGAAAGAAAAAAAAACCACGGGTAGGTGGTATACAATTATGGACGGACTGCCGAGTGCCGACACAGAGGTAGCTACAGCCGTGGACTACCGTACTGTACTGTGTCTGCTGCTAATATAGACTGGTTGATAAAGAGATGTAGTAGTATGTATGTATAAAGAAGAAAGAAAAAAAAACCTCGGGTAGGTGGTATACAATTATGGACGGACTGCCGAGTGCCGACACAGAGGTAGCTACAGCCGTGAACTACCGTACTGTACTGTGTCTGCTGCTAATATAGACTGGTTGATAAAGAGATGTAGTAGTATGTATGTATAAAGAAGAAAGAAAAAAAAACCTCGGGTAGGTGGTATACAATTATGGACGGACTGCCGAGTGCCGACACAGAGGTAGCTACAGCCGTGGACTACCGTACTGTACTGTGTCTGCTGCTAATATAGACTGGTTGATAAAGAGATGTAGTAGTATGTATGTATAAAGAAGAAAGAAAAAAAAACCTCGGGTAGGTGGTATACAATTATGGACGGACTGCCGAGTGCCGACACAGAGGTAGCTACAGCCGTGAACTACCGTACTGTACTGTGTCTGCTGCTAATATAGACTGGTTGATAAAGAGATGTAGTAGTATGTATGTATAAAGAAGAAAGAAAAAAAAAACCACGGGTAGGTGGTATACAATTATGGACGGACTGCCGAGTGCCGACACAGAGGTAGCTACAGCCGTGGACTACCGTACTGTACTGTGTCTGCTGCTAATATAGACTGGTTGATAAAGAGATGTAGTAGTATGTATGTATAAAGAAGAAAGAAAAAAAAACCACGGGTAGGTGGTATACAATTATGGACGGACTGCCGAGTGCCGACACAGAGGTAGCTACAGCCGTGAACTACCGTACTGTACTGTGTCTGCTGCTAATATAGACTGGTTGATAAAGAGATGTAGTAGTATGTATGTATAAAGAAGAAAGAAAAAAAAACCACGGGTAGGTGGTATACAATTATGGACGGACTGCCGAGTGCCGGCACAGAGGTAGCTACAGCCGTGAACTACCGTACTGTACTGTGTCTGCTGCTAATATAGACTGGTTGATAAAGAGATGTAGTAGTATGTATGTATAAAGAAGAAAGAAAAAAAAACCACGGGTAGGTGGTATACAATTATGGACGGACTGCCGAGTGCCGACACAGAGGTAGCTACAGCCGTGGACTACTGTACTGTACTGTGTCTGCTGCTAATATAGACTGGTTGATAAAGAGATGTAGTAGTATGTATGTATAAAGAAGAAAGAAAAAAAAACCTCGGGTAGGTGGTATACAATTATGGACGGACTGCCGAGTGCCGACACAGAGGTAGCTACAGCCGTGAACTACCGTACTGTACTGTGTCTGCTGCTAATATAGACTGGTTGATAAAGAGATGTAGTAGTATGTATGTATAAAGAAGAAAGAAAAAAAAACCACGGGTAGGTGGTATACAATTATGGACGGACTGCCGAGTGCCGACACAGAGGTAGCTACAGCCGTGAACTACCGTACTGTACTGTGTCTGCTGCTAATATAGACTGGTTGATAAAGAGATGTAGTAGTATGTATGTATAAAGAAGAAAGAAAAAAAAACCATGGGTAGGTGGTATACAATTATGGACGGACTGCCGAGTGCCGACACAGAGGTAGCTACAGCCGTGGACTACCGTACTGTACTGTGTCTGCTGCTAATATAGACTGGTTGATAAAGAGATGTAGTAGTATGTATGTATAAAGAAGAAAGAAAAAAAAACACGGGTAGGTGGTATACAATTATGGATGGACTGCCGAGTGCCGACACAGAGGTAGCTACAGCCGTGAACTACCGTACTGTGTCTGCTGCGACTGGATGATAAATAATGATATAAAAAATATATATATATCACTACTGCAGCCGGACAGGTATATATTATATGATGACGGACCTGCTGGACACTGTCTGTCAGCAGAATGAGTTTTTTATAGAATTAAAAAAAAAACACCACACAAGTGAAGTCACACGACGAGTGTTTAACTTTTTCAGGCAATCACAATATAGTATACTACTAACTATACTGGTGGTCAGTGTGGTCAGGTCACTGGTCAGTCACACTGGCAGTGGCACTCCTGCAGCAAAAGTGTGCACTGTTTAATTTTAATATAATATGTACTCCTGGCTCCTGCTATAACCTATAACTGGCACTGCAGTGCTCCCCAGTCTCCCCCACAATTATAAGCTGTGTGAGCTGAGCACAGTCAGATATATATACATAGATGATGCAGCACACTGGGCTGAGCAGTGCACACAGATATGGTATGTGACTGAGTCACTGTGTGTATCGTTTTTTTCAGGCAGAGAACGGATATATTAAATAAAACTGCACTGTCTGGTGGTCACTGTGGTCAGTCACTAGTAAACTCTGCACTCTCTACACTTCTACAGTACTCCTAAGCTCCAGTAAATCAGGTCAATCTCTCTCTCTCTCTCTCTCTCTCTCTTCTAATCTAAATGGAGAGGACGCCAGCCACGTCCTCTCCCTATCAATCTCAATGCACGTGTGAAAATGGCGGCGACGCGCGGCTCCTTATATAGAATCCGAGTCTCGCGAGAATCCGACAGCGTCATGATGACGTTCGGGCGCGCTCGGGTTAACCGAGCAAGGCGGGAGGATCCGAGTCTGCTCGGACCCGTGAAAAAAACCTTGAAGTTCGGGCGGGTTCGGATTCAGAGAAACCGAACCCGCTCATCTCTAGTCGGAACACAGGTGTCGTCCTCGCTGTTCGTCCCAGAGCCGCGCCGCCGTCCTCCTCGCAGAGCCAGAAGATAGAAGCCGGGTGAGTATAGGAAACAAGAAGACTTCA
Organism: Pseudophryne corroboree; assembly: GCF_028390025.1. NCBI lineage: Eukaryota > Metazoa > Chordata > Amphibia > Anura > Myobatrachidae > Pseudophryne > Pseudophryne corroboree. The sequence continues at coordinate 553,578,523 of NC_086444.1, forward strand.
AAGGCGGCAGAAGACTTCAGATCTTCGTGAGGTACCGCACAGCGGTCGCGCTGCGCGCCATTGCTCCACACACACGCAAGGGTGCAGCAAGGGTGCAGGGTGCAGGGGGGTCACCCTGGGCAGCAATTTTAACCTCATATATAGGCTGGCACAAGTATAGATACTGCTGAGGCAGTATATAAAGCCCCGCTAGTATAAAGAAACAGCGGGACCGAAGCCCGCCATCGAGGGGGCGAGCTTGTTCCCTCAGCTCTAACCAGCGCCATTTTCTCCACAGCTTGCTGCAGAGAAGCTGTTCCCGGACTCTTCCCCTGCTGTACACAAGTAACAGGGTGCAAAACGAGGGGGGGGGGGGCACATTCATTTGGTGCAAAATGTATTATTATAAAAGCGCTTACTAGTTTGGGACTTTGTTTCAGAACCACAGGGCGCAGGGTGTGAGCTGGCATACTTTCTCTCTGTCTCTCCAAAGGGCCTTATTATGGGTCTGTCCCCATATCCATATATCCCAGTGTGTGTGGGGTGTCAGTACATGTGTGTCGACATGTCTGAAGCGGAAGGCTCTTCTAGGGAGGATGCAGAGCAGATGGTAGTATTGTCTCCGGAGGCACTGCCGACGGCTAATTGGGTTGACATGTGGAATGTTTTGAATGCAAATGTGGCTTTATTACATAAGAGATTGGACAAAGCAGAGTCCAAATGCAAACCAGGGAGTCACTCCATGGCTCTTACTGTGTCACAAGACCCTTCAGGGTCCCAAAAACGTCCCTTTACCCAGATAGCAGACACTGATACCGACACGGATTCCGACTCCAGTGTCGACTATTATGAGGCAAAGTTCCACCCAAGGGTGGCAAAGAGTATTCAATACATGATTATTGCAATAAAAGATGTATTACATATCATACAGGACCCGTCTGTCCCGGACACACGGGTCTGTATGTTTAAGTGGAAGAAACCTGAGGTAACATTTCCCCCATCACATGAGCTGAACGCTTTATTTGAAAAGGCTTGGGAAACTCCAGACAAGAGGCTGCAGATTCCCAAGAGAATTATAATGGCGTATCCTTTCCCCTCACAGGACAGGTTACGGTGGGAATCCTCACCCACGGTGAACAAGGCCCTTACGCGCTTGTCCAAAAAGGTGGCCCTACCGTCCCTGGACACGGCAACCTTTAAAGATCCTGCGGATTGCAGGCAGGAAACTACTTTAAAATCAATTTATGTGACTACGGGAGCCCTGCTCAGACTGGCGGTAGCGTCGGCATGGGTGGGGAGCGCAATTGCAGCATGGGCAGATAACTTGTCATCTGACATGGACACCCTCGATAAAGCCAGTGTTTTGTTGACATTAGGTCACATAAAGGACGCAGCGTTATATATGAGGGAGGCTGCGAAAGATATTGGGCTCTTGGGTTCAAGAGCAAATGCCATGGAAATTTCAGCTAGGAGGTCACTGTGGACCCGCCAATGGACGGGGGATGCTGACTCCAAGAGTCTTATGGAGGCTTTGCCTTACAAGGGTGAAGTTCTGTTTGGGGAAGGCCTTGCGGACCTGGTTTCCACAGCAACCGCGGGTAAGTCTTCTTTTCTGCCTTACATTCCCCCACAGCAAAAGAAAACACCTCAATACCAGATGCAGTCCTTTCGGTCTCATAAATTCAGAAAGGGGCACGGTTCATCCTTCCTCGCCAGTGGTAGAGGTAGGGGGAAAAGAACACCAGCTTCGGCTAGTTCCCAGGAGCAAAATTCCTCCCCGACCTCTACCAAATCCACCGCATGACGCTGGGGCCCTGCTGCTGGAGTCCGCACCGGTGGGGGCACGTCTTCAGCTCTTCAGCCAGGTCTGGGTTCATTCGGACTTGGATCCTTGGGTGATAGTAATTGTGTCCCAAGGCTACATACTGGAGTTCGAAGATGTGCCTCCACGCCGATTTTTCAAATCGGCCTTGCCAGCTTCTCTCCCAGAGAGAGCAATAGTTTTGGTGGCTATACAAAAGCTGTGTCAACAGCAAGTGATTATCCAGGTTCCCCAGTTGCAACAGGGAAAGGGGTTCTATTCAACCCTGTTTGTGGTCCCGAAGCCGGACGGTTCGGTCAGACCGATTCTGAACCTAAAATTCCTAAATCTATATTTGAAGAGATTCAAATTCAAAATGGAATCTCTCCGGGCAGTGATCTCCAGCCTGGAAGGGGGGGATTTTATGGTGTCACTAGACATAAAGGATGCATACCTGCATGTCCCCATATATCCTCCTCATCATGCGTTCCTGAGATTCGCTGTACAGGATTGTCATTACCAGTTTCAGACGTTGCCGTTTGGGCTTTCCACAGCCCCGAGGATTTTCACCAAGGTAATGGCAGAAATGATGGTACTCCTGCGCAAGCAGGGTGTCAAAATTATCCCGTACTTGGATGATTTCCTGATAAAAGCGAGATCAAGAGAACAATTACTGAAGAGCGTGGCTCTCTCTCTGAGGGTGCTACAACAACACGGCTGGCTTCTAAATTTTCAAAAGTCGTAGTTGGTCCCGGCAACTCGGCTGTCGTTTTTGGGCATGATTCTGGACACGGAACGGCAGAGGGTTTTTCTCCCAGTGGAAAAAGCTCTGGAACTCCAGAACATGGGCAGGGTTCTGCTGAAATCAAAAAGAGTGTCGATTCATCAATACACTCGAGTGTTGGGAAAGATGGTGGCGGCCTACGAGGCCATTCCATTTGGCAGGTTCCATGCAAGAACTTTTCAGTGGGACCTACTGAGCAAGTGGTCAGGGTCCCATCTCCAAATGCATCAGATGATAAGCCTGTCCCCCAGGGCCAGGATTTCTCTCCTGTGGTGGCTCCAGAGTGCTCGCCTTCTAGAGGGTTTCAGGTTTGGAATTCAAGATTGGGTGCTCGTGACCACGGACATGAGCCTCCGAGGTTGGGGAGCAGTCACACAGGGAAAAAAGTTTCAGGGAATATGGTCAAGCCAGAAGGCTTGTCTGCACATAAACGTGCTGGAATTAAGGGCCATATACAACGGCCTGAGACAGGCGGAGCATCTCCTTCGCAACCTACCCGTTCTGATCCAGTCAGACAATATCACAGCCGTGGCGCATGTAAACTGCCAGGGCGGAACAAGGAGCAGAGCAGCAATGGCGGAGGCCACCATGATTCTTCGCTGGACGGAAAATCATGTAAGCGCTCTGTCCGCAGTATTCATTCCGGGAGTGGACAACTGGGAAGCAGACTTCCTCAGCAGACACGATCTCCATCCAGGAGAGTGGGGACATCATCAAGAGGTCTTTGCAGAAGTGACAAGTTGTTGGGGACTCCCTCAAATAGACATGATGGCGTCACGCCTCAACAAGAAGCTTTGGACATTTTGTTCCAGGGCAAGGGACCCTCAGGCAATAGCAGTGGACGCGCTAGTAACACCGTGGGTGTATCAAGCGGTCTATGTGTTCCCTACGCTTCCGCTCATCTCAAAAATATTGAGAATCATAAGAACAAAAGTTCAGATGATACTCATTGTCCCAGATTGGCCTCGAAGGGCCTGGTATCCAGATCTTCAGGAAATGATCACAGAAGATCCTTGGCCGCTTTCTCTCAGAGAGGACCTGTTACAACAGGGGGCGTGTGTGTTCCAAGACTTACCGTGATTTACGTTTGACGGCATGGCGGTTGAACACCAGATCCTAGCTAGGAAAGGTATTCCAGGGGAAGTCATCCCTACTCTACTTAAAGCTAGGAAGGAAGTAACGGCGAAGCACTATCACCATATCTGGAGGAAGTATGTGTCTTGGTGTGAATCCAAAAATGCTCCTACGGAAGAATTCCAGCTGGGTCATTTTCTCCATTTTCTACAGACAGGAGTGGATATGGGCCTAAAGTTAGGTTCCATTAAGGTGCAGATTTCGGCCTTATCAATATTCTTTCAGAAGGAATTGGCCTCTCTTCCAGAAGTACAGACTTTTGTGAAAGGAGTACTGCACATCCAACCTCCTTTTGTGCCCCCTGTGGCACCGTGGGACCTGAACATGGTGTTGGAGTTCCTTAAATCACACTGGTTTGAACCACTTCAAACTGTTGAGTTAAAATTTCTCACGTGGAAAGTGGTCATGTTATTGGCCTTGGCATCTGCAAGGCGGGTGTCAGAATTGGCGGCCTTGTCCCACAAGAGCCCCTATCTGATTTTCCATGTGGATAGAGCAGAATTGAGAACTCGTCCACAATTTCTACCTAAGGTGGTTTCGTCGATTCACATGAACCAACCTATTGTAGTGCCGGTGGCTACGGATGTCTTGGAGGAGTCCAAGTCCCTTGATGTAGTCAGTGCTTTAAAAATCTATGTAGCCAGAATGGCTCATATTAGGAAAACAGGCTCTGTTTGTCCTATATGCGGCCAACAAGGTTGGCGCTCCTGCTTCCAAGCAGACTATTGCACGCTGGATCTGTAACACGATTCAGCAGGCTCATTCTAGGGCAGGATTGCCGTTACCAAAATCGGTGAAGGCCCATTCCACTGGGGATGCTTGCTGGGACTTGTAGTTCTGCTACAAAAAAACAATATTCTTTATTTTGAGACTTGGCTATCAGCCTCCCATCCGCCGCCCGTGGATGGGGGGACAGCCTCGGGCTTCACCCCTGGCCCTTGGGTGGCTGGAGGGGGGGAACCCTTGATTTAAGGGGTCCCCACTCCTCCATGGTACCCCAGCCAGGGGTGACTAGTTGGGGATTTAATGCCACGGCCGCAGGGAACGGTATAAAAGTATCCCTCGGCTGTGGCATTATCTCTCCAGCTAGTGGAGCCCGGTGCTGGTGTGAAAAATACGGGGGACCCCTACGTCTTTTGTCCCCCGTATTTTTTGCACCAGGACCGGACTCAGAGCCCGGTGCTGGTTGTTAAAATACGGGGGATCCCCCTGTCATTTTTTTTCTCGTATTTTTACAACCAGGACCGGCTCAAAGAGCCCGAGGCTGGTTATGCTTAGGAGGGGGGACCCCACGCATTTTTTTTCAGGGTTTTTTAAACACTGTTGTGCCGTCCATGAAGTCGAATCCAGGACACACACTATCGTCAATTGGTCCGTTTTTCAACAGCGGGGCTGTCGAATCCGTTTTTTATTGAATATGTCGAATTCGGGTCCCGGCGGGAGAGTGTCTGACTGTCGAATTGTGTCGAATTAAAAAACGGTCGAATTCCAGCTGGAATTCGACTGCAATTGCATATACCCCATAATAATGTTGTGCCGAGTGCTTTTATATAATTGAATGGAACTCAACAGCATTAGTAATATTTCATGTGAGTGTGTATTTTTCCTTATAGTATGTAATTATTCGTAGCAATTCATGGTTATTAGTTTATTTAAAAAGGAATGCAATGGTTTTGTTTTGTCTACATTTTACTATATCTAGTTTAAGTGTGTGTGTGTGTATGTATATATATATATATATATATATATATAGAAAAAAGGGGGCTTAGGGGTATCATCGACCAATGGTGTTATCACTATAGTAAAAAATGAGAATATAAATAATTCTTAAGAAGGGATCATATAGCCAATAAACAACATAGGTGGTTTACTATAGTCAGGATGCAGCACATCTAAATAAAAAAATGAAAAGAAAAATGAACAATATATATGTATAAATAGTATATATCTAAAATACAATTAGAATATATTTTTTAAAAGTAGCGATATATAGACAAATTATTTTAGATAAAATTTAGAGATTTGTTTATCTTAGTGCAGGAGGTCAAAGAGGTGTTCCCAATGCGTTTAGTCTATGTGACTTCATCAAATATATATATTTATGTATTTATTATTTAATAAGGTTTTTTATATTTGGTTAGGGATAATTGTGTCTATGACAGGCTGCTTCATAGACGCACGCCTGTGGTAGACCCTGGTGTAAGGGGTAAAAGAGAAATATTGTATTAACTATAGTGTGCTGAGGTTAATTTAATGGAGGAAGAGAAGAATGAAACAGAGGAGCAGTAGATATTTTCACTGTTCACAGTTTTCAGGTAGGGGCACAAATGTAGATGGTTCAAGGACTGGAAATTTGCACGTGCATCTTGAAATGCACATAACAGATAATTATTCATACTTGTGCAAGAAGTAGTGCAATTCCAAATTTTCACAAATGAGATTACAGTCTATGGGCATTAGGTGAGCATCATTTAGAGTAATTTGCATTGGTTACAGCGGTGAATTGGGATGGAAAACCAGCCTGGGAAATTTATGGAAGCAGCCCTAATGGGGATGCGGTCTGATGAGTTGGTGGTGTCTGTTGAGGGGGGCGGGATCTCTTCTCATAGTCTCATTGTATGAAATTGCGGCCTGACTTGCATCTTTTACTGCAGACCAGGAGTGGTTTGGGGACTAAAAGTTGCCCGACATGGGCAGCAGAGGAGGTATAATATACCGTGTAGCCATGGCAGCCTCACTGGCAGAGTTTATGTACTGCAGAAACAGAATAACAATACATGGGGACAATGCAGTTTACTGAGGCCCTCGTTCAGGTTGGATAACTAAAGAACGAAAATCACAACTGAGTTATTATTGTACTTCTGCACATGCACAGCTGGCGTATAGCACATGCGCAAACTATCAAAGTGCGATAGTATCCTGGCTGACGTGGGGGGGGGGGGGTCAATGTGGTGTTGGGAGGGAGTGCCTGTGTTGCCACACCTGCATTGGCTGGGTCAGTTTTTGGGGTGGCTGCGTGGTGCCACAGACACCCATTTTGATGAAGTAAATGGCAGCAGTACTGCTGCAAACGCAGCCATGCTGTGTATGCAGGTGGGAGTATTTACCCTCAGGTGTTTTAATTATCAAAAGGTTCCTGCATTTCAAATCACACATAAAAAGGAGTTCTGTTGAAAGGTAAGACCTTGATAAATTTCAAATGTGATAGTATTAGAGATGTTATGAAGTCACTTTGTCACGGTACATGGGTCCACATATTTACGCAAATGTGTGATAAGAACTTCACTTATGTTATTTGTGGGGGTTTATCTAAATTATTACTATTAGGAAGCTTGCATTCTAATTTTAGGAGGGGACAGCTGAAATAAGAGAAGCGAGTATCCCCCATAGTGGAAACTGATGTAGTTGTGACTGTAGGCAGCATAAAGGGAATAGTGTAAGCTCTATTTAAGCACTCTTAAAGTCTATGAGAGCGGATGATCCACTATTGTAAGGGATTACATAATTGGGCAGCAGAGAGAAATCTTATTGGGTGAGTGAAAGGTGGTTAACAGATATGATGCTAGGCCAGTGGTTCTCAAACTGTGTGCCATGGCACCCCGGGTGCCTTGGGACACTTGCAGGGGTGGCCTGGGTTGGTGGTCCAGGACCAATTTAAATTATTCATGGTGAAAATAATGGCAAAACCAGTGCTGGTGGCTGCCAGTCATAAAATATGTGGACAAACAGAAGTAAATCTTGTCCCTCGCCACACAACTGACCCTAAGGATGACATATAAACACAATTTACTTCATTTAATATTTATTTCTACATTTTTCAATAAGAAACTTTTGGTCTAGGGGTGCCATGAAAAAAATTATACTCTAGGGCGCCGTGATTCAAAACAGTTTGGGAACCACTGTGCTAGACACAGATTATATAAGATATATGAGGGAGGAAACAATTGTATTTTAAATTGAAAGTTGAAAATTTAAATATATAAAGGGATTAGGATGTTGAAGTTTTATAAGTAAGATTGAGTAATTTTAATTAGATTTTGCATGACACATTGGGCCAAAATGCATAGTGTTGCAGCATCTGTGGATTGGTTCTATCTTGCTGCAGCATTTAAGATGGACTAAAGCAGGTTTAATTGGGTTAGGGGGTTTGCCAGACAGAGAAAGTTGCAGTGTTAAAGCTGGAGAGCACAACTGTGTTGTTCCTATAGCACAAAATGTTGGTTCCTATAGGAAGGCTTCAATGCCTAACCAAGATGGCTGCTGGTCATATGTATGTGCATACATTATGTTTTAGATGCCATTATCAAAGAGATGCGTAGTGTGGTCATATTTCTGAATCTAAACGGCACATCAGCAGCTTAAATTCATTGCCAACTTGTCGAGGTGCACGGTGATAATGTCATGTCACAGAAACAGGTTTGGGTTTGATGCACTGACTTTGATAACGGCAGGACAGACTTTCAAGATGAGCAGCGGTCCAGCCGGCCAAGTAGGTCCACCACAGATGACAATTTGTGCCACATTAGAGTTCTGATTCTGGAAGACAGAAGCATTAGAGTTAGTATATTGCTGATGAACATCTAAGTGGGTACAGTGTACAACATCATTCATGATTAACAGGGGTACAGGTAAAAGTGTTCACACTGTGTACTGAAGCAACTCACAGAAGTTCACAAAACCAATAGGATGGGATTGTCTCTCGTGCACTTGATGCAGTACCATGGGAAAAGAGTGTAGTTCCTGCAGTGTATTGTTACAGGTGATGAAATGTGGGTGCATCATGTGACATCGTAGATGCCTTGGTGTACCACTGAAAGAAATGCTTCAAGTATGGGAAATATGTGGAAAAATAATTTGTACCAAGGCCATACTACCATTGGCATTTCTATAATGGGTACAATGTGTGTGGTGAATGCAGGCCCGAGGGTCCAGGGGGGCCCACACTGTACACACTGCACCCATACACTGCGGGCACTGTAGCTGCGGTGAAAATAACAGCCAAATGCACAGTAGTGAAATTGGTCTCCGGAACATGGCGTGCACCATGTTTTCAGAGACCTGCGCATGCGCTGTAGACTCTGGCACCATGCCGAAGACTACTGCGCCATTCTGCGGTGGGGGCCCACTTGGAGTCTGCACAGGGGCCTCACCCTCTGTTAAAACACCCCTGCATGCTACTGGTTTAACGTACAATGGGGGTAATTCCAAGTTGATCGCAGCAGGAAATTTTATAGCAGTTGGGCAAAACCATGTGCACTGCAGGGGGGGGGGGGGGGCAGATATAACATTTGCAGAGAGAGTTAGATTTGGGTGGGTTATTTTATTTCTGTGCAGGGTAAATACTGGCTGCTTTATTTTTACACTGAAAATTAGATTGCAGATTGAACACACCACACCCAAATCTAACTCTCCCTGCACATGTTAAATCTGCCTCCCCTGCAGTGCACATGGTTTTGCCCAGTTGCTAACAGAATTCCTGCTGCGATCAACTTGGAATTACCCCCAATATATGTACGAGTTTATTAAATTTCCACAATGAAAGATCTTCTTACCTTATTTATTGAACCACCTTGAATTTTCTTTTTTATTAGATAGATGAATTAATCTTATTATGACATTATAGCCATTCACATCATTTGTATCTTTCTGCATCACATCAAACCCCTGCTTACAGTAGAGATATTTCAATGTCACTGTAGGGAGAATAAAAAAAGGAATTTGAAATATTCATAAAACAAAGTTAGTAACAAAAAACTTGAGAACATTTTGACAGTTACTTATGTTAGCATAAAAAATATCCAGGAATACAATGATAGTCTATAGCAATAGATGAGAGATGTATGTTTCTAGCTGCGTTTAACTGACACAAAGCTACAGTATATCAGTCCAGCTCTGCACAAAAACTGTGGAGCACAGAGCCTTAAGCGTTGTTAGCTAATTTGTTACTAACTGCTGTATGAAGGCATGCCACTGAGAGATAGGGATAAGTGCTTGCAGGCAATCTGGAAGCTCTCCCTTTCAATGTTTGTTCAGAAATAATCCTAAAGAAAAGCTGCAGACAGAATCCAGTCAAAAGACAAATTACTTGGCTATTGAGTAGCTTAGTTTTCCAGATGGTCAATCCACAATCATAGTTCATTGCCCATTAAACATCTACTAACACAGAGAACACAAAACATTCAATGGGTATTAAGTCATTCAAATAAAACAGTATAATGTGTGTGACCCTTGACCAATCACCTTACCTCAAGATTTGTAATGTTGGAAAGAGCTAGTAATGGATCATATGCATTTAGCGGGGACTTTGAATACAACGTATACTAAATATTCTGGTTAACTTCATATTGACAGATGTACTTTGTAAATATGACTTAGGTATAAGATTTATATTCACATTTTAAGTTATGGGGTGCCAATTATAGTTAGATTTTGACCAAGCAATGGTTTTTTGGTAGACACTGGGAGGGGAGGGGGTTGAGTGAATTCTTTGCTCCATTTCCAATAAGTGCTTGGATTTTGATGAATCTGAGCCAAAAATGTACTTTGGAATAGAGGAATGCAAAATGTATCCAGCTCTAAAACAGAAGCATTTAGGCCAGATATGTTAGGCATGTAAGGAGGTATACAGCTAAGAGGGGTGGAAGAAGAGTGTGTGTGGGCGGGGGTGCAAGGGAGAGCACATGCCACAGATGATGCAGGGTGGTAATGGTGGTGGGGTTATGCACCAGCCTAGTGAACTGCATAATTAGTGTCAACTGGCTTGCTCTTACTGTGAAGTAGCTGCTTGCTGTGCTCTGATAACCAACTACTTCCTCTCCTCCATGTCTAAGACCCTGAGTCTCTACCCCCTCCTATCCTCTAATTCTCTGTATATTCTTATAATCCCTCCTATGCATGGCCAAGACCCTTCCCTCTCACCTTGAGTTCTTGTCCCCTCTACTGATCTACCCTGTTCATCTATTCTTACACTCCCTTCTATCCATGCCTAAGCTGAGCCCCAACAATCCAAGTCCCTGACCCTTCCTGCAGCTCCTCTCTGTATGCTTTACATGTACTCTGGACCACCAGACAGATCCTCCTTCTGGACAGGTGCCAGAGATTGTGTGTAAATGTTTTAATGTTTTCTAGGGGAGTATATAATTTTGCTATGAGCAGGGGAGTATTTGGTTATTTTTACTGGGGGGGGGGGTGAGTTAATACTGGTGGACATTGTGTAAAGTTATGTTATGTGTGTGTGGGGTTTATTAATATTGTGTGTGTATGAGGTGTGTATTAGTATTGTGTGTGTGGGGGGGTATTCATATTATCTGAGTTATATGGGGGAAAGTAGTGTTCTCTGTATTATATGGCGATCACTGCAATGCTCTCTATATTGTATGGTAGTCACTGCAATGTTCTATGCATTATATTGGGGACGCTGCAACACTGTATATATGCAATTACTACAATATTCTCAGCATTATATGGCTATAACTGCATTGTTCTCTGCATTACCTATACTTATTTATACCAATTGTTGTATTACAAAAAAATGGCATCGCAAAAGAAGACAAGTCTCCAAATTATTCACAAAAAGTAAATGAGCGCACAGGTCATCCAGGACGTGGTGGAAATGAACAGGTCCCATTAACCCAGACTAACCCTGAATGGGTTCGCGAAAAAAAGTCAAAATAATATGTGCACCGTATTCAAAAAGTAACTGAACAAGGTGCAGGCCTCCAAAAAATATAAAGCAGATGCAGATGAGGTGTATGTACCAAGTTTGCAGCACTACAAGCTGCTCACCTTCACAGTGGGCCAGGAGGAGCAGAGTTAAATTCTTAGCCTCATGGCCTTGGAAGTGAATGTAGGAGTCAGTTCTCATTTAATTATGTTAAACCAGTGAATACTAACTTCTACTTACATGAAATGAGTGCCCATTATGCATCTTGGATATTCAAAAAATACAGTTTATGCCTCTCAGACACAATTGCATGAATCAGGATGTGTTTTCTGTTCAAGCCTCACAACTAAGGGGTCTATTTACTAAGCCTTGGATGAAGATAAAGTAGAGGGAGATAAAGTTTATTAATACTATGGGGGTCATTCCGAGTTGTTCGCTAGCTGTTTTCGGTCGCAGCGCAGCGATTAGGTAAAAAAGCGGCACTTCTGCGCATGCATATGGGACGCAATGTGCACGCGTGACGTACTTTCACAACAGCTGATGCAGTTTCACACAAGGTCTAGCGATGCTTTTCAGTCGCACTGCTGGCCGCAGAGTGATTGACAGGAAGTGGGTGTTTCTGGGAGGTAACTGACCGTTTGCGGGGAGTGTGTAAAAACGCAGGCGTGTCAGATGCAAATGCAGGTGTGCCTGTGGAAACGCAGGCGTGGCTAGCCGAACGCAGGGCGTGTTAGTGACGTCAAAACAGGAACTAAATAGTCTGAAGTGATCGCAAGCTAGGAGTAGGTCTGGAGCTGCTCAGAAACGACACAATCTTTTTTTGCAGCAGCGCTGCGATCCTTTCGTTTGCACTTCTGCTAAGCTACGATACACTCCCAGAGGGCGGTGGCTTAGCGTTTGCACGGCTGCTAAAAGCAGCTAGCGAGCGAACAATTCGGAATGAGGGCCTATAGTTTTTTCATTGGTATGCTGCTCTGGGCTTTCTGGCTAATGCAGATTTTTGGGGTGCCGCACCCTGCGCCTAGATATAGCGCTAGTGTCCCCCAATATACAGAGAGGCCTTGACGTGGCTTGCGGGCTTATTCATACATTTGCATAAATATATGTAACCAAGATCTCTGAATTCTAATATTGTGTAGGATTTAAATCTGGTTACTGATGTCATTCAGGGTGCTGGGAGAAACAAAATGCTTTTTTTTCTTGCTTAGAAATACCCCTCCCTTGTATGTTCTCTGATTAATTTTTTATGTTGTATATTATTATTTCTCCTGTAAATTGTTTAATTATTGCTTTTTAAATAGGGACAAAAGTAATATTGTCTCTACCCTCTTATTTTAATGAGGCACAACAATCCAAAGTATTGATATTTTATATGGTATCTCAATCTCAACATATTTATTTTAATATTATAAGATATGTGGATATGTCTTATTTCTTATTTTTTATATTTTATACTGGACAATTCTGCATAGCTCAGTTGGCAAACATGGTGCCGATGAGTACATTAAACTTCTGGGACACACGCACGCTAACGCTATTATATCCCAGGGTTTGTGTGCGGCGGTGTCTTGTTGCCATACCTACGAGGGCGCAGATAGCTGTGACGACTTCTGGGTCAAGTGACAGATATAACCACGTGATTATGATATATATCCAGTCCGGTAGTTTCTGAGTCATATTATGGTTTGCCTTTACCACGCGACTATACCAGAACAATTAGAATTACACAACACAACATTCATGGATTGATTTTCTTATGACATGTGACTGCAACTAGTCATGTGATCAGACAGCACAACTAGAAATGTTTCATTGTATTTGGTATATATACATGGATTTTTTATATTTATCTTAGGTTTTATATTTATATTATTTACTGCTATGTTTTGTATTGTATAGAAGTTTATTATATATTTTACAGCATTTATTATATTTTGAAAATGTGATATTTTTCTATAGTTTCATATGTTTATTTGAAATGTTTAGTAAAATTGTATATTAAAAGAAATGTGTTGTTTTCTATTGTGCAGTAGCACCCATCTTTAAATATTGATCTTTAAACCCCTGGATGATGGTTTGGCAGGCCTTAGGTATTATCAGGCCCAGGTCTTGTGGAGAGATGAGTTTGTTCAACTTGAGAGCTGCAAGGGAAATTCCAGTAGCCGGGAAGTGCAGAGTAGCCACCAGGCATTGTTCTGCAGGTATGGCTCTCCTTAATAGCTGTCTTGCTTCTGTATGTAGAGAGTGACCAATAGCAGCAACAGAGCCAGCCCTAATCAATATGATGCCCTAGGCAAGATTTTGGCAGGTGCCCCGTAGAACCGCTGCTAGTTCCGCCTCTGACACTGCACCCCTTTCCCATCACCATCACCCCTCAGTCATAGCAGTCCTCATTTTTGTGCTCCTACCACCTATATTTTAAATAGGAACAGTGCGCACATTCGGCGCGCAGCTCAAAAAGGGGAGTGTTCTTTTGGGAAGGGACATGGCCACACAATAGTACCCCCAATTCAAATTACGCCACACAGTAGTGCAATTTTATTCACATTATATCATGCAATAGTGTCCCTTATTCACGTTACATCACACAGTATTACCACTTTAACTTTTATACATTACTAATCACAGTAGTGCCCCTTATTCACATTACATTGCATTGAATTACTCCATATTCACATTACACCACACCATATTGCTCTTTATTCACATTAGACCATACAGTAGTACCTTTTCTATACATTACATCACACAGTAGAGCACTTAATACACATAATGCCACACATTAGTAATGCCTTTATACACATACCACACAGTAACCTTACACATTATGCCAATCTTTCTTAATGCCCTTATACACATAATGTCCCTTACACATATGCCGCACATTATTAATGTCTTTTTAAACATAATGCAGCTTACACATTATTCCAACCTTTATTAATGCCCTTATACACATAATGACACACATAATGCCCCTTACACATCTGTCGCACATTATTAATGCATTTATGCACATGACACACATAATGCCCCTTACACATATGCCGAATACTATTGTTCAACAAACCTACACACACACAGCACTCACATGGCTGCTAACATTGTGACCTCTGCTTGGATACAGATGTGTCCTCATACATCTTGCCTTAATATACCATACAGCTCCCATCCATTTCAGCTAACGGTGGGCGCCTTATTTTCATTGCTATGTGACTAGGACACACAAGCAGCTACTGCGGATTAAAATGATAATTAGCATGCCTATATTCTGTGTGCGACTGTGGCTGTATCTGCATATAGAATGCTATGTTACAGTGATTTCCAGGAATACACTATAACGTAACATTTAGTATGCAGATACAGCCGCAGTCACACACAGAATATAGGCATGCCGCATATCATTTTAATCAGCAGAATCTGCCTGTGCCCCTAGTCATTCCAAATGCCCAAGGCATTTGATTAGTTTGCCTATGCCTAGGCCAGCTCTGAGCAGCAACTCATGAAAGGTTAGGTCTTTCATTTCCAAAAAAAAACCTGTAGTTATCAGGATTATTTTCTCTAATCTGGTGTTAAAAGGGCATAAGGTATACCTACTTTCTCCCCAGTAGTCAGTCCTTGGCCCAGCAGCTCCTCTGGTTAAGGGAACATCTCTATCTCTTCTTCAAAGCCAGCAGGAAGCTCACTGTAGCAACCATATATGCAGCTACAACTTGCATTGTGGAATATAATAATATAATAAAGATGTTGGAACCAAAAGTATCAATAGTAGGGTGCATCAGCTGAGTATATAACTAGCATTATTACACAATCCATTAGCAATACTGTAATGATGAATATTGTCTTTAATATTGTTCCTGTACTGTCTTTTCAGTCCAGGTAATAATTATAATTAGCATTTTCCAGCCCGAAAGCATAATTAGCTAACCGAGTTTATGGAGATAAAAACATCAGTGAGATGATTTGGAATCAAATGAATCATTTAAAACTAAAAAATGATATGGTAATATAGTGTGTACACTGTAAATCGGCCAATTTCGGGATCGTTTTTGATAATTCAAAATCAGTCTAGTCAATACCATCATTTGGCAAATCGTATAGTGTGTACCAATCTTTAGGTAAAACCTGGGCCGTCAAAACAAATCATGAGGCCAGGTACACTAATGTTTCTGATCCGTCTGTCCGCCCCCTCCATCAAAGACAGGTACAGGCAAGTCTGCCTAAGAGTCTTACCTATATGGTGGTTTCACTGGAATGGGGAATCTTTGAAGAAATGGATCCTCCCTGGGCAGATAGTAAACTTGGTATTCACATAGGAGTTCACATGGTCCAGAAGACACCCATTTGCTATTAAATGTAACCTTGTCATCTTTATATAACAGAGGATCAAACTCCAATTTTATAGAAATAAACTGTTTGCTAGTTTAGTATATCATTTGCATGAGTTATATGATTTCTTTAGAATTGGTGTCTTAATGAAGATTACTATCCCCAAGCCTTTTCCTCAGTTCACTCTAGCTCCAGCTCCCTTGTGTCTCTTCTGCCCCCTCCCCAATGTTTCTCCAGATCCAGCCCCCTTCAGTCTCTCAAGCCCTCTTCTGCCTTTTTTTTAGCTCTCCAGTGTCTCCCCATCTCTCCAGTGTCTCCCCAGCTCCCCAGTGTCTTCCCATCTC
Source organism: Pseudophryne corroboree (assembly GCF_028390025.1). Taxonomy (NCBI): domain Eukaryota; kingdom Metazoa; phylum Chordata; class Amphibia; order Anura; family Myobatrachidae; genus Pseudophryne; species Pseudophryne corroboree. The sequence goes on from NC_086444.1 coordinate 553,594,554, forward strand.
TCCAGGGTCTCCCTAGCTCTCCAGGGTCTCTTCAACTCTATCTTCTTCCATCTGTCAAGCCCTCCAGTGTCTTCCCAGCTCAAATCTGCTTGTGCCTCTCCAGCCTCCTATATCTCTCCAGCCCCGGACCACAGTAATATACTGTACCTTATTCTGTGTCTTCTGAACTTACTTCTCCTCTTCATGCTGCAGTTCCTCTCTCAGCAGTGTGTCATGAAATTGTGTGTGCTGTGCTGCAATAAACAAAATGATCTTGATTGCACCGGCAGCCTTAAGTAGAAGGTGAGAGGGTTTCCGAGACCCTGTACATGTCTGTGCCCTGCTGATCACTGCAGTGGCAAATGCAAATGTTTATTGGAGGCAGATGGATTTATCTGTGGCCTCTAAGTGGTTGGGGCCACTTGCAACCTTGAGACAAGTTACAAGTATACCCCTTGTTCTCGCATGTCCCCAATCTTGGTTAAAACTACTGCTTTCTAGTATTATAAACACATGTTACATATTTGGTCTATTTAGCAACATAATAATAAATATTTAATCTGCAGTCATGAACTGGTGAAAGGTGCTGTGAGATAACACCCTTAAGCATCTGTAAGTACCTTTAAATTAGCTATATACAGTACCACAGAAACAAAGTGAGATTAACAGGTATAAGAGTAGAATTTAAATGTAGAGGGTTTTTTTTTCTTACTTTGTTGTATTTTATTTGATCAATCCAGTACCCCTTTTCAGTACATTACTTTTAAACCTGAAATGATTCAAAGGTTTCTCTGTAAAACGTGTTTTGACACCATGCTATTATTGTTGGCTAAGCACATTCAGTATAATGTTTTAGGATTAATATTACACCTATAACAGCATGGAAAGCAAGATAATAATTGTTGGCTGCCATGAACCTTTTGTCTCTGTGACTATCCTACAATGTAAGTATTGAATCAACTCTGAAACCTGGGATTCTTGGGAGAAAACAGCCGCCTTAATGTTAGGAAATTGTTTTCCAATAAGAGCCGTATTCCCTGTATGCTCATATTGTTTGCACCCATTCTTTCCCTGTGTTAGCCTTTGTGAATAGCATTGGTTATGCACACATTCAGTGTCCAATTTTCTACGCGAATGAGTCTGAAAAAACATTGCTTAAGGACTAAGTGTTTCCCTGGGGTTTAGATGGAAAAAACGCGCAAAAAAAAACAAAAGAGACAGAATAAAAAAAAGGAAAGATAGCATATTAAGTTGTTGCAATAATCACATGCTGTGAATAAAGTACCCTGTGAAATAGTGAGTGAAAATCAGTGCTGAGAGGGCTTTTATTGCACAGGTGTCACTAATAAAGGAATGGAAAGCATAACACAACGTGGAGAGTCATTTGCTCTAATGAATGACAAATTATTTGCAGATCAACTGTTTATGTGTATGAGTTTTAAGAACAATCTTTTACAAAATACAATTAAAAACAATTTGTTGGAGTCTTAAATGATGTTTAAAGATTATCTAAACCTTCTTAAAAAATATGAATGCAATAGTCTCCCTTATCTACCATGTTTTGCATAGATCTACACAACTGAAATCAAATGTTTTTCAAATTACAGGTGACAGCCAAAGTTTATATGTATCTGGGCATTAACTAATTATGTTTCTCCATCATTATGTTTTGACAGTTAGAAGGGAGAGAGATGGAAGATTGCATGAATGTTTTTTATAACCAGGAGAAGTGAATGTGCAGTGCATAGGTCCATCTTACTTTACATAGGCAGATGGCAAAGCAAAGGAAAAGGCAGAGAGACCACATTTTATTTGCCCCTATCCCTGCACAGCCATCTGCCTTGGTACAACACTGTGTAGTTTTCTCTGCCTTCTTTCCATACAGATTGGTAATCTCTATAGAAGATTGCATCTTTTCTTCGTTCAGGTGTTAAAAATGGAACAAAGGAGAAATAGCATTAATTAGCTATTATGCACACAGGCTGTTACCTATTTTAACATTTTAAGCTGTTGCCAAAGACAACCAGAAATTGTGTATATTATAATGATATAGGAGTATGTCTCTTCGCCACTGCTTGAGGTTCTATATGAATAATAATACAAATAATTATATAACCGAGTTATATCATTTTTCTCAATCCAGGAACTGTTTTATCTATACATGGATTGGAGCTAAACATTTTAACTACTGTAGTTTGCAGGCCTCAATTGTCTACCAGTAAGAAAGTTCTTCATGTAAATTCCTCCCATTGGCAGTTTTGGAGAGGGCCCATATGCAGGATCCCATCGGTACCCGTCCTGGTTTTGTGCCAGAGTCTACAGCGCATGTGCAGGTCTCTGGGAACATGGCACCTGCACCTTGTTCCCAGGGCATCTGTACTGCGCATGCGTGAATCACCAGGAAAATGGCTGCCACACCTCCCAGTGATTTCTGTATATGGCGCCAGCCGCTGCAGGACTTTGGAGGGGTAAGTATATTTACATGGGTGCAGGTTATACAGTGGTATACAGTGTGCACCACTCACCTTGCACCCATTATAGATACTCCAATGATGTCTCTCTTTATCTACACATGTTATCTGCAAAAAAAAATGCCCCTGCATGGTGAAACCTATTCAACAAGTATTGTTGCAGTACTTGAACTGCAATCCCGATTCAGTTATCAACATTTTAGGCATTGTCCCTGCGGTTATAAGGTAGGCCTATCTTGTTTGCCGCTTAATTCTAAGGACACTATAAATTCCTAATCTCCCCCTTAATGTAGCTTTTCTGAAAAAAAAAAAACACATGGAACTGCTATATACATACACTGTATATTTGCTTGTATAGCAGAAGCTGTCAAACCTGATAAAAACATCACAAAGAGAGCAATGTAGCTCTGTCCTGAATTACTTCGGGGTATCCAATTACCTGCGCTATTTTTTCTTACGTATAAAATGAAATTTAGCTCAATTTTTGCCTGATTGTCATTTTCTAGCTATCCAATTACAGCCCATTTTTTTACAAGCGAAAAATTTGCCCTAAACACCCTAAAATACTTAGGGCCTGTGAAAAGCCATGAACCTATGTGTTTATGCACCAGCTATCATCAAAAAAATGGGGGCAGGTGAAACTAAATCCCTGAAAGGCATTTGGGCTAACAGGATAGCCCTGGGCAAGTCAATAAGATGTGGTAAATTACCACAGCTAATTAGACACTGCTCTTACTGTATTTCCCTCTTAAATATCAGCCCTTAAAGTTGGCAAAGATCATTATCTTTAGAATTTCTAAATTTTTTTATACCTAGCAATTATTATTTCTTATAGCTGCATTTTTTAGGCCACTTAAGAAGAGTCTCTTCCCATGATATGATGTGATAATAGCACATAATTAGGGTTGTGCGTTGGGCAATTTTTTGGGTTTTGGTTTTGGATCTGAATCTCTTTCGTGTTTTGAATCTGTATTGGTTTTGCCAAAACCGACCTTGCGGGTTTTGGTTTTGGATCTGGATTATTTTTTAATGTTTTTATCATAAAAACAGCTAAAATCACAGAATTTGGGGGTGTTTTTGTTCCTACAGTAATATTAACCTCAATAGCATTCATTTCCGCTCAATTCCAGACTATTCTGAACACCTCACAGCTCAAAATATTGTTTGCATCCAATTTAAGCCAAGAGGTTGCACCAAGGTAGCTGGCCGGAGAACAGCAGCCCTTGGATGTATATAAAGGGAAGACAAAATATAAAAAAACATAAAAAAAACACTTAAGGCAAGGCTCAAGATTTCAGTTCACAAAAAGATGATTAAGGCAAAGAAGAAGAAAAAAAAGACAATATTTTAGATTTAATTTATTTAATTTAATTTATTTTAATTTAAATTTATTTTATTTTAATTTATTTCATTTAATTTATTTAGGATCAAATTCTTAATTTACTAAAAGGTATCTTCGATATGCATAAAGTTCAGTATATAAGTGTGGAGAGTTTATTTATATTCATTTAATTAAAATGTAGCTAATTTCTAATTATTATTAATAATATTAATTTGAATTAATGACAATGTGGTGATAAGAAGAATTCTGAGAATAGGACAGTAAGTTATAACATAAGAATATGAGCTACGGACACCACACCCTGAAATGGACGGAGCACGCCTGGATGTATTCTGGGAGGATACAGCACAAATGATAAAAAAATATGTTTTGTTTTATTTTGGGTGGACTGACAGAACAACCCTAGATGGATGGAGCAGCTGCAGTCCTTGGATGAATACTGGGATAACACAGCACAAAATATTAATTTAAATCAAAATATATATTCGTTTTTATATCACACACTGCGGTTACAGTGTCACACAAATGAGTCAAAAATATGTAGAAGTATTCTTTATATCACACACTGGCGGTTACAGTGTCACACAAATGGATCAGAAATATATATGATACACACTGCGGTTGAATACACCAACAGCATTGCACAATGTGTTTAGGAGTAGGAAATAATATACTGTGGTCTGACCAGCAGTGTCACAGTACTTATGAAAATAAAATAAAATTTTTATAGTTCACCGGGGTACAGCACAAACAAAAAAAATATATATTTTTTATAATTATAATTTTAGGCTTTTTGTTTTTAGCTTTTATTATTTTAATTTTACACTGGGGCAGAGCCCCTGGATGGATGGACCTAGCAACCCTTAATGGACGGAGCAGCACCTTGATGGATGGTCACAGCAGCAGCCTCTGGATGTATACTGGGGTACAGCACAAAATAGAATTAAATATATATATATATATATATATATATATTTTTTTTTTTTTTAAACAATGGGGCAGAGCCCCTGGCTGGACCGACAGAGCAACCCCTAATGGATGGAGCAGCCCCTTGATGGATGGACACAGCAGCAGCCTCTGGATGTATACTGGGTACAGCACAATATAGAATTACATTTTTATGGGTGGACTGACAGAGAGCACCCCATGTCAGACAGAGCAGCCCCTGGCAGACACAGCAGCCCTTGTATTAGGACACAACAGCCCCTTAGATGACACAGCAGCCCATAAATGTGAGCCCACAGCCACCCCTTAGATAGATGAAACAGCAGCCCTTAAATGTGAGCCCACAGCCGCTCCTTAGATAGATGACACAGTAGCCCCTAAATGTGAGCCCACAGTAGCACTTTAGATGTCACAGTAGCCGCTTAAATAGATGTCACAGCAGACCCTTAGATGTCACAACAGCCCCTAAATGTGAGCCCACAGCAGCAGACAGCATGGACACATGCGTGCTGTACAACATCCAAAGCCGGAGTGAAGATGGCGCCGATCAGCGGGACTTACATAGACTCCAAAACCCGCAAGAATTTGACAGTGGGATGATGAAATTTTGCATCGTTTTGGGATTCCAAGGAGGGCGGGAATTCCCAAGCCGGACTCGGATCCCGGCTTGGATCGAGAAGCTCGCGGGAGTTTGGTTCCTCGGTAACCGAACCCGCTAATCTCTATCATAATAGTGTGGAGACAGAAGTAAAGTGATAGCTAATGCTTTCAATTTACTTCAAATTCGAACCTGGATTGTCTAATTCACATTAATGGTCATCTATAGGTCATCTCTCTGTAATAACTGGCGATACTGTAGCCTTTATAGATAAAGATCAGGACCAAGCTATAAAAAGCTAAGCTTTTTGAAGTTTGCTAAATTGGACAATTTCATAATCCTTATAGAATGCTATAGGGACTGTTTTGCTGCAGATAACCTCTTCTTAAATGCACTGCGACCACAGTCTGAAGCCCTTTGCGGAGTGCGCTAACAGCATCTCAGAGCTGTGATCGCCTCTGCCTGATTGACAGGCAGAGGCGGTCGTGGGCCGGGAGGGTCCGTGCCAACGGCGTTAGAACACCATTGGTGGGGCGCGGTCTGGACAACACAGGCGTGTTTGGACCATTGCACGTCTACGATTAGCTCTGAATCAACCCCCCCAAGTTCCAGATCTGATCTTCCCACATTTCAGAATATGGATTTAAATCTGAATTTCAGGTTTTGAGTGTCAAAAATTACATGATTTAAGCTGTTTTTATCCATTTTCAAGAAATGTAAAAAAAATAATTTGTTTTTTAAATTCTAATTCCGAACCAAAATACTTGAGGGTGGTTTGCAGAAGCAAAGTCCAAATTAGAAGAATTTAGAGCCAAAACCAAAACACTGGTCTCCGCACACATCTCTAGTAAATATTGAAAGTACAGTATTACAAGTGTATTATCTGTTGTGGGATGTAGTCAAAATTTAGGCAATTAAAATTTAGGTGTCTATGTACTAAGAGAGATAAAGTAGAGAGAGATCAAGTACCAGCCAACCAGCTCCTAACTGTCATTTTTCAAACACAGCCTGTAACATTGCAGTTAAGAAGCTGATTGGCTGGTACCTTATCTCCTTCCACTATATCTGTCTCCAAGGCTTAGTACATAGACGCCCAAGATACTCAAAAGATCAACATGGACATAAAGTTGCATACTTTTCTGCTTGTGTTTCCATGTAAATACATTGATGATTATTGTATACTTAGGATTTAGCAAAATTGTGGATTACCAGTGGAAACAGGATTACAGCATGTTTCCCATGAAAATGCACCAGCCATCTACATTTAACGTCATAAGCATAATACTGCTGCTGGTATAATTTAACTATTGAAGAGCTTTTATCCTTTTGTTTCACCTTCAATGACATAAGTAGGAATACTATTCCATTAGTCGATAATAATTACACCTTTTAGGGAAATCAAGGAGTGACTTTTTCACTTTGCAGTAAATATACTGTATGAGCACTAGGCAGAATACAGAGTTCATTCATTTAATACATTATAATTTATGGAAAAATATAATCCATATAATAACGAAGCAAACAGAAAAAAAGTATACCTGTATATATTGAGCATAATGTAAAATAGCTTCAGTTAGGATTAGTGTTTGTTGAGCATGACCCAGGAAGTTTTAAGAGTAGATTAGTTTGTTGCAATTAACCTTTGCCTGTAGGGCTCACTTGTTCAATAGCAAAAAACAAAGAATTGGGTAATTGTGCTTACCAACTTCCTGATTCCAGGATTTGCTACTTTCAGCAATGCTACGGCTGATTTTTTTTTATAGATCTGTTGTAAACACATTAGTAGTTAAAATTGAAATGTTAGTAGTTTCACACCTCTCCTTTGGTATTCTAAGCTCAAATACACTGAGTGATTAGCTAAACACTTGATCCTTTTGTTTTGCAGATTTCTTCCCTGTGCTGGTTCGCTGAAGGCAGTGTGATAGGTGTGGAGATAAGGTTAATCCTCTCCTAAATTTGTGTTTACACTAAATTAAATTAAATCGAACAATGCTTCAATAACTAAACATCCTTTAAACACACCAGTCTTTTACAGAAGTCAAAGTTTACATATTTATTTTCAGTCATAGATCTCTGTTTGTGTGGCATCCGTTCTGTTCTGTTTTAATTTGTAGACTAGCAAACCTTTCAATTTTATTAAATGCAAAACCACTGTAAAGCACGAAATTAGGCATCATGATGTGGATTTTAGGATAACAAACTATGAAGTTTATGAAGCTGCATTTTGACAAACTGATGGGAAAAATTGAATAAAATATTTTGTTATTAACTTTTTTGGCCCCTCAATCATTAAATAATTATTGCCCTCATAAGTAATAGTGGGTTGCACTTTCTCTTCTGTTCTAGATGTCAATTAAGAACATACAAACATTCATTTTAACATTTCTCACCGCTTAGACCAGGGGTGGGCAATTATTTCAGCTGAGGGGCCATTTCACATTTCCTGTCAGTATCCGAGGGCCACAAACAAAATAGCATCTCCCCCCACTTGACAAATATATAGGGACGTGGCTTCATGTGGAAGAGGTGTGGGCAAAAAATAATACAGATTCATATAAGGCTGCACAATAGTCTCCACTATTCAAATTGCACCACACAGCGCCACTTACACACATTACACCAGGTAGAGCCCTTTTTACACACATTACAGCAGGTAGAGCCCCCTTTTACACACATTACGGCAGGTAGAGCCCCTTTTTACACACATTACGGCAGGTAGAGCCCCCTTTTACACATTACAGCAGGTAGAGCCCCCTTTTACACATTAACATTTTATTTAGGATAATTATTGCGCAGCAAGCAAATTATCCAGTGTCTTATAGCCCCTGGGGAAAGGTGTGACACATGATAGAGCACGGGGGGGGTGACACAGTGACAGAACATGGTGGAGGTGATACAGTGACAGAACACGGGGGGTGTGACACAGTGACAGAACACGGTGGGGGTGACGCAGTGACAGAACATGGGGGGTGACACCAGTGGTGTCAGAAGGCGGGTGCGGGGGGTGCGACCGGCAATCGGGTGTCCCCATTGGACGGGGTGACACCAAAGTGCCAGCTGTTCTGCTGTGACAGGAGCCGAGTGCTGCAGTGAGGTAATCTCCTGCAGCACTCGGCTCCTGTCACAGATAAGAGCCGGCACACACACAGTCCAGTCTCCGGGGTCAGCCAGCATCTTTGGGGAAGCTGGACATGCCCCCGGAGCGAAAGAGAAAAGACCTGCCAGGCCACGCCCCTTCTAAATTAGGTCACACCCCCTTTTCGGGTGCCACGCGGCCCAAGTGGGGGGGGGGGTGTAATAGTACAGAGTGCGCTCCGGGTGATGCCTCTGGGCGACACGGTGACAGAACACGGTGGGGTTGACAGTGACAGAACACGGCGGAGGGTGACAGTGACAGAACACGGGGTGTGAGACACAGTGACAGAACATGGGGGGGTGACAGTGACAGAACACGGGAGTGACATAGTGACAGAACATGGGGGTGTGAGACACAGTGACAGAACACGGGGGGTGTGACACTGTGACAGAACACGGGGGTGACATAGTGACAGAACATGGGGGGGTGACACGTGACAGAACACGGGGGTGACATGGTGACAGAAAACAAGAGGGGATGGTACAGCGAGAGCTAAAGCTCTCTCCCCACAACCTAATAAAGTCTGACGCCACTGCCCGCACACACAAATATGCACACACTATTACACACACACTCTCTCACACACACACACACACGCACACGCACACACTTTCTTTCACTTTTCCCATTTATTTACCGATCTGGCTGGCAGTGGCAGGAAGGATGGATCTGTACCAGTCTGCCTCTTGTCCCATGTAGCTCCGCCCCCTGAGGTCCCGTGTAGCCCCGCCCCCTCATCGACACATAGCTCCGCCCCCTTTTCGGCTGAACACAGCAGTTGTCACTGTGGACGGGAGGAGGAGGCTGCTACAACGCAGCAGGGGAGAGAGGCGCCGCCGGCAGCTAGGAGGTACTGCAGTGCAGAGCAATGAAAAGCAGCTCAGCCAGTCGGGCTGCTTGTCATTACTTGCTGGTGGGAGGCAGTGGGCCGGGCAGGATCAGTTTGCGGGCCGCATCCGGCCCGCGGGCAGTATTTTGCCCACCCCTAGCTTAGACACAGCTCTTTTTTTATGCTTGTTTAACCACTGGTTTTTTTTTTGTCGTGGTCTTGTCAAAACTGTATACGCCTTGGGCCTTTACAAACTGCCATACATCACCGGCTGTTTGAGTCTTGCACTCCAGGGGGGTTTATTTACTAGATTTTAAATCAATGTAAAATTATTTAAATCAATGTTATATTTCAGAGGCTGAAGCACACATTTACTAACAGACTATTTTTGATCTTCATTTTTAAATGTTAGTAAATGTTTGTTTTAGCCCCTAAAACACACCATCAATTTAGATTGATTTTCATTTAGTAAACTTCCCCTAAGCCTCTACATAGTAAATCCCTCAGTTTGTAGGTGAAAACCACACCCTAGTGAGGTGGAGGTCACAGTTTGAAAAATCAGAAATAAAAACAATATTTGGCTATTACCTTTCCATGTAGAGTTACACAAAATAATTTTCTTTACCTGGTGAGGCTAGTACGCTGCTATAAAACATAATAAACTTTTATTACAGAATAATCTCTAATTAAGCAAAATATGTATTTACTTGTATTTTTCCCAAAATGTTGCCACTAGTTGAGTAAGTTTGGATGTTGATAGTTTCTCATTGGTGGTTCCAGAACAGTATCCACCTATGTACTCCAGGGAGCAGCCAGGATGGCACAACATAGTTCTAGAGTAGGGGAGCGGACTGGGGGCACATTACCAGCATTGTAAATTGAGAGGGTGGGGCTACAAGGACACGATACAGCATAAATGTCATCATCACCCTGCCCACGTTTCCTCAATGAACAGGAGTGAGTCGGTGTTTGCGGAGGCAAGCAGGGGTTTCAACAGGATGTGGGAAACTTGCCCACTTTTCCGAGTGTTCAGGATTGCCACCTGATTTTTGGGAGCCTCCCGACCATTCCAGGAGAGTAAGCGAGTATGATGTACCTTGAATTCTTCAACACATATGCCTTACCTACAGTTGGAAATTATTTTTTACACAGTTGTGAAAGATGCAGAAGAGATGGCCTGTTAGATATCAGGTTGTTTTCTCTTCACTTGCTTTTGGAAAAATATACAGAAAAAGAAAGAAGAAGAAAGAATGTCTCTTTGCTGGCGCACAAATGAGGGTTAAAAATCTACCTTTAATAAATTCGTTAAAATTGTCTAACCACAAAATAAAAGCAATAAACTTGTGTAATATAATTACCATATATGGTGAATAGAAATAAATCTATTAAAGTCAAGGTTCGCTACCTGTGTTGTGTCTTTATTACTCCAAATTGAATGTATCCTAAACAGACTGTACTAAATTCGTACAAATCATAAATGAAATTATTGGCTTGTTAATTAACAATATTTAGCCTAATATTGGAATACCGAATATTATTAACTATGTATTGGTAATTTGTATTGGAAAAATATACAGAACTAGGACATTTTGTGATTGCTCCTAAAAAAGGTTATACAACCACTCAAGATTCAAACAAAAGGACAAAGTGCAAAGCTACTCCACCACTAGATAACAGAAATCCACTTAGATAATCCACTTGTAATGTCAAGATAAAAATAAGTGAAGAGCCAATGTATTCTACTTTCTTTTTCTTACTGTGACAATGATCTAATTGGGCAGAAGAGGACCCCATCAGTGACCCAGAAGTTATTCATCTCTTTCCTTTATTTTCTTTTCCCCTGTGCTATTGTTATAGGCTCTTGTCTTTATATCATCAGATAAGTGAAGCACTTACTTGATGTCATTTTCTTTTTTTTTCTATTTGCTCTTCTAAATTAAACACCTGTTGTCACAAGGATAGCTTTACATGAAAATTCATGCAGAGGTGTTTTTGTGTTTATTTGCCTCCTCAAGTTAGACATTTATAGTCTATGTTGCAAATGATTATTTAGCAATATATAACATATTAGGATTTGATTTTTTTAGATTGTAACATATTTTAACATACTTTATTTTATATTATAGTAGGACCTATTGCTGTAGCCAATATACAGCTTTCTCACACTTGTGGCTTATAGTATTACATTACTTATATAAGTAGTGAACATGAGACTTGAAATTGCTCAATAAAGATCTATTCATAGATAGTCTTGTTATGTGCGCTATTTTCTTAAGTGTTTTATACAAATTCACGAGATTTTTCTGCTATTTTAAGTTGAATTATTGGTTATATTTATGTAATATTGTTTATTATTCACTATCTTTTGTTAAGTTTTTGTATATTGATCAATATAAAAGATATAACAAAAACCCACAGCTTAAAATCAACAATAAAATAACTAATACTCTGAGATACAATAGCAAACAGGGAGTCAAAAACAACACATTGAAATCCCAACAGTACAGCAAAGAAGAAAACAGTTTCATTAAATATTGCTTTTAGGTCTTTGAATTACTTTAGACAAAAACAGAGATAGTTTAAAACTTAAAATGTTCAATGTAACACACTATTTGTGAATTGTCTAGAGTCTAGAGTATTAATTTTGCCAGGTTAAAAATTAGATACTATATTATTATATGTAAAGTGCCACGGTTTTAGTGGCCCGACAGCAATTTTGATAGTACAGATACACTATCGCGCCCCAATGTTGCCCTAAATATGTAATAGTATATAAAATGTGCATTATTTTGCAGTGACGTACGGTGAGGTAAATAGCTGAGGAGGTATTGAGATTATATATATTTATATATAAATATATATATATATATTGAGGAGGGTGGTGCTGCGGCGGCACATGCAGGACTTTATCTGGTCCACATAGTCATAGCGGGACAATCCAAACATGGTCAACATTTTATTTTAATAAAATGTCCTCAGGACATACAAGTGTACATATAAGAATCTTAAATTAAATATCATGAAGAGATAGAGACCCCCACCGGAACCATCACAATAGGCTGCGTACACGCTGTCGGGGTCCAGTTACTTCACATCATGGCAATCTTGACATCACTATACCCAGACGGCGTGCACACAGCATGTGGTGATCGTTCCGGTGGGGGTCTCTATCTCTCCATGCTATTTAAGGTAAGATTCTTATATGTACACTTCTATGTCCTGAGGAAATTTTATTTGTTTTTTTTGCACCTCCCTGTCCCTGTAGACCAAGTGATCTGAGGGGTGAGCAGCCTAGTCACTCCCCCCCCCCCACTCCAACTGACCCCTCTCTCAACTGGGTGGTACTGGGCTGTAGGTGCCGGTGATGTTGCTAGCTAGGACGGTGGAGGAGAGTGAAAGAGAGGTAAAAGCACTGGCTGCTGCATAATAATAATAATAATAATAATAATAATTATTATTATTATTATTATTATTATTTTATTTATATAGCGCTCTTTCTCTAGTAGGATTCAAGGTGCTTTGCATGCTCTCCATCTCTGGGGTTTCTGCTGCTTCCGGGGCTGTCGCTGCCGTAGTGACAGCTCCAACATTAGTAACGCTGGGTCTCACCGCCGCTTCACCCCGCTGCGTATGGGTGATTTGACCAGCAGAACCAGCACTGGATCCACTGTCCAATCACATCTGCCTTGCTGAAATGGGCATGGCCTTAAAACTCGTCCCTGTCAACCAGGCACTTGTATAAGTGCAGCTTTCCCCTCAGTTTTTTTAATGGGCTTTTATAGCTCAGTGCTTAGCCCCGGCCCTCCGCTTTATCCCGTTCCTATTGTCAATGTGAGGCACTGCTATCGGTGACTCCCAAACTAATTTTAAGTATTCAAATTGTTATCTTAATATAAAGAAATTACTTATGACACAGAATATGTGTCATAAGTATCTTCTTTATATTATTTTAATCATTAATGACAGGGGAGGCACGACCCTGTTATTTTGTGAGGAAAATGGAAATAAAATTGTAATACTTATGATTTATGGCCAACCATGTATGACACATTTCATCCTTATTTACTGTTTGTATGAACCTCCCTCTGGAGGTATTTTAAAGTGTGTTACATAGTAGATAGCAAATCAGTCGCCATTATAAGCAAGTAATGTAGATGTGGTGCAGCGGCTGGAATAGAGATGCTTACAGCGGCATAATATATGGCAACGTTCAGGGCCCTTTATTACATGGCACTTTAGTCAGGACCATGGATTTGCCCAAGGATTCAAAATCTGTAACTGCAGCATCTATTGTATATATTGGGATTTAGGGAAGGTATTTCTACGTATGTATGGACAGGGCATTCCAAATCTATTATTGGCAACAGAAATACTTTTGCACAGGTTTCAATTAGAGATGAGCGGGTTCGGTTCCCTGAGAACCAAACCCTACCGAATTTCACTACCCGAGCCTGGATCCGAGCCTGGCTCGGGTTTTCCCGTCTGACTCGGAAACCAGAACGAGGCAAAATGTCATCATTGCACTGTCGAATTCTCATTTCTCACGGGTTTTGGATTCCATATAAGGAGCCGTGCGTCACCACCATTTTCACTCCGGCATTGGAGAGTGTAGTGAGAGTACGTGTCTCCGTCCTCAGTGTCTGTGTAGGAGGGAAAGTGGGGTGGCAATTCCAGTGCTGTCTTGCGCTACTTAGTCCAGTGTGGTGTCTTATGCTGCATCAGTCCAGTCACAGTGGTGGTGTCCTCTGCTGCCATATGTCCAGTGTAGCGGTATAAGTCTAGTGCAGTGGTGCTGTGTTGTGCTGTGTTGCATCAGTCCAGGGGTGGTGTCTTGTGCTGCATCAGTCCAGTCACAGTGGTGGTATCCTCTGCTGCCATATTTCAAGTGCTGCTTTATAAGTCCAGTCCATTGCAGTGGTGCTATGTTATCCTGCATCAGTCCAGTGGTGGTGTCCCTGTGCTGCTGTATAAGTCCAGTGATACTGCCATATAAATCCAGTGATACTGCCGTATATGTCCAGTGGTACTGCCATATAATTCCAGTGATACTGCCGTATATGTACTGTGGTACTGCCGTATAAATCCAGTGGTACTGGCATTTAAATTCAGTCCAGTGATACTGCCGTATATGTCCAGTGGTACTGCCATATATGTCCAGTGGTAATGCCGTATAATTCCAGTGATACTGCAGTATAATTCCAGTGATACTGCAGTATAATTCCAGTGATACTGGCGTATAATTCAGTGGTACTTCCATATAATTCCAGTGATACTGCCGTATAATTTCAGTGATACTGCCGTATAATTCCAGTGATACTGCTGTATAATTCCAGTGGTACTGCCGTATAATTCCAGTCCAGTGGTACTGCCGTATAAATCCAGTGATACTTCCGTATAATTCCAGTGACACTGCTGTATAATTCCAGTGACACTGCTGGATAATTCCAGTGGTACTGCCATATAAATCCAGTCCATTGGTACTGCCATATAAGTCCAGTGGTACTGCCGTATTATTCCAAATGGTACTGTCGTATAAATTCAGTGGTACTGACATATAAATCCAGTCCAGTGATACTGCCGTATGAGTTCAGTGATGCTGCCGTATAAATCCAGTGATACTGCCGTGTATGTCCAGTAGTACTGCCATATAATTCCAGTGATACAGCCGTATATGTCCAGTGGTACTGCTGTATATGTCCAGTGGTACTGGCCTATAAATCCAGTCCAGTGGTACTGCCATATAAGTCCAGTCCAGTGGTGCTGCCATATAAGTTCAGTGGTGCTGTCCTATGCTGTATATTATTTACTCCAAATAAAGGGGTTATTAATATTTAATCCAAATAATTTTTACAGGGTTAGCCCTTTGTGGTGTAAAGGTACGCTCTCCTTTGCTGCATTTTGTTATGTAACTCCAGAAAAATAATGGAGAACAAAAATTTGGAGGATAAAATAGGGAAAGATCAAGAACCACTTAGTCCTACTGCTGCTGCTGCTGCCACTGCTGTTGTTGCTGCTGGGAGTCGATCGTCATCCCAGAGGGGAAGTCGCAAGACCACTTGCACTAATTGAACTAAGCAAATGACTGTCCAACAGTCCTTTGTGAGGAAGATGAAATATGACAGCAGTCATCCTGTTGCAAAGCGGATAACCGAGGCCTTGACAGCTATGTTGGTGTTAGACGTGCATCCGGTATCCGCCATTAGTGCAGTAGGACTGCAGTGCCAACCCTAGATGGGCCAGGTGTTTGTGCCGCACACTTGTGTCACTTAGCTTAGTCATACAGCTACCTCATTGCACCTCTTTTACTTCTTTGCATGATGCGCTGTTTGGTGACTATTTTTTTAAGTGCCATCCTGTCTGCCACTGCAGTGCCACTCCTAGATGGGCCAGGTGTTTGTGCCACAGACTTGTGTCGCTTAGCTTAATCATAAAGCCACCTTGGTGCAACCTTTTGGCCTAAAAACAATATTGTGAGGTGTTCAGAATAGACTGGAAATGAGTGGAAATGAATGTTATTGAGGTAAGAATACCGTATTATCAAAATTACCCCCAAATTCTGTGATTATGGTATTTTTTTTTAAATCATCCAGATCCAAAACCAAAACTCGAAAGGGTGGTTTTGGCAAAACCAATCCAGATCCAAAACACAAGCATGGAACCAGAACCAAAAGTGCTCAATGCACATCTCTAGTTTCAATATAACAGCATTAACATGTAACCAATTATCCCAGAAATTGGTTGTTATAACCCTTTTAATTCAAATTTCCATTACACCATTACATGTATATTCACAGATGCTACCACAGATACAGTTGAGATCATTCATTGATAATTCATAAAGTGGACACCTTTTTTCTTTTTTGGTAATATGAACATTACAAATATAAATAATGTTTGACAATTTTTAAGAAAATGTCACTCCTAACTATGAAGGGAAAAACATACAGCTGCCAAAATGCCATACACCACACACAGTGGCAAACAAAGGCTCAGACCATGATGTATTACCTCTAAAACAGGCTAATTAGTGAACAAAAAATAGGATTTTAATTACCTACCATTAAATCCTTTTCTCGTAGTCCGTAGAGGATACTGGGGTTCAATTTAGTACTATGGGGTATAGACGGGTCCTTTGGGAGCCACTGGCATTTTAAGAGTTTAATAGTGCGGGCTGGCCCCTCCCTCTATGCCCCTCGTACCAGACTCAGTCTAGAAACTGTGCCCGAGGAGACGGACATACTTCGAGAGAAAGAAATACGCAGATAGTAATGAGATTCACGCCAGCTCACACATAACAAAAAGGAAAGCCTAGCTAACCAACTTGGAACAGTTCAGCAATGGCTGAACCAACAATACTGAACCAAGTGACTATGCAGGAATACGAAGAACTGGGCGGGCGCCCAGCATCCTCTACGGACTAAGAGAAAAGGATTTACCAGTAGGTAATTAAAATCCTATTTTCTCTTACGTCCTAGAGGATGCTGGATTCCAATTTAGTACCATGGGGATGTATCAAAGCTCCCAGTATGGGATGGAGAGTGCTGAGGTTTCTGCAGAACAGATTGACCAAACTGAAGGGTCTCAGAATCCAAAGTATCGAACTTGTAGAACTTAGCAAACGTGTTCGATCCTGACCAAGTAGCTGCTCCGCAAAGCTGTAAAGCTGAGACACCCTGGGCAGCCGACCAGGAAGAACCCACCTTACGAGTAGAGTGGGCCTGGACAGAATTTGGAATAGGCAATCCTGCTGTCGAATAAACATGCTGGATAGTAAGCCTGATCCAGTGAGAAATCATCTGATTAGAAGCAGGACACTCAATCTTGTTGGGATCATAAAGGACAAATAGAGCATTCAATTTCCTGTATATATATCTTCAAAGCCTGCACAACATCCAAGGACTTTGAGCTAACTGAGGCGTCAGTAGCCACTGGCACCACAATAGGTTGGTTGATATGATAAGCCGACACAACCTTTGGAAGAAATTGCTGATGCGTTCTGAGCTCAGCTCTATCCTCATGGAAAATCAAATAGGGGCTCTTGTGCGACAATGCCCCCAATTCCGACACACGTCTTGCAGATGCCAATGCCAACAGTGTGACCGCCTTTCAAGTAAGAAACTTTATGTCCACCTCCTGTAAAGGTTCGAACCAATCTGATTGCAGGAACTGCAGCACCACATTAAGATCCCAAGGCGCCGTAGGAGGCACAAAGGGTGGTTGGATGTGCAGAACTCCTTTCAAGAAAGTCTGTATCTCAGGGTAGCAGCCAATTGCTTCTGGGGAAAAAAGGACAAGGCTGAAATCTGGACTTTGATTGAGCCCAAGTGTAGGCCCACATCCACACCTGCTTGCAGAAAGAGGAGAAAATGTCCCAGTTGAAACTCCACCGTAGGAAACTTCTTGGATTCACACCAAGAGACATACTTTTTCCAAATTTGATGGTAATGTTTAGACGTTACTTCCTTCCTAGCTTGGATCAGAGTAGGAATAATCTTGTTCAGAATGACCTTCCGAGCTAAGACCTCGCGTTCAACATCCATGCCGTCAAACTTAGCCGCGGTAAGTCTTGATAGGCGAATGACCCCTGTTGTAGAAGGTCCTCGCAAAAAGGAAGAGGCCTCAAATCCTCCAGCAGTAATGCCAGAAGATCCACGTACCAAGCCCTTCTTGACCAGTCTGGAGCAATGAGGATCGCTGGAATTCCTGAACTTTTTATTAGTTTGAGAACTCTTGATATGAGTGGAAGTGGAGGGAACACATACACTGACTGAAACAACCAAGGAGTCACTGTTACCTGGAACAGTACCTCCGAAGCTTCTTGTTGAGGTCAGAGGCCATTATGTCTATTTGAGGTACACCCCATCGGCTTGTTACCTCTGTGAACACCTCCGGGTGGACCATTCTCCTGGATGGAGATCGTGTCTGCTGAGGAAGTCCGCTTCCCAGTTGACCACTCCCGGAATGAAGATTGCCGACAGCACCAGCACGTGCCTTTCTGCCCAGAGGAGGATTTTTTGTTACCTCTGACATTGCAGACCTGCTCTTCGTTCCGCTCTGTGTGTTTATGTAGGACACAGCTGTGACGTTGTCCAACTGAACCTGAATGGCTCGATCTTGCAGAAGATATACCACTTGGAGAAGGCTGTTGTAGATAGCCCTTCATTACAGAATGTTTATTGGAAGGACAGATTCCTGACTTGACTACCTTCCTTGGAAGTTTCCCCCAGGGTGACTGCTCCCCAACCTCTGTGGCCTGCATCCGTGGTTAGAAGAATCCAATTCTGAATTCCGAACCTGCGGCCCTCTAGTAGGTGAGAAGTTTGCAGCAACCAGAGAAGTGAAATTCTGGCTTTCAGCGACAGGAGTATCCACTGGTGCATGTGAAGATGTGATCCCGACTACTTGTCCAGGAGATCCAACTGGAAGAACCTTGCATGGAATCTTCCATACTGTAGAGCCTCATAGGAGGCTATCATCTTCCCCAGAATGCGAATGCACTGATGAACCAATAGTTTTCTGGATTTTCCCCTACTGCCTCTAAAGAAGGTTTGGATTTTTTAAATTTTGTGGTCCGAAAGGACTGCAGTGAAGGCGTAGGATAAGATTTCCTTGCCGGTGCTGCTGCGGAGGGAAGAAATGTCAACTTACCCGCAGTCGCCGTGGAAATCCACGCATCCAATGCGTCCTTGAAATAGTGCCTGACCTGTGAAGGGTAGGTTCTCCACACTTTTCTTGGATTCTGCATCCGCAGTCCATTGGCATAGCCAGAGTCCTCTGCGTGTCGATACTGCCATGGAAGTAGCCATTGCATTAAGAAGGCCAATGTCCTTCATGGCCTCCACCATGAAACCTGCAGAATCCTGTATGTGATGTAAAAACAAGTCAATGTCACTCCTGTCCATAGTATCTAAGTACTCTAGTAAAGTGCCTGACCATTTTACTATGGCTTTAGAAATCCACGCACAGGCAATAGTGGGCCTTAAGGTCACGCCTGTAACCGTGTATAGTGATTTGAGTGTAGTCTCAATTTTGTGATCAGCCGGCTCCTTTAAGGCAGTTGAACCGCCTTAAAGGACAGGGACAGGTAAAACCACCTTTTTAGACAACCTAGATACAGAAGCATCTACTATAAGTGGGTTTTCCCACTTCTTCCTATCGTCTTCAGGGAAAGGGAAAGCAATGAGAATTATTTTAGGGATTTAGAATTTTTTCTCTGGGTTTTCCCAGGATTTTTCAAATAAGGAGTTTAACTCCTTTGAAGCCGGGAAGGTGAGCGAGGATTTTTTATTTACTGTAAAATAAGATTACTCTTCCGGCTCAGGTACCTTCTCCGTAATATGCAAAACATCCCTAATGGCTTCAATCATGAGCTGCACCCCTTTAGCAAGAGATGCATCAATCCCCTGCATATCCCCATCACTGTCCCCTGTATCAGAGTCTGTATCAGTGTCAGCTTGCATTATCTGGGCAAGTGTACGCTTTTGCGGGTATGTAGGTGGGCTCTTAGACGAAGTAGTGGAAGCTGAAAACTTCAAACTCTCTACAGATTTTCTGAAAAACTGTCTCCTTCTCAGTATGTGACATCCTATTTGAAACTGGGATATCATTCCCCTTAAAGAATCAACCCATGGGGGTTCGGATTCGGAAGGCTGAGACAGCATATTGCAGTCCTGAGTACATGGAATAGACTCCTCAGGAGAAGATAAACACTCTGCAGTACAGGACACAGAGTCCTTAGACATGGTAATGTGGAATATACACACTTACACACACAGGAAAATGTCAGACACAGTATAAGGAGCCAGCCACACAGCGCCCCTGTAGGCAATTATTATAACAGCATGGCGCAGACTAACTACCCTTAATAAGGTAATTAGTACTAGTATCACACACCCCCCCCCCCCTGTCTATAACACCCTGGTACCGCAGAGGTATGCTGTAGTTATGTAGAGTGCAGCACTCCCTGTTAGCATTCTTTCCTATGTATCTGCAGAGAGAAAATGGCGCTGGTCAGTGCTGGATCCGCTCTGAGAGGAAGCCCCACCCCTATCAATGGCGCGCGGCTTCCCGCACTAATTGTTGATACTGGACTGAGGTGTTTGTTGCTAACAGCGGGATTAGCCCCTGTTAGCTGAGTGACCAGTTTAGGGTGAATTGTGCATGCTAAGGACGCCCCTCAAAGTGCTTACACAAAGTGTTGCTGAGCTGTACGGAGCCACCATACCCGCCGGCGACCCGCTAACCAGGATGCCGGCGCTGTACTCACCACACTTCTTTCTTCTGGCTCTGTTAGGGGGTGGCAGCCGTGTGTCCTTTCAGCGGAGATAGAGAACCATTAACTCTTATATTTTTTACACCTGTATGGAAACTGGGAGCATTCCTGGTCTAAGAAAAATCGTCTGGCCTGAGACGGATAAAAGAAACCCAGATATGAGGGATGCTGTTGTCTGGAATTGTGAGTGTGGTATGCATCTAAAGTGTGTGGAGACTTAATTTAGCCAAAAAAAAGAAACCTTTCAGTGTTTACATCATCCTTAGTTCTAAGTGAGTAGGGTACGCATCCCCTCTTACTTTTCTTTCTGTGGTGGCGGTCACATAAGGTCCTAAAGACGTAAAAGATACCTTTACATACCTTTGGGTGAAGCTATATTGTGAGTCGGGGTACGCTCCTTCACCATCTACCGTTTCCCTATTTGAGTTCAGTAGGCTACACAAGAGATTTTTTTGTGGATGAGACATTTCTACACATTGTGTTTCATTTTCTTTCTTCCATATCAAAACTGGAAATTGGGAGTGCATTGCTCAAAGAAAATCGTGAATGGGAGTCGGAAATAACGAAAGAAGCAACACGATATACACCATATAAGGAACGTATATTTTTGATACATTCTTCTAGCGCTTATACAGGTTTTCTTTCTATATTTCTGTACATTGTTAGTTTGTGGATGTGGTGACATCCTTTGAAGGAATCATACTTGTTAGAGCTGCTACATTGCGCACATCTCTGAAATACCATATTTTTTTGCAAAAAGCCACCAGTGACAGCACTGCATGCCAGTGATAAGAAGAGCATTGTCATGCTGGGAAAAAGACCAAAAAAGCCACCTCTTTTGTGTGGAAATATTTTTTCCCAAATCCGAACATTTGTCAAGGTGTCTGTGGCAATTGTAGTGCCAAAGTAAGTAGAGGTAGGAATGTTAACCATCACTGCAATGTTACATAATTTGCAGGAAGTTCATTCAAGTTGCTAATAAATCCTCAATGCTAGCGGCATCGCTAAAGTACCTTGTCACATGCACAGTGCGATCATGACACATGCGCAGTTGGACGATAATTGCTCAGCTCCATAAATATTGCCGTTGCATACATCTGACTCAGGCCCAGTCACCCTATAGAGGTGTTAAAGTTGCCAGTCCTTTTTAGTTTTGGGGCTGGTTGCAATTAGCCACTTGTTTGGCTGATCACAATAATGGCCAAGAGCTGGATATATGTGGATGGAGTGACCACATATTGGGGATCGCTATAACATAACCCCAGCCACGGCCCACTTATGCTATATGTTTGTGTTACTGTGACAAACTTCTTATAATGGCAGAAGAATTTTAAATTACAGAGGAACCTTGCAGCTGTCAAAGTCAGAGTTCATAATCTGAACAGTAATTGAATGGGACTTGGTGTTTCTAAAAGTAAATATATTATTCAAGAAGATAGTTTGGCTGTGGGCCTATTCATCCGTCACCTGGCACTGCAATACAGAATGTCTAGTTCTAGAAAGTCAGTCCAATTTGTCATGAACCTTTAATGACAGTGACTTTTAACCATGTAACTAGTACTGCAAAGTTCCACAACTTCCTTAGAACAACATTTTAAACATTAGCTAATATCAGAAGCATGTCAGCTGCACTGATGGATATACACACTTTAACAGCATTCACATTATGTGACTGGTATTTTACCCTCGTTCCAGAGTCACCCTTTCCTAATTTTTTCTGCAATTATCATGTTTCCTCTGGAGAGAAAACACAGTAACACATTCACTAAAAACTCCATTTACTTGTTATCATCTGTCATCCAGCAGGCAAGGCATCTGTTGCAGTGAATGCTTACATTTAACAGATATTGACACAGAGCAGCGTTTAAATTCTGTCTCCACACCTTGTTGTGACAGAGATTGTGCGGAGTATGTATCTCTCAGCTCATGCGTTTCCGTTCAGTCTCAACCAAAAATAGTAGACAGTGGTGTTATTGAAGCAAGTGTAAGATGGGACATTGCCATTTAATAATGTCAGCTTGCTGGTGACATAACAGTTAATAAAGAAAAACAAAATTGAATGTAAAATTAAGCAATAAATGATTCTCACCTTGCACTTAATCACTTATATACTATTATATAGATAAAAACAATGTACAATAGATTATTTATTTGAAGTAAGCACAGGACAGTTGTTCTTCATTGTTTTCTATGTATCTTTCATTTTTCCAAGATGGTTGCACATTACAATTATTTATTTATATATTAGCAGTTTCTTATATAGCGCAGGGTAATAACTGACAGTCATAGAGGTAGGAAGGCCTTGCTCGCAAGCTTACAATCTAGAGGGAAATAGGCATTGATATATAAGGAAAGTTGCTACCTATTGCATAACAGTCCAGCCACTTTGCAAAGGTTCTTAATGGCTGTATTATATGGTCACCCTGTAGTGTTGGCCAAGAGTCAGGAGGATGTAAAAGTGAAGACAGACAAAATATGTGATGTTCTGTGGACTGTACAGGGAGGATGTAATTAGATAGGGAGGCTTTGAAGGTTATGTGGGTAGGATCGGAATTTAATAAGCTTGTCTGAAAAGGTGAGTTTTCAGTGAATGCTTGAAGGTTTAAAAACTAGAGGTGAGTCTTATTGTGCATGGGTGGAGCCCGAAGAAAGTCCTGTAATTTTGAATGAGAGACAGTAATGCATGTGGATGAGAGACGCTGATCTTGCGCAGAACGGAGAGATGTTTGTTGGTGCAGTTTGGGTAATAGCCTTGTATGTAAGTAAAAGTATTTTATATCGAACATGACAGAATACTGGTAATCAATGGAGGGACTGACAAAGTGGATCTGCAGACGATGAACGTCTAGCGAGAAAGATTAACCTCGCAGCTGTATTCTGAGAGCCTATTTTTGGGTAGATCATTAAGAAGACTATTGCAATAATCAATGCAGGAGATAATGAGACCATGGATTAGAGTTTTTGCAGTGTTTTGTGTAAGATATGGTAGTGTTTTGGATATGTTTCTTAGATGTACTGTAAGTAAAATGATTTTGAGAGACTGAATGAGGGGAACAAAGGACATTTCTGAGTCAAGAATGACATCTAGGCAGCGAGCTTGTGGGGTGGGGTTGATTGTTGAGTACAGTGATAGAGATATCAGGTTGGTAACTATTATTGGCTGGTGGAAATATAATAAATTCTGTTTTGGAAATATTAAGTTTGAGGTGGCGAGATGACATCCAAGATGAAATAGCAGAAAGGCATTAAGTGACATGGACCATTACAGATGGTGACAAATCTAGGGAGGATAGGTTAATTTTGAGTCTAGCCGTATACAGATGATACCGAAACCTGAAAGAGCTGATTAGTTTGCCAAGAGATGTGGTATAGATTGCGAAAAGTAGAAGATCTAAGACTGAGCCTTGCAGTACTCTAATTGATGGCGAATAGGGGTGGATTCAAGGAAGCAGACACTGAAAGAGCAATAGATAGGTAGGATGCGAACTAAGAAAGGCTGTGCCCTGGAGACCTAGGGATTGTAGTGTTTGTATGAAAAGAGAGTGGTCAGTTGGATACACTTAGCAAATAGTGCTTAATAATGATTATCTCTTCAACATTATAATATATTCACTTGTACAATATGGGTCTAATACACAGTTGATTGAAAAATGTGCATCTATTGCTGAAAAAAAAAGTCCATTCATATGTAGCCTACTGTATATTGGCCCATGTGTTTCATTTGGTAACAATAATATATGTGTCTGCTTTAGGCAGGCATATTTCACAGACACAGATGTCCCACTTATGACAATGTTGTAAAAACATTAATAAAAATTGCCAGTGTCAGTGGTATCAGCCAATCCCAAGTGTTTCCTTAGTGCTGCTGCCATCATCATCTGTTGCTATTTGCACCTACCTTAACCACCTGCAAAAATACTGCTTCCCTGTATGTGATCACAGTCACACAACACTTTGCTGTATTTGTGGCCTGAATCAGAGATAGTCATCTCAGCAGCAATATGTAAAAATACTAATGCTGCAGGATGCATATGCAGGAACAAGATGCCTCCTGCCAGCATCTACAATCTGAGTCCAGCATCAGATCACCATCACGACCATCAGTTGCGATTTTGGCAGCATTGGTCATCTGAGTACTCACAATGACTGCCGTAACTGCTCAGCAGACCTAGCCCAAGAACTCCCAGAAAACTAGGGCTGACCAGCTCCGCCCACCCCCTGCCCCCAAACGCCAGCAGCCAATCTATCAGGCTGTGGCTTAGGGGGCACTGCATGGGATCACGCAAGACTTATGGAGTGATCTGATGAAATAATCAGGTGCCATGGCGTGGTCTCCACTGTTATGCAGATGATACAAAACTGTACCTGTTCTTTGCTCCGGACACGGAGAACCTAAATAACCCAAAATGGCTGTCTAGTTGAGCTCCAGGTGTGGATGAGTGCCAGTTGACTGAGACTGAATCTGATAAAATAGACGTCCTTATGATCGGACCTCAACATCAAAGGCAATACTCCAGCATACCCAACAAACTGGACTGACACTTGCGGGTACAGGATTACAATACAATGATCATGTGCAAAATCTTGACAATGTTCTAGATGGTGGCTTGACACTTAAACATCAGATATCAGTCATAATCAAATCGTCATTCATTCACCTGAGGAACATAGCCAGAATCAAACATTTAATTCCCTCAGATGATCTGCCAAAAGTCATACATGTATTTGTATTGTCTCGGTTAGATTACTGCAATGCCCTCTACCTTGGTCTCCCAGCAATAGAATTGCACTGCTTACAGCTGGTACAAAACACAGATGCCAGGCTGTTAACCAACCAGCCCCGTTCTAGCCATATAACACCCATTCTTTATTCCCTCTACTGGCTGCCTGTAAAATGATGAATAATGAATAATAATTGTCTTACTGACTTTCCAAGCCCTTCATGATCAAGGCCCAAGGTACCTGAAGCAACTTCTGATTCCATACTGCCCCACTCAATTACTGTGATCCATAAGTACTTTTAGCAGTACCTAGAATATCTCATAATTCATCTGGCGGTCAAATTTTAAGCCATGTGGCTCCAACTTTATGGAACTCACTTCTCCGCACGGTTTGTGAGGCGCACAATCCTTCAAAATCAGACTCAAGACTTTCCTGTTTACTCAAGTATTTAAATAATGTCCTTTTAGCACTGGCATATTTATAATGGGTGCAGTGTGTGCAGTGCACACAGGCCCCTAAACCCAGAAGGGCCCAAAATGCACACGCTGCACCCATTTCTGGAATACTCACCCTCTAGAATCCTGCACTGACATCAGGAGCCCTACAGCAATCACTGTGAAAATTGTGCAGTGGCCATTTTCACAGTGTTTTGCGCATGCGCAATAGAGAAATTGCTGGGAAAATGGCTGCCACATTATTTTCCCATAGATCTGCGCATGTGCTTAATGGGGGGGGGGGGTACACATGGAGAGATCTGTGCTTAAATTGTAAGCAATATTACTAGATTGCTTAGAAATTAAGCACGGATCTCTTCGTGTGTAGGGTGCCAGCGACAGCGATGCACGGTCCCATGCATACCTATCGCCGGCTCTAGATTTTGCATGGGTGAAATGAGCGCCCCCGTCCCAACCCCCCCTCGCTCAGCACACATTGAGATGAGTGATGAGCAGGGGGAGAGATGTGTGCTGAGCGGTCTGTGCTAGATCGCTCAGTGCATAGACTCTACAGAGCTGCCAGCAGAGAGGAGGGGGCCTGGATGGAGGAGGCTGCACAAGGGCCTTCTCCTTTCTTAGAGCACCCTTGCCCTTTATGAACTCCATGCTCTCTGTATTTTATGAAAATCTTTTCTGTACTTCATTGTTTCTGTACTGTATTATGTTCACTCTATCTGTTAAGCTCACTGAGTGCTATTGGAGAAAGAGCACTATATAAAAAAACTATTTTTATTATTATTAGAGTAGTAGTAGTAGTAGTAGTAGTAGTAGTAGTAGTAGTAGTAGTAGTAGATTGTAAGTCTATTAGGCCTTAGGCTGTTAGTGCTTACATAAGTGCTGACATAAAAGTGTTATCATAATCATAATATTTGCATTGTACCGGTGTTAAACTGAAGGGAAACATACTACAAACCAACACTACTACAGATGGACTGCAAGAATAGCACAAAAGAATGTAATTCATTCTTATGCTGCAAAAACTACTCTGCATCTCATGCATATCATCTGTGTTTTTGATCTATGAAAAGTCATCTCCATTCTGCTCACTACATTTCTCTCTTATGTAAACACATGTATGGGCCTAATTCAGCTTCAGTTGCAATTTAGCGAAATCATAAGTTAGGCGATTACTGGATGATTGCGCATGCACTGCTTATGCTTTGCGAATGTGTCAGAGCCACAATGCAATTGCAGGCCAAGCAAAGTGCGATCGCATAGCGATTGCCAGGTAGTGTCCATTTGTAGGAGGTTACATGGAGTTTGTGGGTAGTGGTTGTAAAAACGCAGGAAAATCATGGACATTTTCGGGGTGTTTATCTGATGTCGGTTTAAAAGGATTTTGACACAAAGTTTTTGATGTAATGACTTGCTTGTAATTGGTATTGCTTGTGTGGGGTTGTTGTTCAGTTAATCATAGTTTATTGGTAGATGGTACCTGGTGGTTACTCAAACACAGTGCTAATTATCTTCTTTGATCATTTGGCCCTTTGTGGTTAGGTGTAGCCTGTCTTAAACAGACTTACTATATCCTTAGATTGGGTGCGGTATAATAGATAGACTGTGTCTAGTTAGACAGTCAATAGATAGAAACCACATGTTAGACAGTCAAAAGGTCAACAGGTTCAAAAGGTCAACAGGGTCAAAATGTAGAAAGGGTCAAAAGGTCGACGGCATCTCACTTGTGCGATCACCTCTGCCTGATTGGGGTAGGGGGAATGTTGGCGGCACTGGGATGGCGTTCGGGGAGGTGCGGTCCAAACAACAGAAGCATGTCAGGACCGTTGCTGGGGCAGGTCGCGGCAGCTGCATTGTGTCATATACAGCCGCTGCAGCCAAAAATATGGCGGATAGCTGTCTGCCTTCGCAGCTAGCCTGTGTAGGCAGAGAGCTACTTGGCAGGTGTGAAAGCATCGCCACCGTGAGATGCTTTCATATGTCTGCAGGGGGAGGCAGGACCCGGCATGCGGGGGCGGACTTGCCCTGTGATGGGCATCCCCCCGCATGTCATAGATTTTGATCGTAGATGTGCGTTTTTTCACACATCTATGATCAGGTCTAAATTAAGCCCTTAGAATGGCTTAACTTGCAGAAATGGGAGATATTTAAGTGATTTGTTGGCAGATTGGAGGGAATTGAGTGCTGGGGAGGTGGGAAAAACTAAAAAGTGCATTGTTAAAAGCAACAGACCTTTGTATCAAAAGGGTTAGGAAAAGCACCAGGAAAAGGAAGCCAGTGTTGTTCACAAAAGGAGTATCAACTAATGTGAAAGCAAAAAATATGGCCTTTAGGAAATATAAGCAGACCCAAAATAATAATGACAAAGAGGTGTATCTTTCCAGATGGAAGGAGGCTAAGAAAGTGATTAGACATGCAAAGGCAGAAGCTGAGGAGAAAATGGCCCATTCATAAAGGGGGCAACACTTTTTTAACTATATAAGTGAAAGGAGAAAATCAAGTGGAGAAAAAATCTGACTTAAGACAGAGAGAGGGAATTTGGTGAAGGGAGACAAGGCAATAGCATATCATCTTAATCATTAATTTTGCTCAGTATTCACTAGTGAAGGAGAGGGGAAGGGGCCAGTGACGTGCGGTGGGGTGAAGCAGGTGAGGCAGAGCCTTTCCTGTCATACTAACGTTTGTGCCAGAGTTTTGACTGTATAAAGTATATGAAAAATACAAAGAGTTTGTTTGAAATATCTTCATTGCATTTTTCTGATAATTTTTATAGCCAAAACTCTGGTGTAAAAAGTCTATGGCAGGTGAGGCAGTGCCTCACCTGGCTAACTTTTCCACACACTTCTGATCAAAACTCACCAAATTTCCAGGAGTTTATACTGCTGCACCTGTGTATAATGCCCAAATGTATGCTTTGGCTGATATATTACATGTAAATCTGGCTCTGGTGCTAGCCAGTGGCTCCTGAGCTATTTAGCTCACCGCACGACCCTGGAAGGGGCCACAATTAAGTTGAAAGAACATATCT
Source organism: Pseudophryne corroboree (assembly GCF_028390025.1). Classification (NCBI taxonomy): domain Eukaryota; kingdom Metazoa; phylum Chordata; class Amphibia; order Anura; family Myobatrachidae; genus Pseudophryne; species Pseudophryne corroboree. The sequence continues at coordinate 553,623,325 of NC_086444.1, forward strand.
AAAAATAAGGAAGATGAAAGTACATTTACAGAGGAGAAAGTCATAACAGAACTCTTAAACGTGAAAGTGGATAAATCAATAGGGTCAGATGGGATACATCCAAGGATACTAAAAGAGCCTGATGATGTGCTGGTAGCACCATTAGCAGAATCATTCAACCAGTCACTAGCTACAAGTGTAATTCCAAAGGACTGGAAAAGAGCAAATGTAGTACCACTGCACAAAAGTGGCAGCAAGGAAGAAGTAAGTAACTACAGACTAGTAAGAATTACATCAGTAATAGGGAAAGTAATGGAAACACTATTAAAAGAAAGAGTTGTGCAATATCTTGAATCAAACTAGTTACAGGATCCCAAACAGCATGGCATTACTGGGGGAGTTCATGCCAAAAAATCTCACTTTTTTACTCTACGACTAAAATAGATTATGGGGATGATGTAGCATATCTAGACTTTAGTAAGGCATTTGACAATGTTCCACATTGCAGACTGCTAAATAAACTCAAAAGCATGGGATTGGATTATAAAACAGTCAAATGGATAAGAACCTGGCTGCAGGATAGGAAAGAAACAGCTGTAGTAAATGGAGTGCATTCTATGGAGGGAAATGTTACCAGTGGAGTACCCTAGTGATTTGTATTTGGACCAGTGCTCTTTAATATCTTTGTTGGTGACATTGCAAATGGTATTAAAGGGAAAGTATGCCTTTTTGCAGATGACACAAAGATATACAACAGCATAGACTTACCGGGAGGGGTAAAACAAATGATTGATGATCTAGAAATACTTGAGGAATGGTCAAGAACATGGCAACTACAGTTTAATGCTAAAAAAAAGCAAAATTATGCACTTGGGTCTCAAAAATACACAGACTAAATTAGAGATGATCGGGTTCGGTTCGTCGAGATCCGAACTTCACGTGGTTTACACGGGTCCGAGGCAGCCTCAGTTCTTACCGCCTTGCTCGGTTAACCCGAACGATGCTGAACATCATCATCCCGCTGTCGGATTCTCGCGAGATTCGTATTCCATATAAAGAAACGCGCATCTCCGCCATTTTCACTCGTGCATTGTAGATTGAGCGGAGAGGATGTGGCTACATTCTCTGCCTGAAAAGCTCCAATATCTGTGCTCAGTGTGCTGCATTGTGGTGGTTGACATGGGTCCAAGGCAGCCTCGGATCTTCCCGCCTTGCTCACTTAACCCGAACGAGACCGAACGTCATCATCCCGCTGTCGGATTCTCACGAGATTTGTATTCCATATAAAGAACCGCGCATCACCGCCATTTTCACTCGTGCATTGTAGATTGAGCGGAGAGGACATGACTACGTTCTCTGCCTGAAAAGCTCAATATCTGTGCTCAATGTGCTGCATTGTGGTGACCACCAGTATATATTAGTACAGTACAGTAGGCCATTGCTGTATCTTGCAGCTCTGTGTCAGACTCAGTTCTAGTATCCTGATCAGTGCTCAATATCTGTGCTGCATTGTGGTGACCAGTATATAGTAGTACAGTGCTGCATTGTGGTGACCACCAGTATATAGTAGTACAGTACAGTAGGCCATTGCTGTATCTTGCAGCTCCGTTTCAGACTCAGTTCAAGTATCCTGATCAGTGCTCAATATCTGCACTGTATTGTGGTGACCAGTATATAGTAGTACAGTGCTGCATTGTGGTGACCACCAGTATATAGTAGTACAGTACAGTAGGACATTGCTGTATCTTGCAGCTCTGTGTCAGACTCAGTTCTAGTATCCTGATCAGTGCTCAATATCTGTGCTGCATTGTGGTGACCAGTACATAGTAGTACAGTGCTGCATTGTGGTGACCGCCAGTATATAGTAGTACAGTACAGTAGGCCATTGCTGTATCTTGCAGCTCCGTGTCAGACTCAGTTCTAGTATCCTGATCAGTGCTCAATATCTGTGCTGCATTGTGGTGACCAGTATATAGTAGTATAGTGCTGCATTGTGGTGACCACCAGTATATAGTAGTATAGTAGGTCATTGCTGTATCTTGCTGCTCCGTGTCAGACTCAGTTCTAGTATCCTGATCAGTGCTCAATATCTGTGCTGCATTGTGGTGGCCAGTATATAGTAGTACAGTGCTGCATTGTGGTGACCACCAGTATATAGTAGTAGTACAGGAACCAACTAGGTACAATGCAATCTTAGACCTGGTATTAACAAACAATGGGGATTTGGTATCAGGTATTATAGTAGGGGAACCCATAGGAAATAGCGACCACAATATGGTCACATTCAATATCAGTTTCTATAAACAGCCCTATACTGGCTCAACTAGGACTTTAAACTTTAGCAAAGCAAATTTTGAAAAGCTGAGGGTATTTTTCAGGGATATTGAATGGGAAGGTTTGTTTTTAGGAATAAATACTACGGAGAAATGGGAGGTACTAAAATTCCTGCTAGCTAAAAATACACTCAAATGTATTCCTATGAGTAGCAAAAAAAGGAATAAAAATCATAAACCGATGTGGCTTAACAAAAAGATTAAGGAACTTATGGGCAAGAAAAGGCGAGCATTTAAAAAATACAAATCTGACGGGGAAGCAGAGTCATTTCAGCACTATAAGGAATGTAACAAAATTTGCAAAAAGGAAATAAGAGCGGCTAAAGTAGAAACTGAAAAACTAGTAGCAAAGGAAAGCAAAGCGAATCCCAAAAAATTCTTTAAATACATTAATAGCAAGAGATTAAAGAAGGAGAGTATAGGCCCTTTAAAAGACAAGTTGGGAGTCTTAAGCAAAAATGATAATGACATAGCGGACACACTAAATGAGTTTTTTTCAACAGTATTCACTCGTGAGGACCCAATTCAGGGACTAACGCACAATCTCAATAATGAGAATATCCCACTGATAGGTACTTATTTAAGCGAGGAAGTAGTCTGTGACCGATTAAAACATTTAAAGATTAATAAATCACCAGGGTATGGTATTCATCCAAGGGTTCTAATGGAGCTTCACTCTGAACTGGCAAAACCGCTATCTTTGATCTTTAAGGATTCAGTTATATCAGGTATGGTTCCCAAAGACTGGCGTATAGCGGAAGTAGTGCCTATATTCAAAAAGGGAAGTAAAGCTGAACCAGGTAATTATAGACCAGTTAGTCTTACATCTATAGTGGGGAAAGTATTGGAAGGTATTCTAAGAGATAGTATTCAGAAGTTCCTTGAAACCAATAAGGTCATTAAAAGGAATCAACATGGGTTTATGAAGGACAGATCCTGTCAAACCAACTTACTTGGCTTTTATGAAACAGTAAGCGCAAACCTAGATCAGGGTAAAGACGTGGATGTAATCTTTTAGACTTTGCCAAAGCGTTCGATACTGTACCACACATGAGACTTATCTACAAGCTACAAGAATCAGGGCTAGGAAGCACAATATGCACTTGGGTCAAAAACTGGTTAGATAATAGGAAGCAGCGCGTTGTGGTTAATGGATCTTTTTCAACTTGGACTGAAGTGCTAAGTGGTGTGCTGCAAGGCTCAGTATTAGGACCGCTATTGTTCAATATTTTCATTAACGACCTAACAGAAGGTCTTGAGAGCATGGTGTCAATTTTTGCAGATGATACTAAATTGTGTAAGGCTATAAATACAGAGGAGGATGCCGAGTCTCTTCAGAACGACTTAGTTAAATTAGAAGCATGGGCAGCCAAATGGAGAATGCGCTTCAACACAGACAAGTGTAAGGTAATGCACTGTGGTAACAAGAACATAAATTACACCTACCTACTAAATGGGGTAAAATTAGGGGTTTCTGTACTGGAAAAGGACTTAGGTGTCCTCATAGATAGCAAGCTAAGCAGTAGTACCCAAAGTAGGACTGCAGCAAAGAAGGCTAATAAGATATTAGCATGCATAAAACGGGGTATTGATGCTAGGGAGGAGAGTATTATACTCCCGTTATATAAATCACTAGTGAGGCCACACCTTGAATACTGTGTACAATTCTGGGCACCGTACTACAAAAAGGATATCCTGGAGCTTGAAAAGGTACAGAGGAGGGCGACCAAACTAATTAAGGGCATGGAGACGATGGAATACAAGGAAAGGCTTGAAAGACTAGGCATGTTTACATTGGAAAAGCGGAGACTAAGAGGGGATATGATCAACATCTACAAATATATAAGGGGACAATACACAGAGCTTGCGCGGGACCTGTTTTTGGTTAGATCAACACAGAGGACTCGTGGACACTCACTCAGGTTAGAGGAGAGGAGATTCCGCACAATACGGCGTAAAGGCTTTTTCACGGTAAGGACAATACATGTTTGGAATTCCCTGCCCGAGGGAGTTGTAATGGCGGAATCTGTCAACACCTTTAAGAATGGGTTAGATAAATTCCTAATGGATAAGGATATCCAGGGGTATGGTGCATAGTCATGCATTATAGTTACTATAAATAGGGATAAAATGTAACGGCTGACAGCAGCATCAGTCAGAAATTTTAGTCAAATCATCATGCATAGGAGACCACAAATAGGTTGAACTCGATGGACAATTGTCTTTTTTCAACCCCAGATACTATGTTACTATGTTACAGTAGGCCATTGCTGTATCTTGCAGCTCTGTGTCAGACTCAGTTCTAGTATCCTGATCAGTGCTCAATATCTGTGCTGCATTGTGGTGACCAGTATATAGTAGTACAGTGCTGCATTGTGGTGACCAGTATATAGTAGTACAGTACAGTAGGCCATACCTGTATCTTGCTGCACCGTGTCACTTCTTGTATCCTGAACAGTGCTTAATATCTGTGCTCAGTGTCAGTGCTGCATTGTGGTGACTAAAAGTCCAGTGTCTTGTGCTGCATCGTGCTGCTGTAGGGTGCTGTGGTAGTGTCCTGTCACTGTGCATAGGTCATCATCATTCCAGTCACAGTGGTATCTGGTATCTATATAGTGGTATCTAATTCCAGACATTACTGCCTTCTAATACCAGATATATTACTGGCATGTAATTCCACACATTAAAAAATGGAGAACAAAAATGTGGAGGGTAAAATAGGGAAAGATTAGGATCCACTTCCACCTAGTGCTGAAGCTGCTGCCACTAGTCATGGCAGAGATGATGAAATGCCATCAACGTCATCTGCCAAGGCCGATGCCCAATGTCATAGTAGAGAGCGTGTAAAATCCAAAAAGCAAAAGTTCAGTAAAATGACGACCCAAAAATCTAAATTAAAATCGTCTAAGGAGAAGCGTAAACTTGCCAATATGCCATCTACGACACGGAGTGGCAAGGAACGGCTGAGGCCCTTGCCTATGTTCATGGCTAGTGGTTCAGCTTCACATGAGGATGGAAGCACTCATCCTCCCGCTAGAAAAATGAAAAGAGTTAAGCTGGCAAAAGCACAGCAAAGAACTCACAAAACCCCAAGGAGAGTCCAATCGTGTCGGTTGTGATGCCTGACCTTCCCAACACTGGACGGGAAGAGGTGGCTCCTTCCACCATTTGCACGCCCCCTGCAAGTGCTGGAAGGAGCACCTACAGTCCAGTTCCTGATCTTCAAATTGAAGATGTCACCGTTGAAGTACACCAGGATGAGGATATGGGTGTTGCTTGCACTGAGGAGTAAATTGACAAGGAGGATTCTGATGGTGAGGTGGTTTGTTTAAGTCAGGCACCCGGGGAGACACCTGTTGTCCTTGGGATGAATATGGCCATTGACATGCCTGGTCAAAATACAAAAAAAAATCACCTCTTCGGTGTGGAATTATTTTAACAGAAATGCGGACAACAGGTGTCAAGCCGTGTGTTGCCTTTGTCAAGCTATAATAAGTAGGGGTAAGGACGTTAAACACCTAGGAACATCCTCCCTTATACGTCAGTTGGACCGCATTCATCAGAAGTCATTGACAAGTTCAAAAACTTTGGGTAACAGTGGAAGCAGTCCACTGACAACTAAATCCCTTCTTCCTCTTGTACCCAAGCTCCTGCAAACCACCCCACCAACTCCCTCAATGTCAATTTCCTCCTTAGACAGGAACGCTAATAGTCCTGCAGGCCATGTCACTGGCAAGACTGATGAGTCCTCTCCTAACTGGGATTCCTCCAATGGATCCTTGAGTGGAACGCCTACTGCTGCTGTTGTTGCTGCTGGCGCTGCTGTTGTTGCTGCTGGGAGTCGATCATCATCCCAGAGGGGAAGTCGGAAGACCACTTGTACTACTTCCAGCAAGCAATTGACTGTCCAACAGTACTTTGCGAGGAAGATGAAATCACATCAGTCATCCTGTTGCAAAGCGGATAACTCAGGCCTTGACAACTATCTTGATGTTAGATGTGCGTCCGGTATTCGCCGTTACTTCACAGGGACTTAGAGAATTTCTTTAGGTAGTGTGTCCCCGGTACCAAATACCATCTAGGTTCCACTTCTCTAGGCAGGCAGGCACACCGAGAATGTACACAGACGTCAGAAAAAGAGTCACCAGTGTCCTAAAAAATGCAGTTGTACCCAGTGTCCACTTAACCATGGCCATATGAACAAGTGGAGCAGGGAGACTAAGGACTATATGACTGTGACAGCCCACTGGGTATAAGTATTGCCTCCCGCAGCAACAACAGCAGCAGCGGCACCAGTAGCAGTATCTCGCAAACGCCAACTCATTCCTAGGCAGGCTACGCTTTGTATCACTGCTTTTCATAAGAGGCACACAGCTGACAACCTCTTACGGAAACTGAGGAACATCATCGCAGAATGGCTTACCCCAATTGGACTCTCCTGGGGCTTTGTGACATCGGACAACGCCACCAATATTGTGCATGCATTACATGTGGGAAAATTCCAGCACATCCCATGTTTTGCACATACAATGAATTTAGTGGTGCAGAATTTTATAAAAAAACGACAGGGGCGTAATGGAGATGCTGTCGGTGGCCCGAAGAATTGCGGGCCACTTTCGGCATTCAGCCACCGCATGCCGAAGACTGGAGCACCAGCAAACACTCCTGAACATGCCCTGCCATCAGCTGAAGCAAGAGGTGGTAACGAGGTGGAATTCAACCTTCTATATGCTTCAGAGGATGGAGGAGCAGCAAAAGGCCATTCAAGCCTATACATCTGCCTATGATATAGGCAAAGGAGGGGAATGCACCTGACTCAAGCGCAGTGGAGAATGATTTCAACGTTGTGCAAGGATCTCCAACACTTTGAACTTGCCACACATGAAGTCAGTTCAGACACTGCCAGCCTAAGTCAGGTTATTCCCCTCATCAGGCTTTTGCAGAAGCAGCTGGAGAGATTGAAGGAGGAGCTAAAATGGAGCGATTCCGCTAGGCATGTGGGACTTGTGGATGGAGCCCTTCATTCGCTTAACCAGGATTCACGGGTGGTCAATCTGTTGAAATCAGAGCACTACATTTTGGCCACCGTGCTCGATCCTAGGTTTAAAGCCTACGTTGTATCTATCTTTCTGGCAGACACAAGTCTGCAGATGTTCAAAGACCTGCTGGTGAGACACTTGTCAAGTCAATCGGAACGTGACCCACCAACAGCTCCTCCTTCATTTTCTCCCACCACTGGAGCTGCCAGGCAAGGGATAAAATTTCCAAAACCACCCGCTGGCTGTGATGCTGGGCAGTCAGGAGCAAGTGCTGACATCTGGTCTGGACTGAAGGACCTGCCAACGATTACTGACATGTCATCTACTGTCACTGCATATGATTCTGTCACCATTGAAAGAATGGTGGAGGATTATATGAGTGACAGCATCACTGTAGGCATGTCAGACAGTCCGTACGTATGCTGGCAGGAAAAAGAGGCAATTTGGAGGCCCTTGCACAAACTGGCTTTATTTTACCTAAGTTTCCCCCCCTCCAGTGTGTACTCCGAAAGAGTGTTTAGTGCAGCCGGTCACCTTGTCAGCGATCGGCGTAGGAGGTTACTTCCAGAAAATATGGAGAAGATGATGTTCATCAAAATGAATAATAATACATTCCTCCGTGAAGACATTTACCAGCAATTGCCTCCAGAAAATTACACAGGGACCCGTGATGGTGGATTCCAGTGGGGACAAATTATTACTCTGTGAGGAGGGGGATGTACACAGTGAAAGGGGTGAGGAATCGGACGATGAGGAGGAGGTGGACATTTTGCCTCTGTAGAGCCAGTTTGTGCAAGGAGAGATTGATTGCTTCTTTTTTGGTGGGGGCCCAAACCAACCAATCATTTCAGCCACAGTCATGTGGCAGACCCTGTCGCTGAAATGAAAGGGTTTGTAAAAGTGTGCATGTCCTGTTTATACAACAACATAAGGATGGGTGGGAGGGCCCAAGGACAATTCCATCTTGCACCTCTTTTTTATGTATTATTTGCATCATGTCCTGTTTGGGGACTATTTTTTTTAAGTGGCATCCTGTCTGACACTGCAGTGCCACTCCTAGATGGGCCAGGTGTTTGTACCGGCCACTTGGGTCGCTCAGCTTAGTCATCCAGCCACCTCAGTGCAAATTTTAGGACTAAAAATAATATTGAGGTGTTCAGAATAGACTGGAAATGAGTGGAAATTATGGTTATTGAGGTTAATAATACTGTAGGCTCAAAATGATCCCCAAATTCTATGAACTAAACTGTTTTTGAGGTTTTTTTTTTAAAAAACACCCGAATCCAAAACGCACGCGAATCCGACAAAAATTCTTAAGGGAGGTTTTGCCCAAATGCATCCGAATCAAAAACACGACCGCGGAACCGAATCCAAAACCAAAACCCAAAAAGTGGCAGGTGCTTATCTCTAGACTAAATATAGTATTAATGGCACTATAATGGAAACGGATCTAGGAGACACTATTGCAGGTGACTTAAAGGCTGGAATGCAATGTAACAAGGCAATGAGAAAAGTGAGTCAGAAGCTTGGTTGCATATGGAGAAAATCATCAGCAGAAAGTAATAATGTCACTGTATAGGTCCTTGGTATGGCCTCATCTGGAATACTGTGTTCAAATGTGGAGGCCATATCTTCAGAAGGATATTAATACATTAGAGAGCACACAAAGAAGGGCAACCAAAATGGTGTATAACCTACATCAGAAAATGTACCCAGAAATACTAATAGAACTTAATATGCAGTTTGGGGCAGAGAAGGGGAAGCAGTGTCTTTCAAATATACCAAGGATTTTAACAAAGTACAGGAGGGACACATTTTTCAAAGGAAGAGAAGTATTAGAACTCAAGGACATACACTGGAAATGGAGGGAATTAGGTTTAGGGGAAATTTTATGAAATTTTACTTCTCAGAATGGAAAATAGAGAAGTGGAATAACTTCCCGTTACAGGTGGTAGAGGCTAAGACAGTAGATCAATTTAAACCTGCTTGGGACAGGTATATGCATATCCTTACAAAGAATTAAAGGATTTGATTACCTAAAGGATAAAAATAGGCAGACTAGATGGACCAAGTTTTTCTTATCTGCCATCAAATTCTATGATTCTATGTTTCTATATCTGCCTTATCCCTAACCCTAATCCCTTCCCCTAGTGCCCAATCCTAACCTCCACTCCCCCATAGTCTAAAACTAACTGTGCCCTGCAGCCTAACAGTAGACCTACTGGCGATGGCAAACCCTAACCATCGGCATACTGTCATGTCAACATATAAATGTCAACATTTCAGATGTCAATTTTATGACCATGTTGACATTCAGAAGATGTTGACTTGGTGACTGCCGACATGTTGGACTATGAAGGCATTCTAGTGTCGATATGGTTTTGTCAACATTATGAATGAGGACATGGTAACTGTCAATCATGTGACTGGATACCTCTTAACGAGGAAGGGATCTCTGTTACTTTGTCTGTCACAGTAACTAAAGTGTGCAGCGGGACCCTGATTTTGGCCATTAAAAGATGTCAAAAAATTGCGGGATGGATTACCCAGTAAATTGATCCAGGGGAGAACACTGCATTCTCTCTAATTACACTGCTGGACAGGGTCATCAATGTGGGACCATAACCATAGCAACCCTTGACATCATTGCATGGTGATTGCATTAGTGTGATAACATCGCTGGTTACAGTATGTTACCTATATGTGTAACTAAGTTCTGTAAGATAAATATGTTTTAAAGTTGCTGTTGATTGATGGGACCGTTGTCCTTACTGGGATCACTTCTATAGGTATGTGCATGTTGATCACATTGCTGTCAGTAGAGTTCTGATCTGATTTGGCTTACTCTAGCTAACATTTATGGACATCATGTATAGGACTATAGTGTATATATTTTGATTATTTTATATGTAAAGTGGTTACATGTGTATGTACTTATGCACTACTGATTTTTTGTTTATATGTTCTAGCTTGTATTTATTATTTATTCATTAACAGTTACTTATGCAATGTCAGCATATTCCATTGTGCTTTATAACTTGGAACAAAACAGCAATAAAACTAGAATTGATAATAAAAGACAAAAGGAAAAGTGGACCTGCTTGCATGCTTACAATTTATAGGGAAATAGGCATTTATACACAAGGATTAGGGCAACATACAGTATTGCCTATTGGTCCAGCCAGTTTGCAAAGGTTCATGGTGGGCTGTATGATCCAGACTTTACAAATTAATTTACAATAGTGATGCGCTATATAACACTAATATCACATATATATTACTAAATATCTGCATGAATGCAATCTGGAATATAAAGTTAGCAAACAAAACTTACCTACTTGCTTGAGTGCCACCAGAGAATTATGTATATATGTTTCTGCAGCAATGAATAGAAATGAAAACTCTGCACTGGAAAATAGTACTGTACTTTGTATATGGATACCTCAATGGAACCAATAATAATGACTAATTAGATTTATTAAAATTGTTCTAATTGTATAACATACAATAAAACACTCAAAATAATAGGATTTTAATGACCTACTGGTAAATCCTTTTCTTGTAGTCCGTAGAGGATACTGGGGTCCATTTAGTACCATGGGGTATAGATGGGTCAATTAGGAGCCTTGGGCACTTTAAGAAATCAATAGTGTGCACTGGCTCCTCCCTCTGTGCCCTCCTACCAGACTCAGTCTAGAAACTGTGCCCGAGGAGACGGACATAACTTGAGGGAAGGGTTTAAAAAAGACAGTGGTGGGGGCGTGGCCTGACTGGAGAGGCGGCTGGATGCAGGAGTTATGGGCTCCTGCTCCTTAATATCATTAAAAAGGCTGCCACTGGAGATTATTCCCCCTCATTGCCCACACCGTCCTCCCCATACCTCCAGGCACCCGGGTGTCTGACTGCGGAGCCGGGAGACCATTTACTCGATCTCTGCAGGTTGTGGCCTGCACCGGGAGCCGCGGACTCAATTTCTACTCCCTGCCCGCTGAGAAGCTCCATGGGACGTGAGATTACCGGCGCCTCCTGTAATTGATTGGAGCCCTCCCATACGATCCGGAGTCTGGGACTCACCCTCTGGGACCCCCTCTGTGCCGTAGCTGGTGGCCCGTGGAGCGGGAATCGGGAACCCGGCAGTCACAGCCGAGGAGAGACGCGGGACCACACTTCCGGCGCTGCGCCTGCACCGCTTTGCCTCTGCCTGTCACAGTCTCCTCCACAGATTCTGTGTCTTCCCTGTACCACTCCTTCCCTGCATTCCTCGACTGTTGGAAGGGGATAGAGGAGGAGGGGAGAGCTGGAAAAGGGGAATAAAAGGGATTTTACCAGTGTACCTAACACCTGGAAAAGGGGAATAAAAGGGATTTTACCAGTGTACCTAACACCCGTCAGAGGATCACCTGCAGTGGCTGTGTGGGTAAGCAGAATCACTCCTAATGTCATTCCCTGCTATATGGTCCCTCATTCTACATTCTACATTTGGGTACGTCCTGGATTGCTCTATAGTGGGCCAAAGCATCTCTACTATCCTTATTGTCAATCTTCAGGGCCAGTGACTTTTTCTTCAGTCCGCTGCCACAAAATTAATTATATCTCCTACCCCCTCCCCGTCACCCCGTATGTGGAAGGTGATTGTATTCATCTCATTGCTTATTGATTTTACATCAGTTAGAGTGCCCGCACGGCGATGCTGCTGTCGGATCGCCGTGATTATTGAAACAAATTACTACCGCTACTATTTGTCACGCTCTCTCAATCTCACCGTTCACTCTCCCATATATACTGGTGGTGTTATTATTATACCTGGTGAACACAGTTGAATATTCCTGACACCTTGGTGGAGTACGTCTGCTCTGCATTTTTCCTGATATCCCCCCTTGGTTGCGTTATGTGATCTTCCACCGCCTACACCTGTGATGTAACATTTTTTCACCTTCCATTGCTAACGGCATACCGTCTCATCTGTTCGACCCCCATGAGTTTGTAATTATTATTATTATGGAAAAATTCTTAAGTTCTTCTACACCAAAACCTCAACGATATAGAAGTGGTAATAAGCGAGGGGAACCAAGCCCTGAATCCCCGCTACCGTCATCTATTTCAGATTGCCAAGACACCGCGGTTGATTCATCGCCCACTATGCCTCCAAAAGCTCCCCCGCTCCTCCTTCCTTCTCAGAAATAGTGAAAGCGATTAAGGAGACTGTGGAGCCTCTGTTACAAGCCCAGGCGGATAAATTCATGTCTGCAGTGTCCGATCTGGTATCGGAATGTCGAAGTCGGAAAATATTACAGAACACACATCACGTGCAAACACCACACAGATGGCCTCCGTGCGCGTACTTGTTCTGCCGTGCGTGCGCATATTCGCAAGTTGCGTATGACCGCTCACGCGGTCCTGCGTATTAGCGCGTGGTATGAGTAATTACAGTAGCATTTGTATTCGCATGGAAATGCCACAAAGACATATCTCATATTTAATCCACATAGTGCACAATGTACACATAGCCCACACACACCACACCAGCAAGTTATACTTGTTTAAAAAGTACAACAACAAAGAGATTCACCTTTACAGGATATGAGGGGACAGTATTAGGTTATGAGGTGGTGTTTGGTATCCAACTGTAGGGTATTTTAATGGAAACGTTCCGGTAGCAGTTTGCAGAAGATAGCACGCTCCTGCGCATAATTATGCACAGGAACAGGATATTAATATTATACTGTGTTTACTGTATTCTGATATTCGGCGGGAACGCAATGGAGACCAACTGCAAGCACACCTGGGCCAGACATCGCCCACCTATTCAAACCAACCTATGACCCCTCCTGTACTGTAAATGACCAGCCCTTTGACCTATAGATGAAGAGGTTATATGTTGGTGGGTCGGATCCCAACATCTTAAATACAATTGGTGTCGTGTCTCTTTCCTGCTAAAGGTTTAAAGTGTATTACAGCCACACGTGTAGCTGCATTGTGCTCTCAGTGTGTCGGTGTGTGTGTGTATGCACTGCATGTACTTTGCACGTCCGTCGCGGCTTGTGTACGCAAAGTGCGTACACGGTACGGGCCTTTGTACGCTAACTGAGTAAAAAGTACGTAAGTTAAGGATTACATACAGCGGCCGCAGCGGCTCGAATTTAAGTATATTGAGTGTTTTAAGGTATTGCTTTTAGTCCTGTAAGTAAATCAGCATTTAAAATTGGGGGCTTGATCCGGTTTTTCGCACGCTTGTAGGCTAGCAGATCATAGCAGACTTTAATCTATCAGCAAAGGGTGGAGATACATCTTTAAGTAAAACCTTTTCCTGGTTGCTTGGATGTTTTGAAACCTTATTTTGTGCTGTTAGATTGCGTCTGCTCTGTATGGTCTGCAGAGGTGCTGATAGAACCCGGAAGAAACAGGAAAAAAGCTATTTAAAAATCTGTGTAATTTTTTTTTACGCTAAAAGCGTACACAAAGCGTACCGATATTTTGCATACTCTCCCACATATTGTTGCCATAGGTTATTAGTCATTTTAGACCTGTGTGAAATCGAATAGATTTGTTTGCTATATAGATAAATTTGAAATAAGTATATTAAGGGTGTAATCATAAAACACAAAATGCAGTTCTAGCCTAGTCGTCAAAGGTTTATACAGAACAAGTGTGGGTTGTGTCAGTGAGTGATAATAGTTTGTATTGCTCACATTTATAGAGATTGTGTGATTTATTGAATTGCGGACACACATTTGTACAAGTGGTATGGACAAAGTACAGGAGTGCGCACATAGCGTAAAGGCACGCTCGGACGCGTGTTTACGCAAGGTTGTGTAGGATTGCGGATGCTAAATACAAATCACACGATAGTTGTTAAAGTAAAGGTGGGGTAGTATACATTTAATACAATAGCACATAACTATCTGATTCCAAAAGCAGGTTACCTTAAATATTTTGTTTAAAACTGAAAGTACCGCTGGGGTAAAGTAACCAACCTAAGGGAGTGGTATTTTCTGTACAGAAAAGAAAAACAAGGTGTATCTGAGTGAGTGAAAGCAGGAGTGAGTGGAGTTGAACTCCAGAAATTCGGGTCCCGTGGTGACACCAAGTAAGTGGAGGCTTGGTGGCATGAGGCGGCTGACTTACGTTAATACAAACTCTCTTTAGAGAAATACGCAAATCGTGAGATTTGAAGAGGAGCATGATATAGAATTGTGCATTGAGAAGTATAGAAATTGTGGATTTAAGTTTAAAGGTTTTCTGTTACGCTCCGGCTGAGGAGCGCAGCTTGTATATTCGACACCAGTGATCGTAGGGCGGATAGGTAACAAGTACCTATACGCTGTGCGATTGGACTGTATGTTTGTGGGTGCAATACGTGGCGCGACTTGATACCCCTTTGCGAGATTTTGCATAAACCGCGGTATCATTAGCGCCGTGTAGAGCATACGCAAGCGTGATTTGTGTATTGCATAAAGGGAAGTTTTCACTGGTCTCTCTCAGGAAAATCTTCAACGGTAGATATTCACTGGAAAAGGTAAGTTACTCCTAAAACTTCCAGTGAATAGAAGCCAGTTAGGGCCTCACTGGGTACGCGGTGGTCACTAATGGAGTGAGTTGTGGTACGTCAGCGGAGAAGGAGCGAGTGAAAGCGTTAGGTGTCTTTCACCGTCTATTGTGTTGTGCATTTGGGGATTGCGTTAACAAAGCAAAAAGTCTGCGATGGGATCCAATTGCACAAGCAGTGGGCGTTTGGTAGCCAGGGTTCAGGCTGGAGAATTGCGGCCCAGTTGGTCAGCAAGGTTTATTATGTGTGAGAAATATGGTCCACACACGGAGGCTTTTTGCAATGAATGGGTGCGTATGACTGCTGAAGATAGGGCATCATTCCCCAGGATGGGCAGCTTTGAATCAGAGGTGTTACAGAACATAAGGATTAGAATATGTCTGATTAAATCTAGAAAACAAAGGCTCAGACATACCGATTGTTTCAATCTGTGGCAACAAGAGGGGGAGGTGCAAAAAGAACTGGCTCGCACAGCAGGTTCCAAACCTAGCGGGAAAGCGATTGCGAGCGCACCACCACCACCATATGTTGATGGGGAGAAATTGGCTACAAGCAATGGTGCATTGGTAAAGGATAAGAAAGTGATTGATCAATGTGTTAACCCTAACCCTTGCCAGTTGTATCCCATTTTAAATTTTCCCCAGGATTGTGAGCAGGAAGATGAGCCCAGCACGATATCAGCACTCTCTCTAGCGGCCACCATACAGGACACCCAGGTGGGCACGCCCCAACCACCAAGAGTAGTAGCGATACCCCCCAGCGGAGGGGTGAGTGAGGTTGTGTCCACTGGTAAGTATGGTACCACACACTATGCAGAGACGATAGCTCCCCGCATTATAGAATCAAGTCAAAATGATATAGTTGAACTAAAAACTGTCAGGGTGATTGCAGTCCCCAACGGGAAAACTGACAGTAAGGGAGTAACTCCCATCAGGAACATTGCCATGCATTGTCCTTGGTCTTTAGCAGAGTTAAGGTCAATTATGTCGGAATTCCCCGATCCCAGAAAAGATCTAGTCGGATGCCAGAAATTCATTAAAGAATTAGGTAACGCCCATGAGCCCACAAATAAAGATTGGCGAACAGTGCTATGGGTGTGTTTACCCTCAAATAGTGACATCAAGAAATTCATAACAGATTGTAAGTTAGATGCAGAGGTACCTCTCACTGATGAGTACAATCAGGAGAATGTACGGCAAATCAACCTGCAATTAGGAGTGTATTTCCCTACTGTTGTTAAATGGAATAAAATCTTCCCTATAAGACAAAAGGAAGGTGAAATGGCATCCGAGTATTTCCATCGAGCACTGCAGGAAATAGCTAGATACACTGGGATCGAGGATATTAAGGATAATGCACACCACAGGGAGGTAACTGTCTCCGTGTTGATGGACGGTTTAAAGGAGGCACTGAGGACAAGGGTGCAAACCTCTCTACCTAATTGGAGAGGTATCTCGGTGGCTGCGTTGAGAGAGTCCGCTAGCGAGCACGATCGTAACATCAGTAAACACAGGGAGTCGCAAGGGGATAAGCTGATGACGGTGAGTATACAGGCACTTACAGGAAAGTCCTATCAGCCAAAACCCCAGACCCCTGATGGTAAGTCACGGTCAATAGTATGTTTCTATTGTAAGAAGGAAGGACATTTTGCAAGGGATTGTAAGAGTAAAGCGACACATAACGTATACAGACCCCCTAGACCTGAATATGAGCCACACTACAATTCACATAATTGGGATCAGGGACCATATAGAAGAGATTATGAGCCACACAGAGGGGAAACAAGGAGGTACCCACCCAGGAGAGACTGGCAGGCCTCCGAAAACTCACAGCTAACCCCCTCACATATTGTAGCTGCCAACACGCTGCGGGAGGGTCCCACTACACAATAGGGGTTGAGCCACACCTGTAGTCTGCAGCCAGTGAAGTTGATTGCTAGCCTTGGTAGTGAACCTGAGGTCATGGTTGATGTAGCTGGTGTACCATTACCTTTTCTTGTAGATACAGGGGCGGCCAGGTCAGTGTTGAATTCCACATCAGGTGTAAAAACCACGTGTAAAACGATTTCGGCAATGGGAGTAACAGGAACAGTGCAACAGTACCCTTTGAGTAGACCTGCAGAGATTACGATAGGGCACTTGCAGACAAAACATTCCTTTCTGATGGCTACATCGGCTCCGACTAATCTACTCGACAGAGACTTATTGTGTAAAATGCGGTGTGTCATATATTGTACTCCTGAGGGTGTCTTCTTGGATAAACCTGAGAACCATGCACAAGAAGTGCAAGATATACTAGACACCCCTCAAAGGCTAATGTCGAATTCTACTGTTATAGACACGTGCCCATCGCAGGTAGAGAATATAATCTCACAAATACCAGGTTCCTTATGGACCAAAGATGGACAGGACACTGGATTGATGGCGAATGTAGCTCCAGTAGCAGTACAAGTAAAAGATGGCAGGATAGCTCCAAAAATCCCTCAGTATCCTCTGAAGCCAGAGGTAGAGTTAGGAGTGTACCCTGTCAAAGAGCGGCTGCTACAGCAGGGCATCCTAGTCAGGACGTTCAGCACTGCCAATAGTCCCATCTTCCCTGTGAAAAAGAGTGGGAGGATGGGTTACAGGCTAGTGCAGGATCTAAGGGGGATAAACAAAATAGTTGAGAGCCAATTCCCCATAGTGCCCAATCCAGCTGTCATCCTCATGCAAATTCCCTCTACCGCTAAATTCTTCACTGTCATTGATCTCTGTTCTGCTTTCTTTTCTGTCCCTCTTTACACTGACAGCCAATACCTCTTTGCCTTCACGTACAGGGGAGTACAGTACACCTGGACTCTACTTCCCCAAGGTTTCATTGACAGCCCGAGTATTTTCTCCCAGGCCTTGCATGACTGTTTGCAATCCTTTCAACCTGAGAGTGGATCAGCGCTAATACAATATGTTGATGACTTGTTGTTGTGTTCTGACTCACTCGAGTCGTCCTTGGCATATACTAAACAGCTTCTGTTTCATCTTTCCCAGACAGGACACAAGGTTTCAAAGGATAAGCTGCAGTTGTTCCGGACCAGGGTTAAATACTTGGGACACTGCTTGACACAAGGACTTAGGCATCTGACCGCTGATAGGATACAGGCGATTTGCAATATGACTCTGCCGCAAACTCAGCAACAGATCCGCACTTTCCTCGGAATGTGTGGGTACTGTCGGAACTGGATTCCAGGGTTCTCCATGTTGGCACTACCTTTGCAGGAGATGGTCTCTTCAAACAAACCAGAAAGGGTCTCACACACAGATGAGTCCGAACTGGCGTTTGAGAGACTAAAACAGTGTTTATCACAAGCACCTGCGTTGGGTATGGCAGATTATGAAAAACCCTTTGAATTGTACGGTACTGAAAGTGCTGGATGCTTGGCAGGAGTCTTAACACAGAGACATGGTGATGCCAGCAGACCGGTAGCTTACTACAGTACACAGTTAGACACCGTAGCACGGTCTCTCCCCACTTGCTTGCGAAGTGTTGCAGCGATAGCTTTGCTGGTAAGTAAAAGTGAGGACGTAGTGTTAGGACACGACTTGACCATCCGTACACCTCATGCAGTTTCAGCCTTGCTAAACTCCGCCCAAACCAGACATGTCTCATCCGCTCGGTTTACAAAGTGGGAATTATCACTGATGGCCCCTGTAAACATCACCAATAAGAGATGCAGGTCACTAAATCCTGTAACCTACTTGCCAAGTGTGCCTGGTCATGCACAAAGGGTGGAGGATGAGAATGATGGTGAAGGAGGATTTAGTGCAGATACTGATACGCATGATTGTATGGAATACCTGAACCAAACTTTTACTGCGAGACCTGACATCAGTGACAACCCACTGAAAGGAATAGACTTTACCTTTTACACTGACGGTAGTTGCCACAGACAGACGGAATCAGGAGACCTGTGCACCGGATATGCAGTTCTAGATGACGAAGGTATCATAGAAGCTGAACCCCTTGGCCCACCACACTCAGCACAAGTCGCTGAGCTGGTCGCACTGACCAGAGCATGTGAGTTGGCCAAAGGTAAGTCAGCAAATATATACACGGACTCTAGGTACGCCTTTGGAGTGGTGCATGATTTTGGGGCCCTGTGG
Source organism: Pseudophryne corroboree (assembly GCF_028390025.1). Classification (NCBI taxonomy): domain Eukaryota; kingdom Metazoa; phylum Chordata; class Amphibia; order Anura; family Myobatrachidae; genus Pseudophryne; species Pseudophryne corroboree. The sequence goes on from NC_086444.1 coordinate 553,642,358, forward strand.
CGCCTCAGAAATTTCACGACGGCAGCTGGCACACCTGCAGCACATGCGTCCCACATCAAAAGGCTCCTGACAGCAATACAGGAACTAGACAGAGTGGCTGTTATCAAGTGTAAAGCACACACTTACAACCAAGACCCAATCTCACTTGGTAACAGCCGGGCAGACGAAACTGCTAAATCAGCAGCAAGCACAACCATATGAAGTAACATCACATCACTGATGACATTTAAAACAGTTAACATGCAACAGTTAATTGAAATGCAAAATGTGTGTTCCCTACAGGAAAAGGCAGTCTGGAAGGCGAAGGGATATGGTCAGGAGTCCTCAGGACTTTGGACAGATGGACACGGTAAGCCAGTGGCCCCCAGAGCATATCTTCCAAGTCTAGCTGAGGTGGCACACGGTCTGACTCATCTGGGCAAGGAGGGTATGTGCAAGCTGGTAATAGCCTACTGGAGTGTGCCAGGATTCTCTTCTCATGCAGGTAAGAAAGCAATGACATGTCTTACTTGCTTGAGGAAGAATATTGGTAAGGAAATATCAACGGAGCCATCCCATATCCCTCCTACAGATGGACCTTTTCAGGTAATACAAATCGACTTCATACAGTTACCACCCTGTAGGAATTTGAAATATGTGTTAGTATGTACTGATGTGTTTTCCAACTGGGTAGAAGCATTCCCCGCTGCTGTGTTCACTGCAAAGAAAATCGTGCAGGAATTTGTGTGCAGATATGGTATCCCTAGAATGATTGAAAGTGATAGGGGTACCCATTTTACAGGTGAAGTCTTTCAGGTCATGTGTAAACTGATGGGAATTAATAGCAAGCTGCACACTCCGTACCGACCACAGGCGAGTGCGAAAGTAGAGAGAATGAACAGCACTATTAAGAATAAGCTGAGCAAAGTGATGGCTGAAACTGGATTGCTGTGGCCAGTAGCTTTGCCACTAGTGTTGTACAGCATCAGAACCACTCCCAGGTCATCGCTTAACTTATCACCCTTTGAAATTCTTCTTGTTCGACAACCCCATGTATTGATAGACCCCCAGGATGATTTGAAATGCAATAACGAAATAACTGTGAAATATTTGGTCAGGATGAGCCAGCAGCTGAGAAATCAACAAAGAAATCTAAAGCTGGTGATTCATGACCTACCGAACAGCAATTGTCATGACATTGAGCCTGGGGATTATGTGATGATTCTAAATTTTTTACGCTCAGGTTGCCTCCTAGACAGGTGTGAAGAACCGTATCAAGTCTTGCTAACCAGCATGACAGCACTAAAGGTCGCCGAAAGAGAGACTTGGGTCCACTCGTCCCACTGCAAGAAGGTCGCTGACCCGGAGAAAACTTGTGACAAAGAGCAAGGTGAAGAGAACCTCATATCACTAGAGTGTTTGTTCCGGGAAAGCTGAGAGGCAGGACTGTTGAAACGGTACCTGAGCACGGAGAATAACAAGATCAAAGATGGTTGTCATACCAGTTTTTTTTTTTCACCTCCCACTGCCCTTTTCTCTCTCTCCCCCTTCTTATTTTCCTTCTCTTTACCTAACGAAATGGATCTACCTCAAGAGACTGCGTTTCGGGTTTTTCTGGTAATTCTGTTTTTGCTCAGGACAATCTGTTTTGGTGAGGGTCCCAGAGACGTCGAGCAAGGATCTGGAATGGGTTCTGATGGCGAGTACGGATTTGTAGGACCTCAGGAGCAGCACATCACTCTAGTAAAGGCTGGTATCAGTAAGCGCTCTGGTAGTCACGGAGCTCGGAGGCAATGTGAGGGCTTATTGTCTGATGAATATTGTATTTGTAGAAATTGCGAGAACATAGTCGAAGATGGGTGCATCCAGAGATGTCAGTCCAATATTAATATCGACATGGACCGACATCCGTTGAGTGATTACCACTTATTAGTGGGTAAGGTCTTAAACCAGATAGAATGCTGGGTGTTCTCACAGGTACCTCAAGGACAGAGTAAGTCAGGATTAGTGCCATACCCTTTAGCAATAGATGAGGTACTCAAATTACAGGGTGGGAGACCGGTGGACAAGAAATTTAATATATCTAGGCCCCCCAGTTTGAAGCTCCACCAGTATCAGATCACTGTTGTGTTTTAATATTTCCAATTTCCGAAAACCAGGAAATTGGGAAGTGACATGGAATAACCAGACAATGACCTTTTCGCACAGAGCTGATAGGATACCTATCGACTCTGAACTTGTACGCAAGATAGCCAACAGTGGGAAGTATTTTCGGTACCGGTATACACGTGGAAGCAAAACCATGTTGGTTGGAAAGGTATCGTAGGGGTATTGTGCCCACATCCTCCAGCCCAATACTTGTACTGAGCAAATGGGAGAACTAGGGACTGGATTCTTTACATGGAAGATTTGCAATATGGTGTTGTTACATTTTGTCCCCTATATTCTCCCAGATGATGCCTATTGCATATGTGGGAGGAAAGCGTACAAGTGGCTTACTCCGAGCTCTGAGGGATTGTGCTATATTGGGAGAGTACTACCAGAGGTCATGACCATAACCCACGACAAAATTAAAGACGTTCACCGCAAAGCTCAGACTCCTTATACTCACACCCATTATGAACATATCATCAAGAGACACCTCATAGATAGGACAGAGCCTCTGATTTGATCCACGAATCCACCGGGATTCAGTTCCTACTCGCATTAGATATCACCCGTACTGCCAGAGGAACTATAAATTATAGGTACATCCATGCGCTGGCGAACTTGATAGATAATATCACTGAGATGTATGATGACACCTTCAGGTATACAGGAAGGGAGTTACAAGCCTACAAAAAGGAATTGATCCAGCACAGGATGGTCCTTAATTACGTTACAGCTGTGACAGTTGGGTACTGTGTTACCCTGGCAACTCAATATGGCGTGAAGTGCTGTATGTATATTACTAATAGCACTGATGACCCCTCGGAGATCATCGATCAAAAGATGGATGAGATCTTACAGTTGAAGTGGGAGTTCAGGAGGAAGCACAACCTTACCTTGACGACTGTGAGTAATGAACTGATTGGCTGGGTCTCATGGTTGAACCCACGCAAATGGTTCTCAGGGTTAGGAGAGTGGGCACAGAATGTTATCATAAGTGTGGGAAAGTTTCTCTTTTGTATCCTGGGAGTCATCATAATTATTGGTCTGATATTCAGAGGTGTTTGAATTCTAACGCGGCGCAAGTACGGCACAAATTTGATGAGTCTAAGGAGTGAGGGTGTTGTTACCGCAGCAGATTTGATTTATGACCTATCTATAGAAACAGTTTTATGATAAGTATTGCAAATTAATTTCATGGCCTTATTCTTTCACCATTTTTCTCTGTCTCCCCCTTTACCCAGAAACTTCCAACCGGGAAAGACGTCAACCCTACCCAATGTTTATGTGAATGTATTTTTATATATGTGTCTTATCTTCATCTCTGCAACCCCAGACATTGAGTCATACATAAATGCTTTTAATATCCCACTAGGCTATACATTTCCCACCTAAAACTCTCCCCCAATCATCCAAGCTTTGTATATATTGTATAGGTAATATTTTTAGTTTATTAGTTAAGAGTGGCAGTTATTGATGACTGCCAAAGGGTGGACTGTTGAAGTTGGATAATATTACAGTACACACATCACGTGCAAACACCACACAGATGGCCTCCGTGCGCGTACTTTTTCTGCCGTGCGTGCGCATATTCGCAAGTTGCCACAAAGACATATCTCATATTTAATCCACATAGTGCACAATGTACACATAGCCCAAACGCACCACACCAGCAAGTTATACTTGTTTAAAAGGTACAACAACAAAGGGATTCACCTTTACAGGATATGAGGGGACGGCATTAGGTTATGAGGTAGTGTTTGGTATCCAACTGTAGGATATTTTAATGGCAACATTCCGGTAGCAGTTTGCAGAAGATAGCACGCTACTGTGCATAATTATGCGCAGGAACAGGATATTAATATTATACCGTGTTTACTGTATTCTAATATTCGGTGGGAATCCAGTGGGGACCAACTGCAAGCATACCTGGACCACCTATTGAAACCAACCTATGACCTCTCCTGTACTGTAAATGACCAGCCTTTTGACCTATAGATGAAGAGGTTTACAGTTTCTATTGTATTGTGTTTTGACCAACTGCATAAAAGCCAAGCTGCCTAGCTGGTCATTCATCTCTCTCTGAAGGTCATTGTTATGCACACCAGTGCCAGCAGGAATGAACTGGTGTCTGAACGGTGAGGGATGCGAAACAAATGAACTCACAGACAGACTGGGGAATATGACATTACATACACAGAAGGTGAAAGGGTAACAAAATAAACACAAAGTGAACAGAGAAGCCCAAAGGCTAAGAAACTGGGTGTCTCCCTAGTATTAGGAATGCTCAGATGGAAAGAAGCAAGATGTAGTGATTTAATACGTAGAGAACCCGAAATGCTGTTGCTAAGGGCAACAGCAAAACCCTAAAGGGTTACCAACGGGTGTGGCAGTAAACTCCTTGGTCAGAGATGGAATAATAGAGACAAGGAGAGTCTCCACAATCCTAGTCCTCACTTGCAGTGCACTGGTTCAGCTTACTGCCACTAAACTGACACCTGAACACCTTGCACAGTGAGAAAGGATTTTGGCAGGCAAGTCTGAGAATACAGCCGCAAACTTGCTAGGTTCACAGAGTAGCAAAAGAACCCCAGCAGGTTAAACGACTGACTCCAGTCTTACTGCTAGGTCTGGATTGGCAGAGTGTAATACCAAATTCCAAGGCCTATTTGCAGTAAGCAACAAACAAATACAAAGTTTACACAGTACTAGCTAGCTTTCAGGAACTGACTAACCAACAAAGATTCAGCAGCATCTGCCTAACCTGAGAAGAGGGTTTATATAGCAGGTGCTGTCCACGCCCCACTCAGACCTCACAGACTGTGAGCACAAAAACCAGCACCGGATCCCCTGCCGTGCACAGAGCCTGTAATCACTGCACAGCAAAAGACCCGAACCGGAGTATCAGCTACGCTCAGGTTACTCCGCTAGCACTTGTCTCCCGGTTGCCATGACGACGTGGCAGCACAGAGCAGGAGACCCTAACAGTACCCCCCCTCTGACGAGGGGTCAAAGAATCCCTACCACCGGGTTTATCGGGGAACTGCGAGAAGAAAGAGCGTAACAGTCTGGGGGCATGAAGATCACAACTGCGCACCCACGACCGCTCCTCCGGGCCATACCCCTTCCAGTGCACCAAAAATGACAGCCGACCCCGAACCATCTTGGAGTCAAGAATCCTTTCAACAACAAACTCCCTCTGGCCACGTATCAGAAGAGGGGAAGGTCTTCCACTGGAAGAAGGATTACTAATCGCCCGTTTTAAAAGGGAACAATGAAATGTTTTATTGATACCCAATGAACGGGGCAGATCTAACTGAAATGCCACCGGATTGATAACCCTAGTGATCTTATAAGGACCGATGAACCGGTGGCCTAACTTATGAGATGGCTGTCTCAACTTCAAATTCTTGGTAGACAACCAGACGAAGTCTCCTAATTTGAAGCTGCAGGGTCTTTTCCGCTTATCAAAAACCCTTTTGGTCACTAATGACACAGACACAAGGGCTTTCTTCACTTTCCTCCAAATACCTTTAAGGACCGAAACCACAGAGGAACCACCAGGCGTGGAGTCCAGGGGGTCAAAAGAATTGGCCTTAGGATGATGCCCATACACACAAAGGAAGGGAGAGATCCCTGTAGCAGAGTGAGCCACGTTGTTATAGGCAAACTCCGCCATGGACAGATGAGCAGATGAGTCGGAAGATCTCTTGTATGAATACTTGAGTCAACTTGGAAGCTGACGGAAGACCGGTGAGAGGAATGAAGTGTGCCATCTTGGTGAACCGGTCAACTACCACCCAGATGGTATTGAACTTGTTGCACATGGGTAAATCTGTAATAAAATCCATCGACAAATGGGTCCAAGGTCGACGGGGAACAGATAGTGGAACCAGTTGCCCCGCAGGCGACTGGCGGGATACCTTATGTTGAGCACACTTTGGGCAAGATGCAATAAACTCCAAGACGTCCTTTTTCAGAGTTGGCCACCAATAGGACCTAGAGATAAACTCCAGGGTTTTTTGGATACCTGTATGTCCGGCAAAACGGGAAGCATGGGCCCAATGCATGAGCTTCTTCCTTAGCATCGGTTTCACAAAACTTTTCCCTGATGGGGGCGTAGAGTCCATCCCTACCGTGGAGAATGCCAACGGATTTATAATAGGATGCTTGTCTGAAGACTCTGACTCATTTTCTTGCTCCCATGAGCGGGAAAGGGCATCGGCCTTGCGATTCTGAGAGCCCGGACAGAACTGGAGTTTAAAGTCGAACCTGGAAAAGAAAAGTGCCCATCTGGCCTGACGAGGGTTGAGACATTGTGCGCCTTTCAGATATAAAAGGTTCTTGTGGTCTGTAAGTATGGTGATTGAATGAGAAGCTCCCTCCAACAGATACCTCCACTCTTCTAGAGCGAGCTTGATGGCTAGCAACTCCTGGTCGCCAATGGCATAGTTGCGCTCAGCTGGGGAGAACTTCCGGGAGAAGAAACTGCAAGGGTGTAAATGGCCATCTTTAGCCCTCTGAGATAACACCGCTCCTACTCCAACGGAGGAGGCATCCACCTCTAAGATGAAAGGAGAGTCGATGTCAGGCTGTTTCAGAACAGGCGCAGAGATGAACCTTTGTTTTAAAAGATGAAATGCTTGCATGGCTTCTTCAGACCACTTGGACGGGTTAGCACCCTTCTTAGTGAAAGCAGTAATAGGCGCCACAATGGTGGAAAAGTCTCGTATAAACTTTCGGTAATAGTTGGCGAACCCTAAGAACCTCTGGACCCCTTTGAGGGTTAAGGGTACCGGCCAATTTTGGATTGCTTGTAGTTTCTCAGGATCCATCTCTAGTCCGGAACCGGACACAATGTACCCTAGAAACGGAATGGACTTGACTTCAAAGACGCATTTTTCTAATTTGCAATAGAGATGATTGACACGGAGACGGGACAGAACCTCTTTAACCCAAAAACGATTTTCCTCTAAATCGTTGGCAAAAATGAGGATATCGTCTAGATAGACCACGACATGACGGTATAGAATGTCTCTGAAGATCTCATTGACAAAATGCTGGAAGACAGCTGGAGCATTGCTCAATCCGAAGGGCATGACGAGGTACTCATAATGTCCGTCACGGGTGTTAAAGGCGGTCTTCCACTCGTCACCCTCACGGATCCGGATGAGATTGTATGCACCTCTCAAGTCCAGCTTTGTAAAGATGGTAGCTCCGCTAACTCTGTCAAAGAGCTCAGTAATCAGGGGTAAAGGATAACGGTTCTTGATGGTAATGTCGTTCAAACCTCTGTAGTCGATGCACGGCCGCAGACCACCATCTTTTTTTTTACAAAAAAGAAGCCTGCGCCGGCTGGAGAAGAAGAAGGTCGAATGAACCCCTTTGCTAGGTTCTCTTTAATATATTCCTCCATAGAATGCGTCTCAGGCAGAGACAACGGATAAGTTCGGCCTCGAGGTGGAACCTTCCCTGGAACGAGATCAATCGGGCAGTCCCATTCTCTATGAGGAGGAAGGATATCAGCAGAAGCTTTACTGAACACATCCGTGAAATCTTGATATGGAGGAGGTGGAACATCAGATGACCTGGGGGAGGAAGAACAGACAGGCAATACTTTAAACAAACATGTCTCAGCACAGGAGGATCCCCATGCCAGGATTTGCGTAGTCGTCCAATCAATTGTAGGATTGTGAAGACGGAGCCATGGAAGGCCCAGGACCACAGGATGTGTGGCTCTTGGAATCACTAAAAAAGAAATAAGTTCGGAATGAAGAACTCCCGCTCTCAGACGAACTGGTAGAGTCCTTAAAGAAATAACTGCATCAAAAATTTTGCTGCCATCCACGGCAGTTAAAGAAATGGACGAAGGAAGTCTCTCGGTGGGTAGGGACCACCGTTTAACATAGGCTTCGGTAATAAAGTTCCCAGCTGCTCCGGAATCAAGGAGGGCAATGACGTTCCGATAACGTTGAGCAACTTGAAGCGAGACTGGGAGATTACAATCTTGAGGAGATGGAGAGGAGATCATTACTCCTAGCCGGCCCTCTCCTTGGCGAGCTAGGATTTGGAGTTTCCCGGACGTTTGGGACAGGCATTAATGGTGTGAGACGGAGCTGCACAATAGAGACAGAGAGACTCGGAGAGACGTCTTCGGCGCTCAGCAGGAGTTATACGGGAACGGCCAAGTTGCATGGGCTCATCTTTAGATGGTGACAGCTGACGAGGAGGAGGAGCAGAAGATTTTGGAGCAGATGATCTTCCACGCTCAGTTGCTCTCTCTCTGAAACGTAAATCAACTTTCGTGCAGAGTGAGATTAGCTCATCTAACTTAGAAGGTAAGTCTCTGGTAGCTAACTCATCTTTAATACGCTCAGATAAGCCATGCCAGAATGCAGCATACAGGGCCTCGTCGTTCCATGCCAGTTCGGATGCCAGGATCTGGAACTGTATCAGATATTGTCCTACAGTACGTGACCCCTGGCGTAAACGGAGAATCTCGGATGAAGCTGAGGTTACCCGGCCTGGCTCGTCGAAGATGCGCCTGAATGTTGACACGAAGGCAGTGTAGGAAGATAGCAGGGTGTCGGACCTCTCCCATAACGGTGATGCCCAATCAAGGGCTGAGCCACTGAGAAGAGAAATAATGTAGGCAATTTTTGTACGGTCACTGGGAAAATTGCCAGGTTGTAGCTCAAACTGAATCTCACACTGGTTGAGAAATCCCCTGCAGAATCTTGGAGATCCGTCAAATTTTGCTGGCGTTGGAAGATGAAGACGTGGAGCAGAAATGGGTAAGGTGGGTGGGGTTATGGCTGGAGTCACTGTGGTTGACACACCAGACGCGCCTGATCCACGGAGAGTTGTCTGAATCCCATCCAGCCGAGTAGAGAGATCCTGGAGACAGCGGATGATGTGGCCCTGTGCAGCCTCCTGATGTTCTAGTCGGGCTGCCAGTTCTTGCATCGGCCTGGCCGCTTGATCCTGCTCTCCGGCTGGATTCATTAGGTCAGTGCTTACTGTCACAACTGAGGGCCTGAGCTGACGGGAGGCAGCCTCAGTTGTAGGGGCTGAGATGTACCGGAACCTGGGAGGTTGTATCAGACCCCTGGACATGTAAGTAACATGAATAATAACTGCCCGAAGGCGTGACCACGACAACTTGGATAAAAGTTAATGATGTTTATTATGACAACTCCGCAACACAGCAGCAGTAAAAGAAAACGTAAAAGTCAGCAAAGAATAAATACAGTTCCTGGATACTACAGGATGGCAGGAGCCACAGGGCACTGGTAGTGTGAGATAGTTCTTATAATCTTCTAGATGGAAAGTCCTTACCAGGCCCGACTGTAGCAATGGAGATAACCCAGGATTGTGCCAGCTGGTGTTCCAGGAAAAGCTGGGTTGCTGAAGATAAAACGGCTGCTGTGGATACTGGCTGGAACCAGACTGTTGTTAGCACGGAGTGGATACTGGCTGGAACCAGTTAAATAATAAATGAACTTGGGAGCGATGAAATATGAACTGAAATGTAGAACTTGAGAGCGGAGAAATAATAATACCGGTGGAGAGTGGTAAAGTGTAGAAAGGACACCGGCCCTTTAAGAGAAGCTGTACTCTGCTGGAAGCTGAGCTGGAAGCAGGTAATGTTGTAGCTGGAAACAGATGAATCCACAATGGATTGGAGAGTCAGGCTACACCGCAGGTGGAATGCTGGTGCGGGTCTCTATGGTGGAAGTCTTGAGACAGGAGCTGGAACCTGGAAGACAATCACAGGAGAGAGACAAACAGGAACTAGGTTTGACAACCAAAGCACTGACGCCTTCCTTGCTCAGGCACAGTGTATTTATACCTGCAGCAAGGAAGGGATTGGCTAGGCAATTATGCAGATTATCAATACTGAGAACAGATTGGTGGAAATGATCAGCTGACAGAATCCAAGATGGCTGCGCCCATGCAGACACTTGGAGGGAAGTTTGGTTTGTAATCCATGTGGTAATGAAAACAGTAATGGCGGCGCCGGCCACCGGAGACAGGAGGCGCCAGGCTGACAGATGCACATCCAACCACGCGGACACAGCGGAGGCCGCGGCTGACGTAATCGCCACTCAGACACTCTGCATGCAGAAGTTCAGGGACGGCGGCGGAGGCCGCGGGAGACGCCATGCCAGGTGTAATATGGCGTTTACTGTGACAGCGTCCCAGAGTGACAGGAGAGGATACAGGAATGTACACATCAGGATAACAGATGGGATCCGGTCCTGGAGCGCTGAGCCAGCCTTAGGAGGCATCTGATGGGTAAGAAATGGCGTCCAGATACCCGGATCGTGACAATCGGAACAAAATGCCCTCCAGAATTTGGCCACAAACTGGGATCCGCGGTCAGAGACCACATCAAGTGGCAACCCGTGGAGACGCACAACATGCAGCATAAATAATTCAGACAGGCGTCTGGCCGATGGCAGCCCAACCAATGGAACGAAGTGCGCCATCTTCGAAAACCTGTCAACGACAACCCAGATGGCTGTCATCCCCGAGGATTTAGGCAAGTCCACCACAAAATCCATTGAAATGTGGGTCCATGGCTTAGATGGAATAGAGAGTGGATGTAATGGGCCAACAGGAACCCCTCTAGGAGTCTTATTTCGGGCACAGATGTCACATGCCCGAACCCACTGATCCACATCCCTAGCCACCGAGGGCCACCACACCGCCCTAGATAGCAACTCCCGAGTTCTGGCAATACCCGGGTGACCTGCCGACTTCTTGGCATGGAATTCCAGGAACACTCGCTGTCTTTACCTAGGAGGCACAAACAAAAGACCTACCGGAAGGTCTGGAGGAGCCTGCTCCTGTGCTCTAAGGACTAATGACAAGAGGTCCTGGGTAATGCCCACTTTAATACATGATGGGGACACAATGGGCAATGGCTCCTCGGTGGTCTCCTGGATTGGAGCAAAACTCTGCGAGAGCGCATCAGCCTTGATGTTTTTTGACCCAGGGCGATATGTTATCAAAAAATTAAAGCAAGCAAAAAACAAAGCCCATCGTGCCTGCCTGGCATTGAGGCGCTTCGCTGACTCTAAATATGCCAAATTCTTATGGTTGGTGAGAATTGAGACCACAAACTTAGCCCCCTCAAGCCAGTGTCTCCACTCCTCGAGTGCATCCTTAATAGCCAACAATTCCCGGTTACCCACGTCATAATTCATCTCGGCAGGCGAAAATTTACGGGAAAAGTAAGCACAGGGATGAAGGCGATTATCAGACACCCCCATCTGAGAGAGCACTGCCCCAATACCCATCTCAGAGGCATCCACCTCCACCACAAAAGGACGCTCTGGATCTGGGTGTCGCAGCACCTTGGCCGAGACAAATGCCCTTTTGAGACGGGCAAAAGCCGCTTTGGCCTCACAAGACCAGTGAGCAACATCCGCCCCTTTCTTAGTGAGTACCACCAAGGGCGCCACTATAGACGAAAATCCAGCGATAAATCGTCTATAAAAATTCGCAAAGCCCAGAAAACGCTGAAGCGCCTTCAAACTAGTAGGCTGCACCCAATCCAGGACTGCCTGTACCTTGGAACCCTCCATTTGGAAACCTTCTGGGGAGATAATATATCCTAGAAATGCGATTTGCTGAACTTCAAATTCGCACTTCTCCAGCTTCGCCCCAAGCCGGTGGTCTCTGAGTTTCTGGAGGACTAAGCGTACATGCTTCCGATGTTCCTCCAGGGAATGGGAGAAGATTAGGATGTCATCTAAGTATACAACTAAGAATCTATCCAAATATTCCCTGAGCACATCGTTCATGAAGTCCTGGAAGACTGCCGGGGCATTACAGAGCCCAAAAGGCATCACCAAATATTCATAATGCCCTGAGTGGGTATTAAAGGCAGTCTTCCATTCATCCCCCTCTCTTATTCGGATTAGATTGTACGCACCGCGTAAGTCAATCTTAGAAAAAATGGTGGCAGTACGAAGCTGGTCAAACAAGACCGAAATGAGAGGCAGTGGGTATGAGTTTTTAATCGTGATACGGTTCAATTCCCTGAAGTCGATGCAAGGTCGCAACGAACCGTCCTTTTTACCCACGAAGAAGAACCCCGACCCAACTGGAGACTGTGAAGGTCTGATAAATCCCTTAGCCAAGTTCTCCTGAATGTACTCTGCCATAGCCTGAGTCTCAGGACGTGACAGGGAGTACAACCTGCTCTTGGGAAGCTTAGCATTCGGCAACAAATCAATGGCACAGTCATAGGGGCGATGGGGAGGTAGTACCTCTGCAACTCTTTTGGAGAACACGTCCGCAAAATCTGCATAACATCCTGGCAATCCTGGCAAACTTAGCTGCGAAAGCCTGACTGGAAGGCTCAAGCAACTCCTGAAACAATCAGTACCCCAACTAAGAATCTCCCCAGAGACCCAGTCAAATTGAGGATTGTGGGCCCTTAACCAGGGTAACCCCAACACCAATGGGGCAAAAGTACAGACAGTCACATAAAAGGACAATTTTTCAGAGTGTGTGGCTCCAATAAACAAAGAAATCTGGCTAGTGCAAGAGGTAATTTTACCCTGGGATAATGGTTCCCCGTTTAACCCACAAATCTCAATTTCCGATGCCAAGGGTACTAAGGGAACAGAGTGTTTCAGGGCGAATTGGCGGTCCATAAAAACCCCGTCGGCCCCACTGTCCACAAAGGCCTCAGTCTTGACAGTTTGACCGAGCATCTTCAAGGTCACCGGAATGATAAAAGTCTTCTTGGGAAATTCTGACTTCTGGCCTGACAGGATATTTCCCATCACCCTCAGGCCCTGAAGTTTTCCGGCTTTCCTGGGCATGATACTACCACATGACCTTTATTCCCACAGTACAAACATAACCCCTGCTGTCTCCTCCGCGTCTTCTCACGCGAGGAGAGGCGGGTAGCCCCAATCTGCATAGGCTCCTCGGAAAATTCCTCAGAGTCTGAGGTTCCCTTGGGAAAGAAGGAAACCTCGGTCTCCCTTTCAAGCCTGCGCTCTCTCAGCCGTCTATCCACCCGAATGGATAACTGCATGAGCTGATCCAAGCTATCAGGCAAGGGATATTGTACCAGTTGGTCTTTTAACTGGTTAGAAAGACCTCTTCGGTACTGGTGTCTCAGGGCTGGGTCATTCCACTGGGTATCATGGGCCAACCTCCGAAACTCCGTACAATAAACCTCAACTGGCCTTCGCCCTTGCTTAAGGATCGAAATCTGAGCCTCGGCTGAGGCCGTCTTGTCAGGGTCATCATACAACATGCCCAGTGCCGTAAAAAAAAGCATCAACACTTTTAAGCGACGGACAGTCAGGCTGCAACCCATATGCCCAGACCTGTGGGTCTCCTTGTAGCAAGGAAATCACTATGCCCACCCGCTGAATCTCCGACCCAGAAGACTGAGGCCTAAGCTGGAAATATAGCTTGCAGCTCTCCTTGAAACAAAAGAACTGCGAGCGATCTCCAGAAAAACGATCCGGGAGATTTACTTTCGGCTCCTTAACCCCTGAAGGTACTGCGGCTGCGGGAGCTCCGCCAGTGGCCTGCGAGGTGTGCATTTTAATGGACAAATCATTAAATTGTCGAGTCAGGACCTGCACCTGATCGACCACCTGTTGCAAAGTATTTTGAGGGGTATGCTCCATATTCCCACAAAATTTCAACAGGAGTATTGGGCTGTTGAATATGTTATGCACACCAGTGCCAGCAGGAATGTACTGGTGTCTGAACGGTGAGGGATGCGAAACAAATGAACTCACAGACAGACTGGGGAATATGACATTACATACACAGAAGGTGATAGGGTAACAAAATAAACACAAAGTGAACAGAGAAGCCCAAAGGCTAAGAAACTGGGTGTCTCCCTAGTATTAGGAATGCTCAGATGGAAAGAAGCAAGATGTAGTGATTTAATACGTAGAGAACCCGAAATGCTGTTGCTAAGGGCAACAGCAAAACCCTAAAGGGTTACCAACGGGTGTGGCAGTAAACTCCTTGGTCAGAGATGGAATAATAGACACAAGGAGAGTCTCCACAATCCTAGTCCTCACTTGCAGTGCACTGGTTCAGCTTACTGCCACTAAACTGACACCTGAACACCTTGCACAATGAGAAAGGATTTTGGCAGGCAAGTCTGAGAATACAGCCGCAAACTTGCTAGGTTCACAGAGTAGCAAAAGAACCCCAGCAGGGTAAGCAACAAACAAATACAAAGTTTACACAGTACTAGCTAGCTTTCAGGAACTGACTAACCAACAAAGATTCAGCAGCATCTGCCTAACCTGAGAAGAGGGTTTATATAGCAGGTGCTGTCCACGCCCCACTCAGACCTCACAGACTGTGAGCACAAAAACCAGCACCGGATCCCCTGCCGTGCACAGAGCCTGTAACCACTGCACAGCAAAAGACCCGAACCGGAGTATCAGCTACGCTCAGGTTACTCCGCTAGCACTTGTCTCCCGGTTGCCATGACGACGTGGCAGCACAGAGCAGGAGACCCTAACAGTCATCTTGCTTGATTGACTGAGCACCGGGACCGTGTGGCGCTGCAAAACAAAACGTATGTACCATTGATTGTAGCCTCTTTTCTGTTATTGTGATTGTATCTCTGTTGTAACCCCCTTTCAGCAATTATATGTTGGTGGGTCGGATCCCAACATCTTAAATACAATTGGTGTGGTGTCTCTTTCCTGCTAAAGGTTTAAAGTGTGTGTATGCACTGCGTGTACTTTGTACATCCATTGCGGTGTGTGTACGCAAAGTGCGTACACGGTATGGGCCTTTGTACGCTAACTGAGTAAAAAGTACGTAGGTTAAGGATTACATACAGCGGCCACAGCGGCTCGAATTTAAGTGTATTGAGCGTATTAAGGTATTGCTTTTAGTCCTGTAAGTAAATCAGCATTTATAGGAACTTGGGTCTATGTTGCGCAAAATCTCGGTGAACAAGAATAGGGTTGGAGCGAACTTCAAGGAAATTGAAGATCTCAAAGAACAAGTCGCCTCCCTAGCTTCTTCACGTCTGCATATGATGATGAAGATAGGCGATCTTGAAAATAGATTATGGCCGAACAACCTGAGAATTGTTGGCCTTAAAGAGTCGCTGAAAGGCCCCGACCTCCTAAAATTCCTCCTCTCCGACTTGCCAGTCCTCTTGGGCATTCCTGAAGAGCTGTTTTCACTAGAAATTGAACGAGCTCATAGACTGGGTCTGCCACGTGACTCTAATCAATCTAGACCTCGCCCGATTATCTTCAAGTGCTTGAACTTCCGACATAAGGAAATGATATGGGCTGCGGCTCAGAACAAAGGTCCTCTTCAATGGGATGGTCAACGGCTGTTCCTATTCCAAGATTATTCTCGCAGAGGTCTCCAGGGCCAGAAGGGAAATGTTTCCAATATGCTCTCAACTGGTGAAAAGCGGTACCCGATTTGCCCTTCTTTATCCTGCGTGGCTGCGCATCTTCACTCCACAAGGTCTGAAGGATTTCATGTCAGTGGACTCTGCTAAAGATTTTGTAGCTGAAATCGGGTGACCAATGCAGTCGTCCTCAGTTTCACATCCATCTTCTCCGTCCATGGATTGTAATGACTGACATCTGATTCGGGGACTGTGTTTTTCTTCTCCTACTGGTTAATATTACTGATAATTCTTCTTTATTGAGGGGTGGGTTATGTTTAACTCCTTGTTTGATGGTTTTGATGGCGCTTTAATTCTTTCTATAAGGGTCATTGTGTCATTTTCTTAAATTCATTATCTCAGTATTGCCTGTTAATTGTTTTTTTTTTGTTCTACATTGCAGCAGTTCCATGTTGACTGTTGATGTACACTGTTATGTGTGCTTTCGTATTCTGTTTTTGCTTCTACTTTTTTCTCTCTTTTCTGACTTTCTTTTTTCCTCTCTATTTCTTCTCATATGCAGCTGCTTTGCCAGATGGGGTGGGGATTTGTTTTGTTTTTGATGCGCTGGTTTACTCATTTAAGAATTTTTCCCATTTATAGTCATATGCTGTCTCTCTGTATTCGCCTGCTGACTATATAAATGTCACACCTTAACATATTTTCATGGAATGTTGGGGGTATTAAGTCTCCCATCAAACGGAGACGTATCCTTACCTATTTAAATAAGGTGAAAGCAGATATCTCAATGCTCCAGGAAACACATTTAACCCCTGCTGAACATGTTAAGTCTGCTATGCTTAGGCATGAGGTTATAGCCTATTCTTCCTATTCTTCTAAAGCGAGAGGGGTTGCAATCCTCATTCTCAGGGGGATTGAGTTTGACATTCATAATTAGATTATTGATCCCTTGGGTAGATATATTGTATTGGACATCACCTTGGAGGGGACCAGGTTGACCTTATGTAATGTCTATGCCCCGGCTGTCTATGATAAATCGTTTTATTTGGAGATAACGAATCTTCTTTGACCTTATTCTCATGCCTCTCTTATTGTTGGAGGTGATATGAATCTGGTCTCCTCTTTGGTTTTGGATAGGAAGGGTACTTCTTCTCAGGGGACCTGACTTCCCAAGATCAATCTGGATTATGTATCTGAACAACTGGGCCTGGAAGATATATGGCGTCTCCATAACCTTGTTGAATTGGAATATACTTATTACTCTGCAACTCATAATTCTTTTTCCCGTATTGACTACTTTTTTGTATCCACTGATCTGTCCCCCAGGATCATTGAGGCGGCTATTAATCCCATAAGTATTTTGGATCACGCTCCTATTTCAATTGTATTACAGGGTAAATTTATTTTGGGTACTAACTCACATTGGAGATTCCCGGCCAAATTGGCGGCCTCTCCAGGCTTTAAATCCATGATAATAGATTCCTGGGATTCTTATTGTCTTAATAACTCTGACCATATGTTTGACCCTGCCTTGTTCTGGCAGACTGCTAAAGCTGTTCTGCTAGTGGACATAATTACATACATGTCTAAATATAGACGGGACCAGGATGCCGCTTATAGGGCGGCACAATCTATACTTACTTCCTCCTTTCAATCTTTTAAAACCTCACCTATGTTAGTTAACAAGCAGAAGTATAGGGATGCTAGGATTCAGTTTGACCACACTCTAACACATATGGATAATAGATTCCTTATCGCAGGTAAATACAAATTCTTTCAGTATGGGGATAGGCCTAGCTGGCTGCTTTCCAATTTACTTAAATCCGATAAGGGTCCCCAGCATGTAACAGCTCTGAAAGACTCTACTTCTACTGTACAATCTGATGGGAAAGTGGTGACTGATACTTTTTACTCTTTTTTTAGCGATCTTTATTCACATAGTGATATTGACCAGGCAAACAAATGTTCTTTTTGGGAATCTTTACAGTTACCTCAGATATCCTCTGCTCAATCGGATTCCCTTACTGCTCGTGTCACTGCCACTGAAGTTGCAGAGGCCATTAAGGCCCTTAAACCTTTGAAAAGCCCAGGCCCTGATGGTTTGTCTGGGGAATTCTTTAAATTACTCTACCCTAAAATAGTTGACTCCCTGACTGCATTCTTTAATTCTATTTTTTCGAATCTCACTATCCCACATTATTTTAACTCGGCTATGATTCGTGTTTTACCCAAACCAGGTAAGGACCCTCTTATCCCCTCCTCTTACCGCCCTATTTCCTTGCATAATGTGGACTACAAACTGTTTACCATATTACTGGCTGACAGGCTGAAATTTATCTTGCCTGAAATAATTCACGAGGATCAAACCAGTTTTATCTCAGACAGGCATTCAGTAACTAATATCCGTAAGGTCCTGACAGTTCTCCAGTCCTTGGGAGGTGTGGGAGCAGGTGATCCCACTTTCTTATTATCGCTTTATGCAGAAAAAGCATTTGATTTGGTGACGTGGGATCATCTGTTCAAAACACTCCGATGTTTTGGATTTCCTGACCGATTTGTGGCCATGATACATACCATATATTGTAATGCGTCTACTCAAATTTTTACTAATCGATTTCTCTCCCAACCATTAGTGATTCATATGGGGACTAGACATGGTTGCCCCTTATCCCCTTTGCTTTTTGCAGCAGCTTTAGAACCGCTGACTATAGCACTGAGACAGTTACCAGCCTTTTCAGGGATTTTGGTGGGAGGGAAGGTGGTTAAGCTTGGACTATTTGCAAATGACATGATTCTATTTGTTTCCAATCCCCGTGTGTCGATTAGAGATGAGCGCCTGAAATTTTTCGGGTTTTGTGTTTTGGTTTTGGGTTCGGTTCCGCGGCCGTGTTTTGGGTTCGAACGCGTTTTGGCAAAACCTCACCGAATTATTTTTGTCGGATTCGGGTGTGTTTTGGATTCGGGTGTTTTTTTCCAAAAACACTAAAAAACAGCTTAAATCATAGAATTTGGGGGTCATTTTGATCCCAAAGTATTATTAACCTCAAAAACCATAATTTACACTCATTTTCAGTCTATTCTGAATACCTCACACCTCACAATATTATTTTTAGTCCTAAAATTTGCACCGAGGTCGCTGTGTGAGTAAGATAAGCGACCCTAGTGGCCGACACAAACACCGGGCCCATCTAGGAGTGGCACTGCAGTGTCACGCAGGATGTCCCTTCCAAAAAACCCTCCCCAAACAGCACATGACGCAAAGAAAAAAAGAGGCGCAATGAGGTAGCTGTGTGAGTAAGATTAGCGACCCTAGTGGCCGACACAAACACCGGGCCCATCTAGGAGTGGCACTGCAGTGTCACGCAGGATGGCCCTTCCAAAAAACCCTCCCCAAACAGCACATGACGCAAAGAAAAAAAGAGGCGCAATGAGGTAGCTGACTGTGTGAGTAAGATTAGCGACCCTAGTGGCCGACACAAACACCGGGCACATCTAGGAGTGGCACTGCAGTGTCACGCAGGATGTCCCTTCCAAAAAACCCTCCCCAAACAGCACATGACGCAAAGAAAAAAAGAGGCGCAATGAGGTAGCTGTGTGAGTAAGATTAGCGACCCTAGTGGCCGACACAAACACCGGGCCCATCTAGGAGTGGCACTGCAGTGTCACGCAGGATGTCCCTTCCAAAAAACCCTCCCCAATCAGCACATGATGCAAAGAAAAAGAAAAGAAAAAAGAGGTGCAAGATGGAATTATCCTTGGGCCCTCCCACCCACCCTTATGTTGTATAAACAAAACAGGACATGCACACTTTAACCAACCCATCATTTCAGTGACAGGGTCTGCCACACGACTGTGACTGATATGACGGGTTGGTTTGGACCCCCCCCAAAAAAGAAGCAATTAATCTCTCCTTGCACAAACTGGCTCTACAGAGGCAAGATGTCCACCTCATCTTCACCCTCCGATATATCACCGTGTACATCCCCCTCCTCACAGATTATCAATTCGTCCCCACTGGAATCCACCATCTCTGCTCCCTGTGTACTTTGTGGAGGCAATTGCTGCTGGTCAATGTCTCCGCGGAGGAATTGATTATAATTCATTTTAATGAACATCATCTTCTCCACATTTTCTGGATGTAACCTCGTACGCCGATTGCTGACAAGGTGAGCGGCGGCACTAAACACTCTTTCGGAGTACACACTTGTGGGAGGGCAACTTAGGTAGAATAAAGCCAGTTTGTGCAAGGGCCTCCAAATTGCCTCTTTTTCCTGCCAGTATAAGTACGGACTGTGTGACGTGCCTACTTGGATGCGGTCACTCATATAATCCTCCACCATTCTATCAATGTTGAGAGAATCATATGCAGTGACAGTAGACGACATGTCCGTAATCGTTGTCAGGTCCTTCAGTCCGGACCAGATGTCAGCATCAGCAGTCGCTCCAGACTGCCCTGCATCACCGCCAGCGGGTGGGCTCGGAATTCTGAGCCTTTTCCTCGCACCCCCAGTTGCGGGAGAATGTGAAGGAGGAGATGTTGACAGGTCGCGTTCCGCTTGACTTGACAATTTTGTCACCAGCAGGTCTTTCAACCCCAGCAGACCTGTGTCTGCCGGAAAGAGAGATCCAAGGTAGGCTTTAAATCTAGGATCGAGCACGGTGGCCAAAATGTAGTGCTCTGATTTCAACAGATTGACCACCCGTGAATCCTTGTTAAGCGAATTAAGGGCTGCATCCACAAGTCCCACATGCCTAGCGGAATCGCTCCGTGTTAGCTCCTCCTTCAATGCCTCCAGCTTCTTCTGCAAAAGCCTGATGAGGGGAATGACCTGACTCAGGCTGGCAGTGTCTGAACTGACTTCACGTGTGGCAAGTTCAAAGGGCATCAGAACCTTGCACAACGTTGAAATCATTCTCCACTGCACTTGAGACAGGTGCATTCCACCTACTATATCGTGCTCAATTGTATAGGCTTGAATGGCCTTTTGCTGCTCCTCCAACCTCTGAAGCATATAGAGGGTTGAATTCCACCTCGTTACCACTTCTTGCTTCAGATGATGGCAGGGCAGGTTCAGTAGTTTTTGGTGGTGCTCCAGTTTTCTGTACGTGGTGCCTGTACGCCGAAAGTGTCCCGCAATTCTTCTGGCCACCGACAGCATCTCTTGCACGCCCCTGTCGTTTTTTAAAAAATTCTGCACCACCAAATTCAAGGTATGTGCAAAACATGGGACGTGCTGGAATTGGCCCAGATTTAATGCACACACAATATTGCTGGCGTTGTCCGATGCCACAAATCCACAGGAGAGTCCAATTGGGGTAAGCCATTCCGCGATGATCTTCCTCAGTTGCCGTAAGAGGTTTTCAGCTGTGTGCATATTCTGGAAAGCGGTGATACAAAGCGTAGCCTGCCTAGGAAAGAGTTGGCGTTTGCGAGATGCTGCTACTGGTGCCGCCGCTGCTGTTCTTGCGGCGGGAGTCCATACATCTACCCAGTGGGCTGTCACAGTCATATAGTCCTGACCCTGCCCTGCTCCACTTGTCCACATGTCCGTGGTTAAGTGGACATTGGGTACAGCTGCATTTTTTAGGACACTGGTGACTCTTTTTCTGAGGTCTGTGTACATTTTCGGTATCGCCTGCCTAGAGAAATGGAACCTAGATGGTATTTGGTACCGGGGACACAGTACCTCCAACAAGTCTCTAGTTGGCTCTGCAGTAATGATGGATACCGGAACCACGTTTCTCACCACCCAGGATGCCAAGGCCTCAGTTATCCGCTTTGCAGTAGGATGACTGCTGTGATATTTCATCTTCCTCGCAAAGGACTGTTGAACAGTCAATTGCTTACTGGAAGTAGTACAAGTGGGCTTACGACTTCCCCTCTGGGATGACCATCGACTCCCAGCGGCAACAACAGCAGCGCCAGCAGCAGTAGGCGTTACACGCAAGGATGCATCGGAGGAATCCCAGGCAGGAGAGGACTCGTCAGACTTGCCAGTGACATGGCCTGCAGGACTATTGGCATTCCTGGGGAAGGAGGAAATTGACACTGAGGGAGTTGGTGGGGTGGTTTGCGTGAGCTTGGTTACAAGAGGAAGGGATTTACTGGTCAGTGGACTGCTTCCGCTGTCACCCAAAGTTTTTGAACTTGTCACTGACTTATTATGAATGCGCTGCAGGTGACGTATAAGGGAGGATGTTCCGAGGTGGTTAACGTCCTTACCCCTACTTATTACAGCTTGACAAAGGGAACACACGGCTTGACACCTGTTGTCCGCATTTCTGGTGAAATACCTCCACACCGAAGAGCTGATTTTTTTGGTATTTTCACCTGGCATGTCAACGGCCATATTCCTCCCACGGACAACAGGTGTCTCCCCGGGTGCCTGACTTAAACAAACCACCTCACCATCAGAATCCTTCTGGTCAATTTCCTCCCCAGCGCCAGCAACACCCATATCCTCCTCATCCTGGTGTACTTCAACACTGACATCTTCAATCTGACTATCAGGAACTGGACTGCGGGTGCTCCTTCCAGCACTTGCAGGGGGCATGCAAATAGTGGAAGGTGCATGCTCTTCACGTCCAGTGTTGGGAAGGTCAGGCATCGCAAACGACACAATTGGACTCTCCTTGTGGATTTGGGATTTCAAAGAACGCACAGTTCTTTGCGGTGCTTTTGCCAGCTTGAGTCTTTTCAGTTTTCTAGCGAGAGGCTGAGTGCTTCCATCCTCATGTGAAGCTGAACCACTAGCCATGAACATAGGCCAGGGCCTCAGCCGTTCCTTGCCACTCCGTGTGGTAAATGGCATATTGGCAAGTTTACGCTTCTCCTCCGACAATTTTATTTTAGGTTTTGGAGTCCTTTTTTTTCTGATATTTGGTGTTTTGGATTTGACATGCTCTGTACTATGACATTGGGCATCGGCCTTGGCAGACGACGTTGCTGGCATTTCATCGTCTCGGCCATGACTAGTGGCAGCAGCTTCAGCACGAGGTGGAAGTGGATCTTGATCTTTCCCTAAGTTTGGAACCTCAACTTTTTTGTTCTCCATATTTTATAGGCAGAACTAAAAGGCACCTCAGGTAAACAATGGAGATGGATGGATTGGATACTAGTATACAATTATGGACGGACTGCCACGGTTAGGTGGTATAAAAAAACCACGGTTAGGTGGTATATATTGTAATACAATTATGGATGGACGGACTGCCTGCCGAGTGCCGACACAGAGGTAGCCACAGCCGTGAACTACCGCACTGTACACTGGTTGATAAAGAGATAGTAGTATACTCGTAACAACTAGTATGACTGACTATGACGGTATAAAGAATGAAAAAAAAACCACGGTTAGGTGGTATATATTGTAATACAATTATGGATGGACGGACTACCTGCCGAGTTCCGACACAGAGGTAGCCACAGCCGTGAACTACCGCACTGTACACTGGTTGATAAAGAGATAGTAGTATACTCGTAACAACTAGTATGACTGACTATGACGGTATAAAGAATGAAAAAAAAACCACGGTTAGGTGGTATATATTATAATACAATTATGGATGGACGGACTGCCTGCCGACTGCCGACACAGAGGTAGCCACAGCCGTGAACTACCGCACTGTACACTGGTTGATAAAGAGATAGTAGTATACTCGTAACAACTAGTATGACACTATGACGGTATAAAGAATGAAAAAAAAACCACGGTTAGGTGGTATATATTATAATAATACAATTATGGATGGACGGACTGCCTGCCGAGTTCCGACACAGAGGTAGCCACAGCCGTGAACTACCGCACTGTACACTGGTTGATAAAGAGATAGTAGTATACTCGTAACAACTAGTATGACTGACTATGACGGTATAAAGAATGAAAAAAAAACCACGGTTAGGTGGTATATATTGTAATACAATTATGGATGGACGGACTGCCTGCCGAGTTCCGACACAGAGGTAGCCACAGCCGTGAACTACCGCACTGTACACTGGTTGATAAAGAGATAGTAGTATACTCGTAACAACTAGTATGACTGACTATGACGGTATAAAGAATGAAAAAAAAACCACGGTTAGGTGGTATATATTGTAATACAATTATGGATGGACGGACTGCCTGCCGAGTTCCGACACAGAGGTAGCCACAGCCGTGAACTACCGCACTGTACACTGGTTGATAAAGAGATAGTAGTATATTCGTAACAACTAGTATGACTGACTATGACGGTATAAAGAATGAAAAAAAAACCACGGTTAGGTGGTATATATTATAATACAATTATGGATGGACGGACTGCCTGCCGACTGCCGACACAGAGGTAGCCACAGCCGTGAACTACCGCACTGTACACTGGTTGATAAAGAGATAGTAGTATACTCGTAACAACTAGTATGACACTATGACGGTATAAAGAATGAAAAAAAAACCACGGTTAGGTGGTATATATTATAATACAATTATGGATGGACGGACTGCCTGCCGACTGCCGACACAGAGGTAGCCACAGCCGTGAACTACCGCACTGTACACTGGTTGATAAAGAGATAGTAGTATACTCGTAACAACTAGTATGACACTATGACGGTATAAAGAATGAAAAAAAAACCACGGTTAGGTGGTATATATTATAATACAATTATGGATGGACGGACTGCCTGCCGAGTGCCGACACAGAGGTAGCCACAGCCGTGAACTACCGCACTGTACACTGGTTGATAAAGAGATAGTAGTATACTCGTAACAACTAGTATGACTGACTATGACGGTATAAAGAATGAAAAAAAAACCACGGTTAGGTGGTATATATTATAATACAATTATGGATGGACGGACTGCCTGCCGACTGCCGACACAGAGGTAGCCACAGCCGTGAACTACCGCACTGTACACTGGTTGATAAAGAGATAGTAGTATACTCGTAACAACTAGTATGACACTATGACGGTATAAAGAATGAAAAAAAAACCACGGTTAGGTGGTATATATTATAATACAATTATGGATGGACGGACTGCCTGCCGACTGCCGACACAGAGGTAGCCACAGCCGTGAACTACCGCACTGTACACTGGTTGATAAAGAGATAGTAGTATACTCGTAACAACTAGTATGACTATGACGACGGTATAAAGAAAGAAAAAAAAATACCACGGTTAGGTGGTATATAATTATACAATTATGGATGGACGGACTGCCTGCCGAGTGCCGACTGCCGACACAGAGGTAGCCACAGCCGTGAACTACCACACTGTACTGTGTCTGCTGCTAATATAGACTGGTTGATAAAGAGATAGTATACAACAATATACTACTATACTGGTGGTCAGGCACTGGTCACCACTAGTCACACTGGCAGTGGCACTCCTGCAGCAAAAGTGTGCACTGTTTAATTTTAAATTAATATAATATTATGTACTCCTGGCTCCTGCTATAACAACCTGCAGTGCTCCCCAGTCTCCCCCACAATTATTATAAGCTTTTATACATTGATGTGCAGCACACTGGGCTGAGCTGAGTGCACACAGACTGAGTCACACTGTGTGACTGCTGTGTATCGTTTTTTTCAGGCAGAGAACGGATATAGCAGAGAACGGATATATTAAATAAAAGTTAACTTAACAACAACTGCACTGGTCACTGTGGTAAACTCTGTCTGCACAATCTCTCTCTCTCTCTCTCTCTTCTAATCTATTCTAATGGAGAGGACGCCAGCCACGTCCTCTCCCTATCAATCTCAATGCACGTGTGAAAATGGCGGCGACGCGCGGCTCCTTATATAGAATCCGAGTCTCGCGAGAATCCGACAGCGTCATGATGACGTTCGGGCGCGCTCGGGTTAACCGAGCAAGGCGGGAAGATCCGAGTCGCTCGGACCCGTGAAAAAAAAAGTGAAGTTCGTGCGGGTTCGGATTCAAAGAAACCGAACCCGCTCATCTCTAGTGTCGATCCCGGCTATTTTTGATACTATACACTGTTTTAGCACTTTCGCTGGTTACCACATAAATGTCCATAAGTCCGAATTACTCCCTCTAATATTGATGACCCCCTTCTCTATGCTGACTTCTCTTCCCAATTTACACTGACCCCTACTAAATTAAAATATTTAGGTATTTATATTCCTTCAAACTTTCTCGGTTATATTTGTTTAACTACACTTCTATTCAAAAATTAAAACACGTTTAGAAACTTGGAAGGACCTCAAACTTTCTCTGTTGGGTAGAATTACGGTGATAAAGGCTGTTATCTTCCCAAAACTGGATTATCTACTTCAAATGCTCCCCATCACGATTACTAAACAGGATTCCTTACTCTGCTCGCAAATATTTTCAAAATGTATTTGGAATAAAGCTAAGCCCCGCATGCCCAGATCCCGAACTTATGTGAATAAACAAAAGGGAGGCTTCTGTATGCCTAATGTGACGATGTTTGCTAGGTCTGCATTATTTAAGTTTGCCTCAGA
Source organism: Pseudophryne corroboree (assembly GCF_028390025.1). Taxonomy (NCBI): domain Eukaryota; kingdom Metazoa; phylum Chordata; class Amphibia; order Anura; family Myobatrachidae; genus Pseudophryne; species Pseudophryne corroboree. The sequence continues at coordinate 553,668,330 of NC_086444.1, forward strand.
CTGGTTATTACAGTCAGGCTTATTTACGAACCTGGAGCTGAAAGAGGCCTTATTTTTCCCATATTCCCCAACATCATTACATCACACCCCACTATCTAAACTTCCTCGGGAATTTAAGACCAATGTTTTATTCTGGGATACTTATAAGGCTTGGGTCTCTGTTCATAAGATGTTTCATAATGACCCTTTTGAATCACCATATATACCCTTGTGAGGCAACCCCAATTTCCCATCATCTTTAGACAACCGACACTTTTATACATGGAAATGTAAGGGAATACATACAATCAAGGAAGTTTTGATCCTGGTGGACAGATGCTTTCCTTCACACAACTGCAGGATAAATTTTCTTTGCCCTGCTCTAGTTTTTTTATGTATCTTCAAGCGCGCCATTATATTAACTCTCTCGCTGATCCCTTAGGTAAGGCAACCTCTGTTCGAACAGTGATAGACACCCTCACGTTTTGTAAGTATAATCCATTTAAGATTCGTTATCTTTACAATGACCTGATTGAGGTATCAGACCCTTCCTGGTCCCCTCTCTCTGTTTCGTGGCAGCAGGAGCTTCCAGAGGCACCCACAATGGATGAGGTATCTGCGAACACTGAATTGGTCTTGAGGGCTCTACAATCTGCTAAATTGCAGGAAATACATTTACGGATTATGAACAGGATGTATGTATCCCCCTCCCAAAGACCACATTTCCATCCTGGAGAATTGGTAATTTGTCCTAAATGTGGAGTGAGTTGAGCTTCTCTTGCACATAATCTTTGGTTTTGTGGGAAGATCAAAAGATTTTGGTATAAGATCCTTCAGTATTTATCCAGTTTTCTTAAATTAACTCTTCCAAGGGAGGTGGGTCCGCTACTGTTCGCAAATTTCTCGTCTTGGGTTCTACAATTTGACCTTGCGCATGTGGTTCCTTTACTGACCGTAATGTTCACAGTAGCGAAGCAGGTGGTACTGCAACATTGGATTTTTAAAACAGCTACGTTGATCGGAGAATGGGACTCAGCTTTATTAGAGGTACTCTTTTGTGAGAGGCGTATGGCTACTTTCCAGATGGAAAATGAAGTGGTGCTTTTTCATAAAAAATGGGGCACCTATATAGATGGTTTACCTCTGGATAAACGTGACTGTATCTGGAAGATCTTTTGGGATACAACGTGGTATTTAACCAACCGTATGGCTGGAACTATTACTTGATTTTCTTTTGATTTGGGGTGTTTGTTAGGACTGTAGACCTTTATTTCTATTTCGATGTTTCACCTCCTGCCACTATGGACTGTTGCATCCATCCCAAAACCGCAATTTAATTTTTTCTCGGGAATAGATATTTGAATCCTCCTCCCATCCCCCCCCCCCCCCCCCTCCAGCAATATATTATATTATATCTTAGGCATCTCTATACTATTTCTTCTTTTCTTTCTGTCTCTGTTTCTTTCCTTTATTTTCTCTCATCTTCTCTATCAGCTATACTGATTGGTCTCTATTTTACAATTATTGTTTTATTTGTATGGGGCAGCGATCCCCCTAGGTGACTTATGCTCCTTTGTATTGTTGCTATTCAACTGTTTGAATTACTTGAATCGAATTACTTTTTCCTTCTTTTCTCTTCTTACAAAAAAAAATGATTGTACAGCCTTAATTATTCTGCATTTTATGCATTTTGCATTTGATTATATGTCACTGTTGAATATCTCTGATGTTGATCTCTTGTTATTTTTGATGTGACTTAATGGCTGTCTAATACAAAGAATTATTTAAAAAAAAGACAGTGGTGAGATTCGAACCAGCACACACAAGCAAGAGGAAAGCCATGCTAACCAAATATGACGAGGGACAGCAACAGCTGAACCAACAACAATACTTAACCAAGTAACACACGAAGCACTGGGCGGGCGCCCAGTATCCTCTACGGACTACGAGAAATGGATTTACCGGTAGGTAATTAAAATCCTATTTTCTCTTTTGTCTTAGAGGATACTGGGGTACATTTAGTACCATGGGGATGTATCAAAGCTCCCAAGCCAGATGGGAGAGTGCTGAGGTTCCTGCAGAACTGATTGACCAAACTGAAGGTCCTCAGAGGTTAAAGTATCGAACTTGTAGAACTTAGCAAACGTGTTCAAACCTGACCAAGTAGCCGCTCTGCAGAGCTGTAAAGCAGAGACAGCCTTCCAGTAAGAACCCAACGACCTAGTAGAGTGGGCCTATACAGATTTAGGAACCGGCAAACCTGCCATAGAGTAAGCATGCTGGATAGTAAGCCTGATCAAGAGAGCAATAGACTGCTTTGAAGCAGGACACCAAATTTTATTGGGATCATAGAGCGAGTCCGATTTTCTGTGATGCGTTGTCCACTTCACATAGATTTTCAAAGCCCTCACAATATTCAGGGACTTTGAAGTAGTAGAGATGTCGGTAACCACCGGGACCACAATAGGTTGGTTGATATGAAACGCAGACACCACCTTTGGAAGAAATTGCTGACGAGTTCTGAGTTCAGCTCTATCTTCATGAAAAATCAAATAGGTGCTCTTATGAGACAACGCCCCCAATTCTGACACACATCTTGCAGAAGCAAGGTCAACAGTGTGACGGTCTTCCACATAAGAAACTTTACGTCAACCTTCTGTAAAGGCTCAAACCATTCAGATTGTAGAAACTGTAACACCACGTTGAGATCTCAAGGTGCCGTGGGAGGCACAAAGGGCAGTTGGATGTGCAGAACACCTTTCAAGAACGTCTGAACCTCAGGGAGGGAAGCCAACTGTTTCTGGAAGAAAATGGAGAAGGCCGAAATCTGGACTTTTATGGAGCCCAGGCGTAGGCCGACATCCACACCTGACTGCAGAAAAAGCAGAAAACATCCCAGTTGAAACTCCACCGCAGGAAATTTCCTGTTTTCACACTTAGAGACGTATTTTCTCCAAATACGGTGGTAATGTTTAGACGTTACCCCTTTTTGTGGCTTGGATCAAGGTAGGAATTACCAAGTCTGGAATGCCTTTCAGGGCTAGAATTTGATGCTCAACCTCCATGCAGTCAAACGTAGCCATGGTAAGTCTTGTTAAATTAACGGACCCTGTTGCAGAAAATCCTCTCAAAGAGGTAGAGGCCACGGATCCTCCAGTAGCATTTCCAGTAGATCCGCATACCAAGTCCTTCTCGGCCAATCCGGAGCAATGAGAATTGCTTGAACCTTTTCCATTTTTATTCTTTTGAGAATTCTTGGGATCAATGGAAGTGGTGGAAACACATACACCATCTGATAGACCCATGGAGTCACCAGAGCATCCACCGCCACTGCCTGTGGATCACTCGACCTGAAACAATATCGCCTGAGCTTCTTGTTGAGATGAGAGGCCATCATGTTGATCTGTGGAATTCCCCACCGATGTGTCAAGCACCCGAACACTTCCGGGTGAAGGCCCCACTCTCCTGGGTGGAGGTTGTGTCTGCTTAGGAAGTCTGCTTCCCAGTTGTCTACTCCCGGAATAAAGATTGCGGACAATGCCACAGTGTGTCTTTCTGTCCAGTGGAGAATCCTTGTTACCTCTGACATTGCAGCTCTGCTTTTCATTCTGCTATGTTGGTTTATGTACGTTACCACCGTCACATTGTCCGACTGAACCTGGATGGCCTGATCTTGAAGAAGATGTGATACCTGTAGAAGGGCATTGTATATGGCCCTTAGTTCCAGAATGTTGATTGGAAGAATGGTTTCCTGACTTGACCATTTTCCTTAGAAGTGTTCCCCCTGGGTGACTGCTCCTCAACCTCTGAGGCTTGCGTCTGTGGTTAGCAGAATCCAATTTTGAATCCCGATCCTTCGGCCCTCTGTCAGGTGAGAAGTCTGAAGCCACCATAGAAGAGAAATCCTGGCTCTTGGCGACAGACGTTTCCTCTGGTGCATGTGGAGATGCGATCCGGACCATTTGTCCAACAGATCCAGATGGAAGGACCTTGCGAGAAACCTTCCATACTGCAGCGCCTCGTAAGCGGCTACCATCTTTCCCAGAAGGCAAATGCATAGATACATCGATATCCGGGTTGGTTTTAGAACATCCCGCACCATCGACTGGATTACCAATGCCTTTTACAAAAGAAGGAATACCTTCTGTGCCTCCGTATCCAGTATCATCCCCAGGAATGGAAGCCTCCATCTTGGTTCCAGGTGAGATTTGGTAGGTTCAGAATCCACCCGTGATCCTGGAGTAGTCGAGTTGAGAGGGCAATATTGTCCAACAACCACTCCCTGGATGGTGCTTTTATCAGCAGGTCTTCCAGGTACGGGATTACGTTCACTCCCTGTTTGCGGAGGAGAAACATCATCTCTGCCATTACCTTGGTGAACACCCTCGGTGCCGTGGAGAGGCCAAATGACAGGGCTTGGAACTGGTAGTGACAGTCCTGTAATGCAAACCTTAGATAAGCCTGATGAGGCGGCCAGATTGGGATATGAAGGTACCAGATATATTGATATATTGGGATATCCAGAGACACCAAGAATTCCTCTTCCTCCAGATCTGGGAACACCACGCTCAGAGACTCCATCTTGAATTTGAACACCCGTAAATATGGTTTCAGTGACTTGAGATTTAAAATGGGTCTTACCGAACCGTCCGGTTCGGTACCACAAACAGGTTGGAATAATAACCTTTGTTCTGTAGCTGAGGTGGAACTGGAACAATGACCTGAGTCTGTACCAGTTTTTGAATTACATCCTGTAAAATTATACTTGCCTCCTGAGAAGCTGGTAAGCCTGATTTGAAGAATCTGTGAGGTGGGAGATCCTGAAACTCCAGTCTGTACCCCTGGGCGATGAGCTCTTTGACCCAGGGTTCCTGGCATGAAGTCGCCCATATGTGACTGAAATCTCTTAATCGGTCTCCCACCTGCCTGTCTTCCAGGCAGTGCGGTCCACCATCATGCTGTAGGCTTTGAGGAAACAGAACCTGAGTTCTGTTCCTGTGAACCAGCAGTTGCTTGTTTTCTGGGTTTACCTCTATTGCCTTTGAAGACTGTAGAAGAACCTTTGGTTTTATTTTAAAATTTTGCTGTCCAAAAGGACTGCAGAGTTGAAGCAGAGTAAGCCTTCCTAGCTGGGTGGGGCTGTGGAAGTAAGGTATGTAGACTTACCCGCCGTAGCCTTGGATATCCACCTATCCAGTTCATCTCAAAACAGGGCCTCACCTGTGAATGGTAGGTTTTCTACACCTTTTCTGGAATCTGCATCTGCAGTCCACTGATGTAGCCATAGGCCCCTGCGTGCTGACACTGCCATGGCGTGTGCATGGAGCAAGCTTATCTCTTTTATGGCCATGGCCTCCACCATAAAATTTGCTGAGCCCTGTATATGCTGTAGGAGTAAAACTATCTCCCGTCTGGGTAAGGAATCTAACCCCTCAATTAGGTTACCTGAACATTTTGCAATGGCCCTAGTGATCAATGCACAAGCTATAGTGGATCTTTGGGCCACCCCTGCAGCTGTGTACAGAGATTTGAGAGTGGTCTCAAGCTTGCGGTCAGCCGTGTACTTTAAGGAGGCTGTCCCCAGGACAGGTAAGATTATCTTACGTCACGACAGAGATACCGATGCATCAACAATCGGTGGTTTTTCCCATTTTTTTCTATCATCCTGAGGAAAAGGGAATGATGCCAGTAACCTTTTAGGGATCTGAAACTTCTTGTCAGGATTAATCCAATTTTCTTCAAATAGGGAATTTAATTCCTTAGATGCAGGGAAAGTAGCAGAGGATTACTTTTGTTACATTAAAATAAGACTCCTCATCTTTCTCTGTCACTTTGTCAGGAATGTACAGGATGTCTCTAATAGCTTCTATCAGGGCCTGTATTCCTTGTGACAGAGCTGTACACCCCCCCCCCCAGTCCCCCTCACCCTCCTCTGAATCTGATTCATTATCATCAGTACCAGCCTGCAGGATTTGGGCCAGTGTACGCTTTTGTGGATAAATGGTAGAGGTCTGAGAGGCTGGTATGGACACTGAATCTCTATTCATCAGGTCATTCACAGACTGTCTTAAGTATTGCGTCTCTTTCTCATTTTGGAACAATTTATGTGAAATATTTGAGATCATCCCTTTTAGTGAATCCAACCATACTGGTTCGGACCCACTAGCCTGAGAATGTGTACTATCCTGAGTACACTGTAGTGATCCCCCTGGGGAAAAAATACACTCTGCCGTGCTTGAGACACACTCCTTTGACATTGTAAAATGTGAAAGAACACACCCACACAGGAGAAAGGTTAAAAGCACAGTTAACACACAGAGCCCCCTAGGGAGACACAGAGTATGATGGAGCCAGCCACACCACACCCTTATAGCTAATGCCAAGTTTAGCTGGGTCGCAAACTAAGTACCCTTAATAGAGCTTAGTATTCTAATATTGCTCCCCCCCCCCTTTGCTATGACCCCCTGGTACTGCTGAGGTAACCTGGAGTCCTCGTGGAAGAGCTGCGCTTCCCTGCCAGTCTGTGTAAGTTGCAGAAGAAAAATGGCGCTGGTGAGCTGCTGGATCCGCTCATAGTGAAGCCCTGCCACCTCAATGGCGCATGATTTTGGTGCTTAACAGTCGGTCAGAGCCTCTGTAAGCGCTGTGCCAGTGTGGGTAGTTGTTTAAAAACGGCTCAGCTCACCCCTCATAGTGGTGCAGCAATGCTGATCTGAGCCTGAAGACGCAGCCAGCACTCAGAACTGTGCTCCTACCCAGTGGCGTAACTAGAAATTTTTCTCCCCCAAGCCAAAAAATTCCTCAGCGCCCCCCTCCCCCAATCCCCCATCCCCCATAATTGGCACTATGAAAGGGACAAACATGCGCGCGCCGCCAAAAAGGGTGTGTGACTTCGTTGGAATGGGCGTGGCTTTGCATAAAGGGGCGTGGCATTGCAGGAAAAGACTACCTTATACCCCAGTTTTGCAACCTGCACGCCCAGACGTTAGCCACCACTGGAAAGAAAAATAATCCTGATTCATGCCCCTTACATTATTTGTCATTTTTCCTCCTTATAGTAATGCCCAGTATACATTATGCCACATACTGCAATGGCCCTTAGACATTATTCCACGCACAATAATACACATGACACAATATGCACACACCATAATGCCCCCGACACATTATACCACACACCGTAATGCCTGTGACACATTATGCCACACACCGTAATGCCTGTGACACATTATGCCACACACCGTAATGCCTGTGACACATGACGACAGGAATCGCAATGCCCGTTATACATTATGCTACACACTGCAATGCCCCTGATACATTATAGCACATACAATGTCTGTGACACATTATGCCACACACCGTAATGCCTGTGACACATTATGCCACACACCGTAATGCCTGTGACACATGACGACAGGAATCGCAATACCCGTTATACATTATGCTACACACTGCAATGCCCGATAGATTATAGCACATACAATGCCTGTGACACATTATGACACACACTGCAATGACCCTGAGACATTATACCACATACCACAATGCCCGTGATATAGTATACAACACACAGTAATGCCCGACACATTATGACACATACCGCAATGTCCGTGATACATTATGCCACACACTGCAATGACCCTGAGACATTATACCACATATCACAATGCCCGTGATATAGTATACCATACACCATACCTGTGACACATACCGCAATGCCCGTTATACATTATGCCACACTGCAATGCCCCTGAGACATTATACCACATACCACAATGCACGTGATATAGTATGCCACACACCGTAATGCCTGTGACACATTATGACACACACCGCAATGTCCGTGATACATTATGCCACACACCGTAATGCCCATTACACATTAAGTCCTACAGTAAGGCTTCTAATTACTTTTAAATTACCTGCTCGTTTCCAGGGGTTTCATGCTCTTGGTTCCATGCACAGTGCCAGGGGTTTTCATGCTCAGGGTGTCATGCTCGTTGCCAGGTGTTTCATGCACTGGGTGTCATGCTCGTTGCCAGGAGTTTCATGCACTGGGTGTCATGCTCGTTGCCTGGGGTAGTGCTTGTTGCTAGGGCTGTGCTCCCAGTGCCACATATGTCCCCAGTGCCACATATTCCCCCACGGTGCCAGGTACTCACATGCCCCCAGTGCCAAATATAGCCCCCCCCTCCCCCTCCCCCAGTGCCACATATGCCCCCAGTGCCAGATATTCCCCCACAGTGCCAGGTGCTCACGTGCCCCCAGTGCCAAATATAGCCACCACCCCCCCATGTGCCAGGTACACATGCAGTGCCATATATCCCCCTTAGTACCCCCCCAGTGCCATATATGCCCCCTCAGTGCCATATATGCCCCCACACTTCCCCCCCAGTGCCATATATACCCCCTCAGTGCCCCCCCAGTGCCATATATGCCCCCTCAGTGCCCCCTGTGCCATATATGCCCCCTCAGTGCCCCCTGTGCTATACATGCCCCCTCAGTGCCATATATGCCCCTCAGTGCCCCCTGTGCCATACATGCCCCCTCAGTGCCATATATGCCCCCTGTGCCATACATGCCCCTTCAGTGTCCCCTGTGCCATACATGCCCCCTCAGTGCCATATATGCCCTCCCCCTCGCTGCTGTGAAGGAGGGACAAGGAGGGCACAGTGCGCGCCTCTCTCATGTCCCTCCTGCATCTCCGTCTCTCTGGTCTAATAAAGGAAGTGCCGGTTCGTGAGCCAATCAGAGCTCACGAACGGCACTTCCATTATTAGACCAGACGGACGGAGACGCAGGATGGACACTGGAGAGGTGCGCGCGGCGCGCTGTGCCCTCCGTGTCCCGTTACAGCAGGGAGGGAGAGGAGACAGCAGATTGACATGCGGACGCTCGTCCGCATGTCAATCTGCTCTAAATCAGTGGAGGCGCCCCCGCAGCCCCTCGCCCCCAAGCCACCGCGAGGGCTGCGGGGGCAGTAGTTACGCCACTGCTCCTACCCTTGTGCCGCCATAATAGCCGGAGACCCGCTAACCGGGACGCTGGCATAGTACTCACCACTCTTCTAACTTCTTGCTCTGTTAGGGGTGGCGGCGTGCTGCGGGAATGTACACTCGCCATGCTGGGGCTTGCAAATGGTTCCCTTAGGAGCTCAGTGTCCTGTCAGCAGGGAACGGGACCATTAACCTTATAGGAGGTTGGGCCATTCCCCATCCTAAGTCCCACGAAGCAGATAGTCTGGTGCCAACCAGCCCTGTCTTAAAATAACAAACAGAAAATAAATGCTGAAAACTCTTCAGGAGCTTCCCTAAGCGTGACCGACTCCTCCGGGCACATTTTCTAAACTGAGTCTGGTAGGAGGGGCATAGAGGGAGGAGCCAGTGCACATTATTGATTTCTTAAAGTGCCCAAGGTTCCTAATGGACCAGTCTATACCCCATGGTACTATATGGACACCAGTATCCTCTAGGACGTAAGAGAAAAAAAGAGAAATAATATCTTAAAGTTCACTAGTTATAGGCTAAATGGGCAACGGGGGTTATTCCGAGTTGATCACTAGCTGCATTTGTTCGCATCGCTCAGGCTAAAAAATGGCAGCTCTGCGCATGCGGCGCAATGCGCACGTGCGCCGTACGGGCACAACGAACAATGCAGTTTTGCACAGGGTCCAGCGAAGCATTTCAGTCGCACTGGTTGCCGCAGAGTGATTGACATGAAGTGGTCATTTCTGGGTGGCAACTGACCGTTTTCAGGGAGTGTTCGGAAAAACGCAGGCGTGCCAGGAAAAATGCAGGGGCTGGGCGAACGCTGGGCGGGTGTATGACGTCAAATCCGGAACTGAATAGTCTGAAGTGATCGCAAGCACTGATTAGGTTTTGAGCTACTCTGAAACTACACAATTTTTTTTTTATAGGTGCTCTGAGATACAACCGTTCGCACTTCTGCTAAGCTAACATACACTCCCAGTTGGCGGCAGCATAGCGTATGCACGGCTGCTAAAAACTGCTAGAGAGCGATAAACTCGGAGTGACCCCCTACATTCAATCCAAAGCCCGATTGTAGAAATATGAAAATACAGGGCCTAATTCAGATGTGGTTGTTCTTGTTACTGCTGTTGCTATCCTTTGCCTTACACAATAGAGACTATATGCTAAAATGGGCAGACGTTTACCTGAGCATAGGGACGACCACTGCTATTGCATCATTTCCACCCGATGGCATATAATTGCTGATACATCGGTTCCATCATTGCAAAATGGGTCATGTCATAGAGTCTGAGTGCTTCTGTAGACATGCAGGCTGAGCTGTTCTCCAGGGATGCAGAGGCAGAAGTGACTTTAGGGGTCAGGTTGCCCCTAGGCACAACATAACCCATCTTGTCACTGCCCCCTTCAAGTTGGGGCCTCCAGACTGCCAAAGGAGTACCAAACACCCCCCCCCACACACACACACACACACTCACCACAATTTACTGACCATAGGGGGTCATTCTGAGTTGTTCGCTCGTTGACGATTTTCGCTATACTGCGATTAGTCGCTTACTGCGCATGCGCAAGGTTCACAGAGCGCATGCGCTTAGTTATTTTACACAAAAGTTAGGTATTTTACTCAAGACATAACAAAGCTTTTTCATCGCTGTGCTGATCGTAGTGTGATTGACAGGAAGTGGGTGTTTCTGGGCGGAAACTGGCCGTTTTATGGGAGTGTGCGGAAAAACGCAGGCGTTCGAGTTGCAAAACGCAGGAGTGGCTGGAGAAACGGGGGAGTGGTTGGGCAACGGGGAGTGTGTTTGTGACGTCAAACCAGGAACGAAAAGGACTGAGCTGGTCGCAGTGTAGGAGTAAGTCTGGAGCTACTCAGAAACTGCTAAGAAATTTCTATTCGCAATTCTGCTAATCTTTCGTTCGCAATTCTGCTAAGCTAAGATACACTCCCAGAGGGCGGCGGCTTAGCGTGTGCAATGCTGCTAAAAGCAGCTAGCGAGCGAACAACTCGGAATCACCCCCATTGCCACCTCCTCCATCAACAGGTCCAAAATAAAAAAAATAAGTTGTAATTGTAGTGTCTGTGTATGTGCTCACTCATACAAACAGACATGGGGACCAGGAGTTGTGATCAGCATGCTTCTGAACACTTTACTTAACTGTAAACAAACATAAAGCAACACGTTTTGCAGCAAGCTGCAAACATCACAGAAAAACAATACAGTGGTGAGACATGGTACTGCAGGTACGAAACAAATGTAAAAACAATATGAATCTAACAGAGCCATAAATGGCTCTTTCACTCAAATTCTATAGTACAGCAATATCCACCTAAGAACAGGTCCAGCGCTGCATCTTTGCAGCCACAGAAACAGAAATACCCCTCTGAGGTATGAATTTCTTACCATATAAATAATGATTGAACCGCTTCAGCCCCAAACCAAACATAAAGGTTCCCTGTCAATCTGTGCATAGTTACGTTCAGCCTTGGGCAAAGTCCAAGCTGCATAGGCTATTGAACACTGCTGTTCATCTAGCAAAGTATGTGACCAGTCTAATTCAATACATCAGGAGTGGCCATCCAGTCAGAGGTAAAGAGCCAGAAAAGCTCTGCAGTCAAATGTAAGATCCACTATCATGCGCACGCAGAAGGCGCGCACACAAAAATGGGTGCGTGGCATAGTTGTCACAAAGCCACACCCTATTTTTGTGCGCATACCTTTCGGTATGACGTTTGTAGGCGTATGACCCTGTGTCATAACCCCATTTTTAGTCATGTTGTACAGTGCCACATAGAAATAATGCTCCTTTACAGTGCCACATACATATAAAAATGCCCCAAAATGGGTGCCTCCACAGTGCCAGATACATATATGCCCCCACAGTGCCAGATACATATATGCCCCACAGTGCCAGATACATATATGCCCCCACAGTGTCAGATACATATATGCCCCACAGTGCCAGATACATATATGCCCCTAGTGCCAGATACACATGTCCCCACAGTGTCAGATACATATATGCCCCACAGTGCCAGATACATATATGCCCCCAGTGCCAGATACACATGTCCCCACAGTGCAAGATACATATATGCCCACAGTGCCAGATACATAGATGCCCCACAGTGCCAGCTACACATATATACCCACAGTGCCAGATACATATATGCCCCAAAGTGCCAGATACACATATGTCCACACAGTGCCAAATACATATATGCCCCACAGTGCCAGCCACACATATGCCCCCAGTGTCAGATACATATTCCCCACAGTGCCAGGTACATATATGCCCCCAGTGCTAGATACACATGTCCCCACAGTGCCAGGTGCACATGTGCTCCACAGTGCTAGGTACACATATGCCCCCAGTTCCAGATACACATGGCCCCACAGTGCCAGATACATATATGCCCCCAGAGTCAGATACACATGTCCCCACAGTGTCAGATACATATATGCCCCCAGGTCCAGATACAGTGCCATGTATGCCCCCAGTGCCAGATACACATGTCCCCACAGTACCAGATATGCCCCATAGTGCAAGATACACATCCCGACAGTGCCAGATATGCCCCTAGTGCCAGATACACGTCCCCACAGTGTCAGATATGCCCCCAGTGCCAGAAACACATGTCCCCACAGTGCCAGATATGGCCCCAGTGCTAGAAATGCCCCCAGTGCCAGATACCCATGTCCCCACAGTTCCAGATATGCCCCAGTGCCAGATACACATGTCCCCACAGTGCCAGATACACATGTCCCCACAGTGCGCTCCCCCCCCCCCCACCTCCAGTGCTGCTCACTGCACTGCTGCTCTGCTGTTTGTGAGGGGAGCACAGCGTGTGCATCTACTGCCCCTCAGTCTCCGGCGGCATTGTCTCTCTCAAACCAGGTGCTGGTCCGTGATTCAATCAGAGCTCGCGGATCGGCAGCTAAGATTCCTGATTGGCTGCCGGTCCACGAGCTCTGATTGGTTCACACGCCGGCGCCGTTAGAAACACTGAGGTGTGCCGGGCACTGCAGTCAGGCAGCGGGAGGCGGGAGCTTATGAGATGCATGCGGAGGAAGAACCGCATACAGCTCAAGAGCCATGGGTTGACCACCGCTGGAATACATACTCAGGGCCAAATGTAATAGAGTGAGAGTTTCAAAAAGTGAGAGATTTGGTAAGGTTTTGCAGTGTTTTTTTTAAAAGTGGCAATCATTTACACAGCAAGATCAACCTGGTTTTGCAGTGTAAATGATTGCCACTATTACTATTACATTTGGCCCTCAGTCATTCCATTTGGGGTATTGCATGTGAATATTAAAAAATAAAATATAGAGATAAAATTAAATAAATATACAAATAAAACAAAATAAAAATAACAATAATAGAAACATTTAATTAAATAGAAAATAAAAGAATAAAAATAGACATAGAAAGAATATATATGTATTAATAAAAATACAGAAAAAACTAAAAATAGCAATAAAATGAAAATAGCAGAAAGATAGCTGGCTGCTGTTGGGTGCTGTGTAGGTGAATCTTGTAAGTATTCTATTTGTTACTGATGTTGGGTTATGTGACTAAGGCTTAAAATGTATTAAGCTTCAACAAGAGATAAAGTGGAGACAGATAAATAACCAGCCAATCAGCTCCCAATTGTCATTTCTCAAACACAGCCTGACAGTGCTGTAACTAGACATTTTAGCGCTGTGTGCAAGAAACAGCATTGGCCCCCCCATATTTAAAATAGGGCTAGTGCGCGTGGCAAAATAATAGGGGCGTGACTTCATGAGGAAAATAATACCAATTCATATTACGCTGTACAGTAGTCTCTATTTTTCAAATTACACTGAACAGTAGCGCCACTTACACACATTAAACCAGGTAGAGCCCATTTTACACATTACGCCAGGTAGAGCCCCTGTTACACATTACGCCAGGTAGAGACCCCTTTTACACATTACGCAGGTAGAGCCCCTGTCACATATTACGGCAGCTAGAGCTCCCTTTTACACATTACGGAAGGTAGAATGCCCTTTTACACATTACAGCAGCCTGTCCCCTACACACACACACACACACACACACAACCTGTCCCCTACACACACAGTCTGTTCCACAATGCACAAAAACACACACACACACACACACACAGCCTGTCCCCTACACACAAACACACACACACAGAGCCTGTTCCCTACATACACATATACAATAGAAAACAAGTAGCAGCGCTATTTAAAAATATACATAGACTAATGTCATAAAAATTTGTATAAATTTAATAAAAACAATAATAAAACAACAATGATATTTGAGGTGTGTATATAAGTGAATAATTTCTCATATAGGAATCTATTCAAGTCCCGTGGAATTTTGCAGACCTCAATAAATATTGATAAACAGATGGTGGATAGCCTTCAAGGACCCTTTAGCAAATATAGTGGACAAAGTTCATGGAGGTAACGTTACCAATGGAGGCCACTGGAGGAAGATCTGTGGCTTTTATCCAATAGAGCCATTTGGAAATGAAGCTGTCCTCTCTAGTGTGCAGTGTCCAATTCAAATTATGTCTTTCCAAGGTGATGGTATGCCGAATAGGTTTGGTGATGTCCACAAATCAATGTGTCCTGTCGGGTCCGTTGGTATAGCAGGAATCAAATAGAGGTGTCTGCTGACGGGAAGGTGAAGGTTCTAGAGCCTGACGCATTTCACTGCTATCTAGCAGCTTTGATAAAGCTGCTAGATAGCAGCGAAATGCATCTCCCGGATGAAGCCGCCCAGGCGAAACGTGCACGTCGAAGGAGAGCGCCCGTGCACGCGATCACCGCTACTGTATGGGTTTGTCAGAGATGCCGTTCTCTGCCCGTACACACAAGATGGAGAACTTAATTAGATAAGTAATGCTTCAATTTAAATTTAATCTTGACTGTTAAGATTGTCAATACTTATAGCACTCTGAAATTACATACCCTAAGGGATAAACCTAATGGCACGGCGCTTCATAGGTATAATGTATTATGCAAAGAAAATGCACCTGCGCATGATCATCTCAACCACTTAGGAAACTGAAATACTATCTTTCATCCTGAAAGTATAAAAGACGGTATAATTACTGATTTCATAGTATGGCTAGCTAAGACATTATAAGACAGTATTTATTCATATTTATGATTTACAGCTCTCTGTTTTTCAGCTATCTTTAATGAGATTCATTATAACAGGTGGTTTAGTGGTCACAGCGCTGTGTGGCATGTTACAAATGCAAGTAACATTTATGAAGCAATTATACCTCCCTTCTTTTAGAATTGTTACATAGTAGTTTTTCATTAGGGCAACAAATGTAATAGAAACATACTGCCTCTGTGTACAAGAAATTAGGTATTAATTTTTGCTTCATTTAATGTGTTACTTATACAGTAACGATTGAGGATGATGGGTGACAATATGAATAATGCTTTTTTATGATCTTGAGGCATTTATGATTTATTATTACTTTTGCAGCATTGCATTTATTATTTGTGCACTGATTGAACTTTTGAACTGCATTTAGTCAAATATTTAAACTCTTTACATCCTTTTACATTTTTTTTGTGAACCCTCATCGGCAACCCGGAAACGGGGACGCCGACAGTAGTAGCACTCTTTTTTCCTTGGAGAAATATCATTAGGTTCTCTCATCAGCGAGTCGATGTCGTTATGATAAGATCGTTGACAGCAGAAACCTGTGGTATTACCTTCTTGTGAATACTTCCTTCTTAGAATGTAATTTCACCCGTGATACTGGTTAGCAATAATTTAACCCTCATCTTCAGTATTTTAATTATTATATAAATTGAGAAATTGTTTTTTTTTTAAATCAAATATCCAATACATATAATTCTTTCGTTTGGCTTGCTATTTTTTGACTGGGACTACCTGTTGCTAGGGAATTCTCCCCTGCACTCTCATTAACCATCATTAGATATGGACACATTAAAGGTTAACAGCAGATGCAGGATCTTGGGTTTTTATACTTATGCCCAACATGGTTCTCTCATTGTAGATTCGATGCTTTAAAGCAGATCCACAAAAGCAGAAACTGGGCTAAGGATATATGCCCCTCTTCCTTCTAAACTTTTTCCTTCTCATACGATTAATGTGGTAATTAGACATCTAGAGATCATACCGGTCTAATCTTTATAAACACCACTCTGAGACAATTTGATACCAGGAAGCAGTTTTCAGCACATATATTTTAGTTTATTTCAAATGTGATCCAAATTCAGGGGTCCATCAATACAACATGGTTGACATGAGAGATGATAGATGATTAGCCTAACCAGTAATTTAGCAAAAAATATTTACTCTATGTTGTTTGTAATTGTTTTGTCTTGTGAGTCAATCTAAACAATAAAAGTTAGGGTGTGTACACACGGTGAGATTTGTTCGATTTTGTTTATGCGATTTCCCTTGAACTCCCCCAGAGCCCAGATAGCACAGATTGTACAGATTTTGACTATCTGTGCTTGAGATTTTCTCTATGTACGATTTTGACTAAGTGCCAATTTTGACTATACTTTGTACTAGATAGTACACTAGATAGTTAAGACTGACTTGCCTGCACAGTGTATCTAGCCTTACGATACCGACCCCACGGGAGCGCACATCAGGATCGAATCTGTATCGCAAGCTGCCTAGCACCATGAGATAAATCTCACAGATTTATCTCACCGTGTGTACATACCCTTAAGTTTTAAAGACTACAATTTGTATAAGAGTGCCCCACACAACAGAGTTGTCCTTTTTCCTCTTTCTATGTCTTGCTTGCTATTACAACTTAAGGGAGCACCACCGGCCTTTCATAATCTTCAGCTGTTCAGTGAAAGCTGAACAGCGATTAATTTAATATATATTTTCTCTTATCATTCAATTTATAATCAATCTTTCCCTCAAAGGGAACAATCCAGTGCGCAATTTTCTTTCCCCGTTTATCCAGTTCCCCTTTTCCTTCCTATATTAGTATTTAATCTTAAATTGCAGCAGCTAAAATGAGATCAGCCCCTTGGTCAGCGCTGAAGCAATTATCCAGATTGATTTAAATACGTCTTTTGCACCCCTACACACTCAGCCTGTCCCCTACACACACACACAGGGCCGGTGCTAGGGTGTTCGGCGCCCCCCCTGCAAACTATAAATGTGCGCCCTCCCGTACTTTACAAAAGGACAGTGCACATAATGCTTATACACATAATGCTCCCTGTAGTAGTGGGACTTACACACGTAACGCCCCCTGCAGTAGTGATGCTTACACACGTAATGCCCCCCTGTACAAGTGACGCTTACACAAGACGCAGTGACGCTTACACACGTAGCAACCACTGAATCAGTGGCGCTTACACACGTTATGCCCCCTGCAGCAGTGACGCTTACACAAGTAAAGCACCCTGTAGCATTGACGCTTACACACGTAACGCCCCCTGTACCAGTGACGCTTATACAAGACGCAGTGACACTTACACGCGTAACGCACCCTGCAGCAGTTACGCTTAGACAAGTAATGCACCCTGTAGCAGTGACGCTTGCACATGTAACACCCCCTGTACCAGTGACGCTTACACACGCAATGCCCCCTGTACCAGTGATGCTTACACAGCTAACGCCCCCTGTTCCAGTGACGCTTACACACGCAACGCCCCCTGTACCAGTGACGCTTACACACGCAACGCCCCCTGTACCAGTGACGCTTACACATGTAACGCCCCCTGCAGCAGTAACACTTACACACATTATGCTGCACAGTCACACATACACCACATACACATATACATACACACACATGTACATACTGGGGGTCATTCCGAGTTGATCGCACATAGCAACTTTTTGCTGCCCGTGCTATCAACTTGACGCCGCCTATGGGGCAGGTTTTTTTTGCATAGCAAAGCTGTGAACGCTTGTGCAGCCCTGCTATGCAAAAAAAGTTTTGTGTAGAACTAGACCAGGGTAATAGTTACTTACCCTGTGCAATCAATCCAGCGATGCAGGTCCCGGAATTTACATCCACCCTCCAAACGCCTGGACACGCCTGCGTTCGCCGAACCACTCCCAGAAAACGGTCAGTTGACGTCCTGGAACGCCTTCTTCCTGTCAATCTTCTTGCGGTCGCCGCTGCGACCGCTTTCTATGTTCGCGGCATCGCTGCCCAGCGAGGCAACGACGCGCCTGCGCAATGCAGCCGCCGCACATGCGCAGTTCCGACCCGATCGCACCGCTGCGAAGAAGTGCAGCGTGTGATCGGGTCGGAATGACCCCCCTGTACATACATACAGTCACACACACACATATACACACAAATATACACACACACATACACACACACACACACGCACACACTCTTTCCAGCCACTTACATTAAAAAAGAATGGAAACTCGTCCTCCTCTGATGCAGGCTGCAGCATGGTCCCATGTAGCTCCGTCCCTTTTCCCCGTGAAGCTCCGCCCCTTTTCAGATGCGCCCAGCACACTGAGTCTGTGACGGGGAGGAGGGGAGGGGGAGAAGAGGCTTCATGATGCCGGCGCCGCTGCCTGTCATAGAGTTTGACAGGCACAGCAGCGGGCATCAGCAGGGCAGGGGAACTCAGCACAGGATTGCAGAGCGGGTAGAGCGCCTCTCCTCCCTGGCACCTACCTGCACTGCATCCCTTTGCTGAGCGGTATGCACCTTGCCTGCACACACACACAGTCTGTTCTCCCAATGCATACATACACTCAGCCTGTCCCCTACACAAACACTAGCCTGTCCTCCCAATCCCCAAACAAACAATCCCTAGCGCTTATATAACCACCAATTCTGTTTGGTCTCTCAGTAGAACTAAAAGTGCTACTAAGCAGCTCCCGAATGTCACCACTTTAGTGACAAAAATTACTAGAGGTTAAAACAGATGATATAGAATATCAAGGGAGCGCTTCTGGAATCTACAGTATATAGAAACTTTGTTTTATTTATAAAAATATACGAAAAATAGCACAATATCAATTACATATACATTACATGCATATACAATAAAAAATAAATATGTTATAAAAAAAACTATTTCACAACCGTAGATGTATCCAGAAAACAATCATCCTCTACTGATACCCTTAATTTATACTACAAGTATCTCCTGCAACTTTAATTTTATTTGTATCACGGACAGTGAATTGAGCTAATAGGCTAACGAGATCTTTAGCCAATAATAAACCATCAGCAGAGGACGATTGTTTTCTGAATGCATCTACGGTTGTGAAATAGTTTGTAATTGGAATGTAATTGATAGTGTGCTATTTTTCGTATATTTAAAAAAACAAAAACATTTTCAATATAGATTTCAGAAGTGCTCTCTTGATGGCCCTCATTCCGAGTTGTTCGCTCGCAAGCTGCTTTTAGCAGCATTGCACACGCTAAGCCGCCGCCTACTGGGAGTGAATCTTAGCTTAGCAAAATTGCGAATGAAAGATTCTCAAAATTGCGAATAGAAATTTCTAAGCAGTTTCTGAGTAGCTCGACACTTACTCTGCCACTGCGATCAGTTCAGTCAGTTTCGTTCCTGGTTTGACGTCACAAACACACCCAGCGTTCGCCCAGACACTCCCCCGTTTCTCCAGCCACTCCCGCGTTTTTCCCAGAAACGGCAGCGTTTTTTCACACACTCCCATAAAACGGCCAGTTTCCGCCCAGAAACACCCACTTCCTGTCAATCACACAACGATCACCAGAACGAAGAAAAAACCTTGTAATGCCGTGAGTAAAATACCAAACTTCTCAGCAAATTTACCTGGCGCAGCCGCAGTGCGAACATTGCGCATGCGCAGTTTGCGGAAAATCGCTGCGATGCGATGAAAAAGAACGAGCGAACAACTCGGAATGAGGGCCGATATTCTGTTCCCCCAATGCACACACACTCAGCCTGTCCCACACACACACACACACACACACACACACACACACACAGTCTGCTCCGCCAATGCACACACACTCAGCCTGTCCCCTACACACACAGTCTGTTCCCCCAATGCACACACACTCGGCCTGTCCCCTACACACACACACACACACACACACACACACACACACACACACACAGTCTGTTCCCACAATGGACACACTCAGCCGGTTCCCTACACACACACACAGTCTGTTCCCCCAATGCACACACACTTAGCCTGTCCCTCCAATGCACACACACTCAGCATGTCGCCTACACACACACACACACACACACACACACACACAGTCTGTTCACCCAATGCACACACACTCAGCCTGTCCCCTACGCACACACAGCCTATCCTCTACACACACAGACTGTCCCCCCAATGCACACACACTCAGCCTGTCCCCTACACACACAGTCTGCTCCCCCAATGCACATACACTCGGCCTGTCCCCTACACACACACACACACACACACAGTGTGTTCCCACAATGCACACACTCAGCTGGTTCCCTACACACACACAGTCTGTTCCCCCAATGCACACACACTCAGCCTGTCCCTCCAATGCACACACACTCAGCATGTCCCCTACACACACACACACACACACACACACACACACACACACAGTCTGTTCACCCAATGCACACACACTCAGCCTGTCCCCTACACACACACAGCCTATCCTCTACACACACAGCCTGTCCCCCCAATGCACACACACTCAGCCTGTCCCCTACACACACAGCCTGTTCCCCCAATGCACATACACTCAGCCTGTCCCCTACACACACACACACAGTCTGTTCCCCCAATGCACGCACACACACACACACACACACACACACACACACACACACACACTCAGCCTGTCCCCACTGCACACACACTCAGCCTGTCCCTCCAATGCACACACACTCAGCATGTCCCCTACACACACACACACACACACACACACACACACACACAGTCTGTTCACCCAATGCACACACACTCAGCCTGTCCCCTACACACACACAGCCTATCCTCTACACACACAGCCTGTCCCCCCAATGCACACACACTCAGCCTGTCCCCTACACACACAGCCTGTTCCCCCAATGCACATACACTCAGCCTGTCCCCTACACACACACACAGTCTGTTCCCCCAATGCACGCACACACACACACACACACACACACACACACACTCAGCCTGTCCCCTCAATGTACACACACTCAGCCTGTCCCCTACACACACAGCCTGTTCCCCCAATGCACATACACTCAGCCTGTCCCTTACACACACACACAGTCTGTTCCCACAATGCACACACTCAGCCTGTTCCCTACGCACACACAGTCTGTTCCCCCAATGTACACACACTCAGCCTGTGCCCTACACACACAGCCTCTCCCCACAATGCACACACACTCAGCCTGTCCCCTACACACACAGCCTGTTCCCCCAATGCACATACACTCAGCCTGCCCCCTACACACACACACAATCTGTTACCCAATGCACGCACACACACACACAGCCTGTCCCCAATGCACACACACATGCAGCCTGTCCCCTACACACACACACACACAGCCTGTCCCCTACACACACAGTCTGTTCCCCCAATGCACGCACACACACACACACACACACACACACACACACACAAACAGCTTGTCCCCTACACGCACAGTCTGTTCCACACACATGCACTCACAATCCCCACCCTTCCGTTCCCCTTCTCCAGAAGGGCCAACTGATGCAGACACTACAAGCCACAGGCAAAGTCGGGGGCATGGCCTAATCATAGACCCATGGCCACGCCCCCTTCGAGGGAAAAAACAATACAGCAAACACGATAGGCGGCATGGCAGAGGATGCATATCACCGGAAAACTGCAAACTCATCCGGCATCCGGATCCACAGCTGATAGGCGCTGCATTTACTGAAACTTCCGCGGACACACCAAGCAGTGCAGACCTGCAGGTGTTGCCAGCGGTCCTGCGCCCTCAGTGCACATGCGCTGTGTACCAGGCACCGCCGGCACACACCTAGTTAAGGCCCTGCAGCCTGAGACATGGCAGTTAGGAGCTGATTGGCTTGTCATTAATCACTCTTTATCCGTCTCCACTTTATCTCTTGTTAAGGCTTAATACATTTGGGCCTTTATGTGCTTTCCTTTGAGGTGTGTAGAGGTTTAGGATATGGCAGGGGGAGATAAGTGCAGTATGTCCTGTTTGTTTGAGGGTACGTGTCGACCATATAATTGTTGTAATGGTGTTAGTGATTAAACCTCGCTGTCATGTATATTGAAGTGCTGTTATCATTCCATTTTGCATATTGTGACTTCTATACGTGGGTGACATCTTGGTTGTGATGCCTTATTTGTAACTGCGTATATTATGATTGCGTGGATGGTGGTATTTAACTTATTGGTAGCTTGCAGCTTGTTTGCATGGTATATGTGTATTCATTATGTGATATGCCAAAATCCAGTCAATATTGGGTGGATAGATTGGTAGAGAAGGAGAATGAGCCTATGTCTTCTATTTCTTGCATATGATAGCCTTGATTTTATTGTCCAGATTGAAAGCTTGATTCATTCCTGATTGCTGCTAGACGTTTTTGCACAGCAGGCGATCAGGTCCTAACTGCGCATGCATATGCACTGCAATGCGCACAAGCATCGGACAACAACAAAAGGGCATCGCCGGTCAGTGACAGGGTGGTGCGAAAAATCCGATCTCACGGGTGTTCACAAGGTGATTGACAGGAAGAGGCCATTTGTGGTTGGTAACTGACTATTTATTGGGAGTGTCCGGAAAAATGCAGGCGTTCCTAAGTGGTTTCAGGGAGGGTGTCTGACGTCAGCTCCGACTCCGATCAGCCCGTTCTCTTCGCACCATAAGAGTTAGTGCTGGGTTGCAGCCCTTGCACTGTAATTTACACTCCTCCTGGGATGGTGACTATCTGAACACAGGACAGTAAAGTTAGCAGCCCGGCGATCAGGTCTGAATCACTCCGAGTCCTCTTGGTGTGAATGTCTTAAGCACATACACAGGGCTGTTTCTAGCCAATTTGGCTCCCAGTGCGAGATTTAAAAATGCACCCCCCCATGACATAAAAAAAGCGCCCCCGCCTTAGATTTAAAAAAAAAACTTGCGCGCGAGCTCCCGGCAAGGGGGCGCGGCCTTCATTTTAATGGGCATGGCCTCATCTGGAAAGACTACCTCACACCACAGTATTTGACCCTGCACCAACAGATCACCCCACCATAGGAAAAAAAAAATTCTACTATATTAAGCCCCACACAGTAATGCCCCCTGCACCATATTATGCCACACACCGCAATGCCCTTGATACATTAAATCCCCACATTAAGGCAGGCAAGAGTCCCCATTTTACACATTATGGCAGGCAAGAGTCCCCATTTTACACATTACGGCAGGCAAGAGTCCCCATTTTACAAATTATGGCAGGCAAGAGTCCCCGTTTTATACATTACGGCAGGTGTCCCCATTTTACAGAGAGAGAGAGAAAGAGAGAGAGAAAGAGAGAGAGAGAGAAAGAAAGAGAGAAAGAGAGAGAGAGAAACAGAAAATACTTACAGAGGTGATTCCCGCTCTTCGGCCCACCTCACCAGTCGCTCCACGCGCCGCCGCCTCTCCCTCTTTGTAGCTTGGCTCCCCCTCCTCCTCAGTATTCCGCTCGGGGGGGCGGAGTTTCGTGCAATGACGCAGTTACGTCGTGATGTCACGACGCAACCGCGTCATTCTGTGAAACTCCGCTCCCAAGCTGGGTACTCGGGGAGAGGGAGGAGGGGGAAGCCAGGGAGTCACAGTCAGTGCCGCGGCGGGCGCCCCATGCGATTGCGCGGCTCGCCCGCCCCAAGAAATGTCCCTGCTCGTACATCCATCTTAGCTCTCTTTTATTGATTTTCAGATTTTCAAGGTTGGGGGGTGATTTGGCAGTGATGTCTGCAGTCAGAAACCACTGCATTGCTGCTGGGGAGAAGGAATGTATATTTTGCCCATTTTGAAATAGCTGGGGAATGGAGCAGCAGTGACAACTAATCCAGCTGCATCACATTCCATGCCAACGTGGTAGATAAGTCGTTAACACTATTTCTTTAATTTTAGTTTACCACCCCTCCACCTAGCTCAGCAGCCTTTGCCCGCCTTTTCCATTCTGAATACCTGTATCCCTTAAAGATTGTAAGCGCATATGAGCAGGGCCCTCTTCTCTTTATCTTCTCTATATACTCATGCTAACTGGTCACTGTAATTATTAGAGATAGTTACATAGATACATAGATTGTGAAGTTGAAAAAAGACAATCTTTCCGTTGAGTTCAACCTATTTGAGTTCTCCTACTCTGTATTATTTTTAGTGATGAGCGGGTTCGGTTTCCGAGAAACCGAACCCACCCGAGCTTTACCTTTTTTACACGGGTCCGAGCAGACTCGGATCCTCCCGCCTTGCTCGGCTAACCTGAGCGCGCCCGAACGTCATCATCCCGCTGTCGGATTCTCGCGAGATTCGGATTCTATAAGCAGCCGCGCGTCGCCGCCATTTTCACACGTGCATTGGAGATGATAGGGAGAGGACGTGGCTGGCGTCCTCTCCGTTTAGTAGAAGTCAGAAGACAGTTGATTTGATTGCTTGTGCTTGTTTATTACTATAATTGTGGAGAGGATTGGGGAGCAGCTGTTAGGAGGAGTACAGTGCAGAGTTTAGTTTTTTTTTATCCGTTCTCTGCCTGAAAAAAACGCTCCATACCATATCTGTGCTCAGTGTGCTGCATGATATATCTGTGCTGAGTGCTCACACTGCTTAATTGTGGGGACTGGGGTGCAGCTATAGCAGGAGTACAGTGCAGAGTTTTGCTGACAGTGACCACCAGTATACGTTTGTCTGCCTGAAAAACACTCCATATCTGTGCTCACAGTGTGCTGCTTTATTGTGGGGACTGGGGACCACCAGTACAATTAATATTATATATAGGAGGAGTACAGTGCAGAGTGCACTGCTGTACCTACCTCTGTGTCGTCATCCATTAAGTATACTATCCATCTACATTCCTATACCTGTGGTGCATTTTAGTTTAGCAGTTTGCTGACAGTGTCCACCAGGTCCAGTATACTATATATAGCAGTACTATAGGCCACTGCTGTACCTACCTCTGTGTCGTCACTCGTCATCCATTAAGTATACTATCCATCCATCTACATTGTATACCTGTGGTGCCTTTTTTTTAGACTAGTTTAGCAGTTTGCTGACAGTGTCCACCAGGTCCAGTATACTGTATATAGCAGTATTGTAGGCCACTGCGTGCTGTGTACCTACCTCTGTGGCGTCACTTGTCATCCATAAAGTATACTAGTATCCATCCATCTACATTGTATACCTGTGGTGCCTTTTTTTTAGACTAGTTTAGCAGTTTGCTGACAGTGTCCACCAGGTCCAGTATACTGTATATAGCAGTACGGTAGGCCACTGCGTGCTGTGTACCTACCTCTGTGTCATCACTCGTCATCCATAAAGTATACTAGTATCCATCCATCTACATTGTATACCTATGGTGCCTTTTTTTTAGACTAGTTTAGCAGTTTGCTGACAGTGTCCACCAGGTCCAGTATACTGTATATAGCAGTACGGTAGGCCACTGCGTGCTGTGTACCTACCTCTGTGTCGTCACTCGTCATCCATAAAGTATACTAGTATCCATCCATCTACATTGTATACCTGTGGTGCCTTTTTTTTAGACTAGTTTAGCAGTTTGCTGACAGTGTCCACCAGGTCCAGTATACTGTATATAGCAGTACGGTAGGCCACTGCGTGCTGTGTACCTACCTCTGTGTCGTCACTCGTCATCCATAAAGTATACTAGTATCCATCCATCTACATTGTATACCTGTGGTGCCTTTTTTTAGACTAGTTTAGCAGTTTGCTGACAGTGTCCACCAGGTCCAGTATACTGTATATAGCAGTACGGTAGGACACTGCTGTGTACCTACCTCTGTGTTGTCACTCATCATCCATAAAGTATACTAGTATCCATCTATCTACATTGTACACCTGTGGTGCCTTTTTTTTAGACTAGTTTAGCAGTTTGCTGACAGTGTCCACCAGGTCCAGTATACTGTATATAGCAGTACGGTAGGCCACTGCGTGCTGTGTACCTACCTCTGTGTCGTCACTCGTCATCCATAAAGTATACTAGTATCCATCCATCTACATTGTATACCTGTGGTGCCTTTTTTTAGACTAGTTTAGCAGTTTGCTGACAGTGTCCACCAGGTCCAGTATACTGTATATAGCAGTACGTTAGGCCACTGCGTGCTGTGTACCTACCTCTGTGTCGTCACTCGTCATCCATAAAGTATACTAGTATCCATCCATCTACATTGTATACCTGTGGTGCCTTTTTTTTAGACTAGTTTAGCAGTTTGCTGACAGTGTCCACCAGGTCCAGTATACTGTATATAGCAGTACGGTAGGCCACTGCGTGCTGTGTACCTACCTCTGTGTCGTCACTCGTCATCCATAAAGTATACTAGTATCCATCCATCTACATTGTATACCTGTGGTGCCTTTTTTTTAGACTAGTTTAGCAGTTTGCTGACAGTGTCCACCAGGTCCAGTATACTGTATATAGCAGTACGGTAGGACACTGCTGTGTACCTACCTCTGTGTTGTCACTCATCATCCATAAAGTATACTAGTATCCATCCATCTACATTGTATACCTGTGGTGCCTTTTTTTAGACTAGTTTAGCAGTTTGCTGACAGTGTCCACCAGGTCCAGTATACTGTATATAGCAGTACGGTAGGCCACTGCGTGCTGTGTACCTACCTCTGTGTCGTCACTCGTCATCCATAAAGTATACTAGTATCCATCCATCTACATTGTATACCTGTGGTGCCTTTTTTTTAGACTAGTTTAGCAGTTTGCTGACAGTGTCCACCAGGTCCAGTATACTGTATATAGCAGTACGGTAGGCCACTGCGTGCTGTGTACCTACCTCTGTGTCGTCACTCGTCATCCATAAAGTATACTAGTATCCATCCATCTACATTGTATACCTGTGGTGCCTTTTTTTAGACTAGTTTAGCAGTTTGCTGACAGTGTCCACCAGGTCCAGTATACTGTATATAGCAGTACGTTAGGCCACTGCGTGCTGTGTACCTACCTCTGTGTCGTCACTCGTCATCCATAAAGTATACTAGTATCCATCCATCTACATTGTATACCTGTGGTGCCTTTTTTTTAGACTAGTTTAGCAGTTTGCTGACAGTGTCCACCAGGTCCAGTATACTGTATATAGCAGTACGGTAGGCCACTGCGTGCTGTGTACCTACCTCTGTGTCGTCACTCGTCATCCATAAAGTATACTAGTATCCATCCATCTACATTGTATACCTGTGGTGCCTTTTTTTTAGACTAGTTTAGCAGTTTGCTGACAGTGTCCACCAGGTCCAGTATACTGTATATAGCAGTACGGTAGGACACTGCTGTGTACCTACCTCTGTGTTGTCACTCATCATCCATAAAGTATACTAGTATCCATCCATCTACATTGTATACCTGTGGTGCCTTTTTTTAGACTAGTTTAGCAGTTTGCTGACAGTGTCCACCAGGTCCAGTATACTGTATATAGCAGTACGGTAGGCAACTGCGTGCTGTGTACCTACCTCTGTGTCGTCACTCGTCATCCATAAAGTATACTAGTATCCATCCATCTACATTGTATACCTGTGGTGCCTTTTTTTTAGACTAGTTTAGCAGTTTGCTGACAGTGTCCACCAGGTCCAGTATACTGTATATAGCAGTACGGTAGGCCACTGCGTGCTGTGTACCTACCTCTGTGTCGTCACTCGTCATCCATAAAGTATACTAGTATCCATCCATCTACATTGTATACCTGTGGTGCCTTTTTTTAGACTAGTTTAGCAGTTTGCTGACAGTGTCCACCAGGTCCAGTATACTGTATATAGCAGTACGTTAGGCCACTGCGTGCTGTGTACCTACCTCTGTGTCGTCACTCGTCATCCATAAAGTATACTAGTATCCATCCATCTACATTGTATACCTGTGGTGCCTTTTTTTTAGACTAGTTTAGCAGTTTGCTGACAGTGTCCACCAGGTCCAGTATACTGTATATAGCAGTACGGTAGGCCACTGCGTGCTGTGTACCTACCTCTGTGTCGTCACTCGTCATCCATAAAGTATACTAGTATCCATCCATCTACATTGTATACCTGTGGTGCCTTTTTTTTAGACTAGTTTAGCAGTTTGCTGACAGTGTCCACCAGGTCCAGTATACTGTATATAGCAGTACGGTAGGCCACTGCTGTGTACCTACCTCTGTGTCGTCACTCGTCGTCCATAAAGTATACTAGTATCCATCCATCTACATTGTATACCTGTGGTGCCTTTTTTTTAGACTAGTTTAGCAGTTTGCTGACAGTGTCCACCAGGTCCAGTATACTGTATATAGCAGTACGTTAGGCCACTGCGTGCTGTGTACCTACCTCTGTGTCGTCACTCGTCATCCATAAAGTATACTAGTATCCATCCATCTACTTTGTATACCTGTGGTGCCTTTTTTTTAGACTAGTTTAGCAGTTTGCTGACAGTGTCCACCAGGTCCAGTATACTGTATATAGCAGTACGGTAGGCCACTGCGTGCTGTGTACCTACCTCTGTGTCGTCACTCGTCATCCATAAAGTATACTAGTATCCATCCATCTACATTGTATACCTGTGGTGCCTTTTTTTTAGACTAGTTTAGCAGTTTGCTGACAGTGTCCACCAGGTCCAGTATACTGTATATAGCAGTACGGTAGGCCACTGCTGTGTACCTACCTCTGTGTTGTCACTCGTCATCCATAAAGTATACTAGTATCCATCCATCTACATTGTATACCTGTGGTGCCTTTTTTTTAGACTAGTTTAGCAGTTTGCTGACAGTGTCCACCAGGTCCAGTATACTGTATATAGCAGTACGGTAGGCCACTGCGTGCTGTGTACCTACCTCTGTGTCGTCACTCGTCATCCATAAAGTATACTAGTATCCATCCATCTACATTGTATACCTGTGGTGCCTTTTTTTTAGACTAGTTTAGCAGTTTGCTGACAGTGTCCACCAGGTCCAGTATACTGTATATAGCAGTACGGTAGGACACTGCTGTGTACCTACCTCTGTGTTGTCACTCATCATCCATAAAGTATACTAGTATCCATCCATCTACATTGTATACCTGTGGTGCCTTTTTTTAGACTAGTTTAGCAGTTTGCTGACAGTGTCCACCAGGTCCAGTATACTGTATATAGCAGTACGGTAGGCCACTGCGTGCTGTGTACCTACCTCTGTGTCGTCACTCGTCATCCATAAAGTATACTAGTATCCATCCATCTACATTGTATACCTGTGGTGCCTTTTTTTTAGACTAGTTTAGCAGTTTGCTGACAGTGTCCACCAGGTCCAGTATACTGTATATAGCAGTACGGTAGGCCACTGCGTGCTGTGTACCTACCTCTGTGTCGTCACTCATCATCCATAAAGTATACTAGTATCCATCCATCTACATTGTATACCTGTGGTGCCTTTTTTTTAGACTAGTTTAGCAGTTTGCTGACAGTGTCCACCAGGTCCAGTATACTGTATATAGCAGTACGGTAGGACACTGCTGTGTACCTACCTCTGTGTTGTCACTCATCATCCATAAAGTATACTAGTATCCATCCATCTACATTGTATACCTGTGGTGCCTTTTTTTAGACTAGTTTAGCAGTTTGCTGACAGTGTCCACCAGGTCCAGTATACTGTATATAGCAGTACGGTAGGCAACTGCGTGCTGTGTACCTACCTCTGTGTCGTCACTCGTCATCCATAAAGTATACTAGTATCCATCCATCTACATTGTATACCTGTGGTGCCTTTTTTTTAGACTAGTTTAGCAGTTTGCTGACAGTGTCCACCAGGTCCAGTATACTGTATATAGCAGTACGGTAGGCCACTGCGTGCTGTGTACCTACCTCTGTGTCGTCACTCGTCATCCATAAAGTATACTAGTATCCATCCATCTACATTGTATACCTGTGGTGCCTTTTTTTAGACTAGTTTAGCAGTTTGCTGACAGTGTCCACCAGGTCCAGTATACTGTATATAGCAGTACGTTAGGCCACTGCGTGCTGTGTACCTACCTCTGTGTCGTCACTCGTCATCCATAAAGTATACTAGTATCCATCCATCTACATTGTATACCTGTGGTGCCTTTTTTTTAGACTAGTTTAGCAGTTTGCTGACAGTGTCCACCAGGTCCAGTATACTGTATATAGCAGTACGGTAGGCCACTGCGTGCTGTGTACCTACCTCTGTGTCGTCACTCGTCATCCATAAAGTATACTAGTATCCATCCATCTACATTGTATACCTGTGGTGCCTTTTTTTTAGACTAGTTTAGCAGTTTGCTGACAGTGTCCACCAGGTCCAGTATACTGTATATAGCAGTACGGTAGGCCACTGCTGTGTACCTACCTCTGTGTCGTCACTCGTCATCCATAAAGTATACTAGTATCCATCCATCTACATTGTATACCTGTGGTGCCTTTTTTTTAGACTAGTTTAGCAGTTTGCTGACAGTGTCCACCAGGTCCAGTATACTGTATATAGCAGTACGTTAGGCCACTGCGTGCTGTGTACCTACCTCTGTGTCGTCACTCGTCATCCATAAAGTATACTAGTATCCATCCATCTACTTTGTATACCTGTGGTGCCTTTTTTTTAGACTAGTTTAGCAGTTTGCTGACAGTGTCCACCAGGTCCAGTATACTGTATATAGCAGTACGGTAGGCCACTGCGTGCTGTGTACCTACCTCTGTGTCGTCACTCGTCATCCATAAAGTATACTAGTATCCATCCATCTACATTGTATACCTGTGGTGCCTTTTTTTTAGACTAGTTTAGCAGTTTGCTGACAGTGTCCACCAGGTCCAGTATACTGTATATAGCAGTACGGTAGGCCACTGCTGTGTACCTACCTCTGTGTTGTCACTCGTCATCCATAAAGTATACTAGTATCCATCCATCTACATTGTATACCCGTGGTGCCTTTTTTTTAGACTAGTTTAGCAGTTTGCTGACAGTGTCCACCAGGTCCAGTATACTGTATATAGCAGTACGGTAGGCCACTGCGTGCTGTGTACCTACCTCTGTGTCGTCACTCGTCATCCATAAAGTATACTAGTATCCATCCATCTACATTGTATACCTGTGGTGCCTTTTTTTTAGACTAGTTTAGCAGTTTGCTGACAGTGTCCACCAGGTCCAGTATACTGTATATAGCAGTACGGTAGGACACTGCTGTGTACCTACCTCTGTGTTGTCACTCATCATCCATAAAGTATACTAGTATCCATCCATCTACATTGTATACCTGTGGTGCCTTTTTTTAGACTAGTTTAGCAGTTTGCTGACAGTGTCCACCAGGTCCAGTATACTGTATATAGCAGTACGGTAGGCCACTGCGTGCTGTGTACCTACCTCTGTGTCGTCACTCGTCATCCATAAAGTATACTAGTATCCATCCATCTACATTGTATACCTGTGGTGCCTTTTTTTTAGACTAGTTTAGCAGTTTGCTGACAGTGTCCACCAGGTCCAGTATACTGTATATAGCAGTACGGTAGGCCACTGCGTGCTGTGTACCTACCTCTGTGTCGTCACTCGTCATCCATAAAGTATACTAGTATCCATCCATCTACATTGTATACCTGTGGTGCCTTTTTTTTAGACTAGTTTAGCAGTTTGCTGACAGTGTCCACCAGGTCCAGTATACTGTATATAGCAGTACGGTAGGCCACTGCGTGCTGTGTACCTACCTCTGTGTCGTCACTCGTCATCCATAAAGTATACTAGTATCCATCCATCTACATTGTATACCTGTGGTGCGTTTTTTTTAGACTAGTTTAGCAGTTTGCTGACAGTGTCCACCAGGTCCAGTATACTGTATATAGCAGTACGGTAGGACACTGCTGTGTACCTACCTCTGTGTTGTCACTCATCATCCATAAAGTATACTAGTATCCATCCATCTACATTGTATACCTGTGGTGCCTTTTTTTTAGACTAGTTTAGCAGTTTGCTGACAGTGTCCACCAGGTCCAGTATACTGTATATAGCAGTACGGTAGGCCACTGCGTGCTGTGTACCTACCTCTGTGTCATCACTCGTCATCCATAAAGTATACTAGTATCCATCCATCTACATTGTATACCAGTGGTGCCTTTTTTTTGACTAGTTTAGCAGTTTGCTGACAGTGTCCACCAGGTCCAGTATACTGTATATAGCAGTACGGTAGGCCACTGCGTGCTGTGTACCTACCTCTGTGTTGTCACTCGTCATCCATAAAGTATACTAGTATCCATCCATCTACATTGTATACCTGTGGTGCCTTTTTTTAGACTAGTTTAGCAGTTTGCTGACAGTGTCCACCAGGTCCAGTATACTGTATATAGCAGTACGTTAGGCCACTGCGTGCTGTGTACCTACCTCTGTGTCGTCACTCGTCATCCATAAAGTATACTAGTATCCATCCATCTACATTGTATACCTGTGGTGCCTTTTTTTAGACTAGTTTAGCAGTTTGCTGACAGTGTCCACCAGGTCCAGTATACTGTATATAGCAGTACGGTAGGCCACTGCGTGCTGTGTACCTACCTCTGTGTCGTCACTCGTCATCCATAAAGTATACTAGTATCCATCCATCTACATTGTATACCTGTGGTGCCGTTTAGTTGTGCACAGTAAATATAGTAGTAGGCCATTGCTATTGATACTGGCATATAATTCCACACATTAAAAAATGGAGAACAAAAATGTGGAGGTTAAAGGGAAAGATCAAGATCCACTTCCACCTCGTGCTGAAGCTGCTGCCACTAGTCATGGCCGAGACAATGAAATGCCATCAACGTCGTCTGCCAAGGCCGATGCCCAATGTCATAGTAGAGAGCATGTAAAATCCAAAACACAAAAGTTCAGTAAAATGACCCAAAAATCAAAATTAAAAGCGTCTGAGGAGAAGCGTAAACTTGCCAATATGCCATTTACGACACGGAGTGGCAAGGAACGGCTGAGGCCCTGGCCTATGTTCATGGCTAGTGGTTCAGCTTCAAATGAGGATGGAAGCACTTATCCTCTCGCTAGAAAAAAGAAAAGACTTAAGCTGGCAAAAGCACAGCAAAGAACTGTGCGTTCTTCAAAATCACAAATCCCCAAGGAGAGTCCAATTGTGTCGGTTGCGATGCCTGACCTTCCCAACACTGGACGGGAAGAGCTTGCGCCTTCCACCATTTGCACGCCCCCTGCAAGTGCTGGAAGGATCACCCGCACTCCAGTTCCTGATAGTCAAATTGAAGATGTCACTGTTGAAGTATACCAGGATGAGGATATGGGTGTTGCTGGCGCTGGGGAGGAAATTGACAAGGAGGATTCTGATGGTGAGGTGGTTTGTTTAAGTCAGGCACCCGGGGAGACACCTGTTGTCCGTGGGAGGAATATGGCCCTTGACATGCCTGGTCAAAATACAAAAAAAATCAGCTCTTCGGTGTGGAATTATTTAAACACAAATGCGGACAACAGGTGTCAAGCCGTGTGTTGCCTTTGTCAAGCTGTAATAAGTAGGGGTAAGGACGTTAACCACCTCGGAACATCCTCCCTTATACGTCACCTGCAGCGCATTCATCATAAGTCAGTGACAAGTTCAAAAACTTTGGGTGACAGCGGAAGCAGTCCACTGACCACTAAATCCCTTCCTCTTGTAACCAAGCTCCTGCAAACCACACCACCAACTCCCTCAGTGTCAATTTCCTCCTTACCCAGGAAAGCCAATAGTCCTGCAGGCAAGTCTGACGAGTCCTCTCCTGCCTGGGATTCCTCCGATGCATCCTTGAGTGTAACGCCTACTGCTGCTGGCGCTGCTGTTGTTGCTGCTGGGAGTCGATCGTCATCCCAGTGGGGAAGTCGGAAGTCCACTTGTACTACTTCCAGTAAGCAATTGACTGTCCAACAGTCCTTTGCGAGGAAGATGAAATATCACAGCAGTCATCCTGCTGCAAAGCGGATAACTGAGGCCTTGGCAGCCTGGGCGGTGAGAAACGTGGTTCCGGTATCCATCGTTAATTCAGAGCCAACTAGAGACTTGATTGAGGTACTGTGTCCCCGATACCAAATACCATCTAGGTTCCATTTCACTAGGCAGGCGATACCGAAAATGTACACAGACCTCAGAAAAAGACTCACCAGTGTCCTAAAAAATGCAGTTGTACCCAATGTCCACTTAACGACGGACATGTGGACAAGTGGAGCAGGGCAGACTCAGGACTATATGACTGTGACAGCCCACTGGGTAGATGTATTGCCTCCCACAGCAAGAACAGCAGCGGCGGCACCAGTATCAGCATCTCACAAACGCCAACTCGTTCCTAGGCAGGCTACGCTTTGTATCACCACTTTCCAGAATAGCCACACAGCTGAAAACCTCTTACGGCAACTGAGGAAGATCATCACAGAATGGCTTACCCCAATTGGACTCTCCTGGGGATTTGTGACATCGGACAACGCCAGCAATATTGTGCGTGCATTACATCTGGGCAAATTCCATCACGTCCCATGTTTTGCACATACCTTGAATTTGGTGGTGCAGAATTATTTAAAAAACGACAGGGGCGTGCAAGAGATGCTGTCGGTGGCCCGAAGAATTGTGGGCCACCTTCGGCGTTTAGGCACCGCGTACCGAAGACTGGAGCACCACCAAACATTCCTGAACCTGCCCTGCCATCATCTGAAGCAAGAGGTGGTAACGAGGTGGAATTCAACCCTCTATATGATTCAGAGGATGGAGGAGCAGCAAAAGGCCATTCAAGCCTATACATCTGGCCACGATATAGGCAAAGGAGGTGGAATGCACCTGACTCAAGCGCAGTGGAGAATGATTTTAACGTTGTGCAAGGTTCTGCAACCCTTTGAACTTGCCACACGTGAAGTCAGTTCAGACACTGCCAGCCTGAGTCAGGTCATTCCCCTCATCAGGTTTTTGATGAAGAAGCTGGAGACATTGAAGGAGGAGCTAAAACAGAGCGATTCCGCTAGGCATGTGGGACTTGTGGATGGAGCCCTTAATTCGCTTAACTAGGATTCACGGGTGGTCAATCTGTTGAAATCAGAGCACTACATTTTGGCCACCGTGCTCGATCCTAGATTTAAAACCTACGTTGTATCTCTCTTTCCGGCAGACACAAGTCTGCAGAGGTTCAAAGACCTGCTGGTGAGAAAATTGTCAAGTCAAGCGGAACGTGACCCGTCACCATCTCCTCCTTCACATTCTCCCGCAACTGGGGGTGCGAGGAAAAGGCTAAGAATTACGAGCCCACCCGCTGGCGGTGATGCAGGGCAGTCTGGAGCGAGTGCTGACATCTGGTCCGGACTGAAGGACCTGCCAACGATTACTGACATGTCGTCTACTGTCACTGCATATGATTCTCTCACCATTGAAAGAATGGTGGAGGATTATATGAGTGACCACATCCAAGTAGGCACGTCAGACAGTCCGTGGCAGGAAAAAGAGGCAATTTGGAGGCCCTTGCACAAACTGGCTTTATTCTACCTAAGTTGCCCTCCCTCCAGTGTGTACTCCGAAAGAGTGTTTAGTGCAGCCGCTCACCTTGTCAGCAATCGGCGTACGAGGTTACTTCCAGAAAATGTGGAGAAGATGATGTTCATCGAAATGAATTATAATCAATTCCTCCGTGGAGACATTCACCAGCAGCAATTGCCTCCAGAAAGTACACGGGGACCTGAGATGGTGGATTCCAGTGGGGACGAATTAATAATCTGTGAGGAGGGGGATGTACACAGTGAAAGGGGTGAGGAATCGGAGGATGATGATGAGGTGGACATCTTGCCTCTGTAGAGCCAGTTTGTGCAAGGAGAGATTGATTGCTTCTTTTTTGGTGGGGGCCCAAACCAACCAGTCATTTCAGTCACAGTCGTGTGGCAGACCCTGTCGCTGAAATGATGGGTTCGTTAAAGTGTGCATGTCCTGTTTATACAACATAAGGGTGGGTGGTAGGGCCCAAGGACAATTCCATCTTGCACCTCTTTTTTCTTTCATTTTTCTTGGCATCATGTGCTGTTTGGGGACAATTTTTTGGAAGGGCCATCCTGTCTTGATTGACACTGCAGTGCCACTCCTAGATGGGCCAGGTGTTTGTGTCGGCCACTTGGGTCGCTTAGCTTAGTCACACAGCCACCTTGGTGTGCCTCTTTTTTTCTTTGCATCATGTGCTGTTTGGGGAGTATTTTTTGGAAGGGCCATCCTGTCTTGATTGACACTGCAGTGCCACTCCTAGATGGGCCAGGTGTTTGTGTCGGCCACTTGGGTCGCTTAGCTTAGTCACACAGCGACCTTGGTGCGCCTCTTTTTTTCTTTGCATCATGTGCTGTTTGGGGAGTATTTTTTGGAAGGGCCATCCTGTCTTGATTGACACTGCAGTGCCACTCCTAGATGGGCCAGGTGTTTGTGTCGGCCACTTGGGTCGCTTAGCTTAGTCACACAGCCACCTTGGTGCGCCTCTTTTTTTCTTTGCATCATGTGCTGTTTGGGGAGTATTTTTTGGAAGGGCCATCCTGTCTTGATTGACACTGCAGTGCCACTCCTAGATGGGCCAGGTGTTTGTGTCGGCCACTTGGGTCGCTTAGCTTAGTCACACAGCAACCTTGGTGCGCCTCTTTTTTTCTTTGCATCATGTGCTATTTGGGGAGTATTTTTTGGAAGGGCCATCCTGTCTTGATTGACACTGCAGTGCCACTCCTAGATGGGCCAGGTGTTTGTGTCGGCCACTTGGGTCGCTTAGCTTAGTCACACAGCCACCTTGGTGCGCCTCTTTTTTTCTTTGCATCATGTGCTGTTTGGGGAGTATTTTTTGGAAGGGCCATCCTGTCTTGATTGACACTGCAGTGCCACTCCTAGATGGGCCAGGTGTTTGTGTCGGCCACTTGGGTCGCTTAGCTTAGTCACACAGCGACCTTGGTGCGCCTCTTTTTTTCTTTGCATCATGTGCTGTTTGGGGAGTATTTTTTGGAAGGGCCATCCTGTCTTGATTGACACTGCAGTGCCACTCCTAGATGGGCCAGGTGTTTGTGTCGGCCACTTGGATCGCTTAGCTTAGTCACACAGCCACCTTGGTGCGCCTCTTTTTTTCTTTGCATCATGTGCTGTTTGGGGAGTATTTTTTGGAAGGGCCATCCTGTCTTGATTGACACTGCAGTGCCACTCCTAGATGGGCCCGGTGTTTGTGTCGGCCACTTGTGTCGCTTAGCTTAGTCACACAGCCACCTTGGTGTGCCTCTTTTTTTCTTTGCATCATGTGCTGTTTGGGGAGTATTTTTTGGAAGGGCCATCCTGTCTTGATTGACACTGCAGTGCCACTCCTAGATGGGCCAGGTGTTTGTGTTGGCCACTTGTGTCGCTTAGCTTAGTCACACAGCCACCTTGGTGCGCCTCTTTTTTTCTTTGCATCATGTGCTGTTTGCGGAGTATTTTTTGGAAGGGCCATCCTGTCTTGATTGACACTGCAGTGCCACTCCTAGATGGGCCAGGTGTTTGTGTCGGCCACTTGTGTCGCTTAGCTTAGTCACAATGCCACCTTGGTGCGCCTCTTTTTTTCTTTGCATCATGTGCTGTTTGCGGAGTATTTTTTAGAAGGGCCATCCTGTCTTGATTGACACTGCAGTGCCACTCCTAGATGGGCCAGGTGTTTGTGTCGGCCACTTGGGTCGCTTAGCTTAGTCATACAGCCACCTTGGTGCGCCTCTTTTTTTCTTTGCATCATGTGCTGATTGGGGAGTATTTTTTGGAAGGGCCATCCTGCTTGACACTGCAGTGCCACTCCTAGATGGGCCAGGTGTTTGTGTCGGCCACTTGGGTCGCTTAGCTTAGCCATCCAGCGACCTCGGGGCAAATTTTAGGACTACAAATAATATTGTGAGGTGTAAGGTGTTCAGAATAGACTGAAAATTAGTGGAAATTATGGTTATTGAGGTTAATAATACTATGGGATCAAAATGACCCCCAAATTCTATGATTTAAGCTGTTTTTGAGGTTTTTTTGAAAAAAACACCCGAATCCAAAACACACCCGAATCCGACAAAAAATTTTCGGTAAGGTTTTGCCAAAATACGTCCGAACCCAAAACCAAATCACAAAACCCGAAAAATTTCCGGTGCACATCACTAATTTTTTTCAGGAGTAATTTTATCAGTTGATGAAGCCGGCCATTGTGTGGTATTCCTCATTTTATTATAATTATGGTACATGATCTATCCTCTATAACCCTGTATTTCCTTATCCGTCAGGAATTTATCTAGGCCATTCTTAAAAGTATTGATCGAGTCTGTCATTACTTATCTCTCTGGCAGGGAATTCCAAACTCGTATTGTCCTTACTGTGAAAAAACCTTTCTGCCTCTGTGTGCGGAATCTCTCCTCTAACCTAAGTGAGTGTCCACGTGTTTTCTGTGCTGGTCTTAACAAAAACAGATCCCCGAAAGCTCTGTGTATTGTCCCCTTAAATATTTATAAATGTTGATCATATCTCCTCTTAATCTCCTCTTTTCTAGTGTGAACATGTCAAGCCTTGCAAGTCTTTCCTGGTATTCCAACATCTCCATCCCCTTAATTAGTTTGGTCGCCCGTCTCTGAACCTTTTCTAGTTCCAGGATATCCTTTTTGTAGTAGGGTGCCCAAAATTGTGTGCAGTATTCCTGATGGGGCCTCACTAGGGCTTTATATAATGGGAGTATAACACTCTCATCCCTTGCATCAATACTTCTCTTTATGCATGCTAGTACCTTGTTTGCCTTTTTGCTGCTATCCTACATTGGGTGCTGCTGCTAAGTTTGTTATCTATATGAACACCTAAATCTTTTTCCAGTACGGAGTCCCCTAAAATCACCCCATTAAGTATGTAGGTGTTATTTTTGTTCTTGCTACCAAGGTGCATTACCTTACACTTGTCTGTATTTAACCTCATTCTCCATTTTGCTGCCCATGATTCTAGTTTAAATAAATCATTCTGGAGAGACTCAGCATCTCCCTCCGAATTGATAACCTTACATAGTTTGGTATCGTCTGCAAAAATTGACACCATGCTCTCTAGAACTTCTGCTAGATCGTTAATGAAAATGTTTAACAATAGCGGTCCGAGAACAGACCCTTGTGGCACACCACTTAGAACTTCAGTCCAATTTGAAAAAGTTCCATTTACCACAACGCACTGCTCCCTATTATCTAACCAGTTACTAACCCAAGTGCATATTGTGCTCCCTAGCCCTAGTTCATGTAACTTATAGATAAGTCTCATGTGTGGGGGGTTTGGTTCCCTGAGAACCGACTCCCCCGAACTATACACTCCGAGATGGTATCCGAGCATGGCTCGGGACTTCCTGCCAGACTCGGAAACCAGAATGAGGCAAAATGTCATCATCCTGCTTTCGGATTCTCGTGGATTTTGGATTCCATATAAACAGGTGCGCATTGCCACCATTTTCACTACGGACTTGGAGAGTGAGGGAGACAGACCTCTGTCTCTCTGTGGGCGGTGGCGTCTGGTAGGGTTAGTGTGTGTTCTGTAGGGGTGCTGCTGCTGTCACTGTGGTGCACCTGTGCAGTGTTAGGGGTGCTGTCCTGGCTATCACTGGTGTTTCATGTGCTGTTACATGTGCTGCAGCTGTACATGGGTGTTGCTGTCCTGGCTGTCACTGTGTTGTACAGTGGGCAGGGGCACTGTCCTCCTGTATGCTGTAAAATATACGAGTGCTGCTATTAAAATAACATTACACTGGCCCTGTATGCTGTAAAAATTCAGGGGTGCAGTTGTTAAAAAATAAAAGCACACTGCTCCTGTATGCTGTAAAATATAGGGTGCAGCTGTTAAAATAATATTACACTGGCCCCGTATGCTGTAAAACTTCAGGGGTGCAGTTGTTAAAAAATAAAAGCATACTGCTCCTGTATGCTGTAACAATGTAAAAGTACTGCTGTTATAATAACATTACACTGGCCCTGTATGCTGTAAAAATTCAGGGGTGAAGTTGTTAAATATCAAAAGCACACTGCTCATGTCTGCTGTAAAAATGTAGGAGTACTGCTGTTAAAATATCACTACACTGGTCCTGTATGCTGTAAAAATTCAGGGATGCAGTTATTAAAAATTAAAAGCACACTGCTCCTGTATGCTGTAAAAATTCAGTGGTGCAGTAAAATCAATGTACACTGGCCCTGTCTTGTGTGCTGTAAAAATTCAGGGGTGCAGTGAAAATACATGTACACTGGCCTTGTATGCTGTAAAAATTCAGGGGTGCAGTGAAAATAAATGTACACTGGCCCTGTCTTGTATTCTGTAATAATTCTAGGGTGCAGTGAAAATCAATGTACACTGGCCCTGTCTTCTGTGCTGTAAAAATTCAGGGGTGCAGTGAAAATAAATGTACACTGGCCCTGTCTTGTATTCTGTAATAATTCTAGGGTGCAGTGAAAATCAACTGGCCCTGTCTTGTGTGCTGTAAAAATTCTGGGGTGCAGTGAATTTACCCTGGCCCTGTATAAATATCAAAAGCACACTGCTCATGTCTGCTGTAAAAATGTAGGAGTACTGCTGTTAAAATAACACTACACTGGTCCTGTATGCTGTAAAAATTCAGGGGTGCAGTTGTTACAAATTAAAAGCACACTGCTCCTGTATGCTGTAAAAATTCATTGGTGCAGTATAATCAATGTACAATGGCCCTGTCTTGTGTGCTGTAAAAATTCAGGGGTGCAGTGAAAATAAATGTACACTGGCCCTGTATGCTGTAAATATTCAGGGGTACAGTGAAAATAAATGTACACTGGCCCTGTCTTGTATGCTGTAATAATTCTAGGGTGCAGTGAAATTCAATGTACACTGGCCCCGTCTTGTATGCTGTAATAATTTTATGGTGCACTGAAAATCAATGTACACTGCCCTGCCTTGTATGCTGTAAAAATTCAGGGGTGCAGTGAAAATAAATGTACACTGGCCCTGTATAATGTAAAAATTCAGGGGTGCTGTTGGTAAATAAAAGTACACTGGTCCTGTGTGCTGTAAAAACAGAGAGGCAGTGAAAATAAATGTACATTGGCCTTGTCTTGTATGCTGTAAAATTACAGGGGTGTTGTGAAAATACAGGGGTGCTGGCACTGTCCACAGTTGCGATGTCTAGGCCTAACCTTCACAACACTGTATGGGAAGAGGAGGCTCTTACCACCATTTGCACACACCCTGCAAGTGCTGGGAGGAGCACCGCCGTCCAGTTGCTGATATTGAGATTGAGGATGGGTGTAGCTGGCACTGCGGAGGAAATTGACGGTGAGGAATCTGATGGTGATGTGGTTTCTTTGAATAATGTTCCAGTGGAGACAGTTGTTGCCCATGGGATGAAAAAGCCCATAGTCATGCCTGGGCAAAATACCAAAAGAGCCACCTCTTGCCTTTGTCAATCCATAATAAGTAGGGGTAAGGACATTAACTACCTAGAAACATCCACCCTTATACATCACCTGCAGCGTATTCATCATAAATCATTGTCAAGTTCAGAAACTTTGGGTAATAGTGTAAGCAGTCCACTGACACCTAAATGATGTGGTTTGTTTGTTTGAATAGTATTTCTCTGTGAGAATGAGGATGTAAACACTGAAGGGGTGGGGGAATCTAAGGATGAGGACAACATCTTGCCACTGTAGAGCTGGTTTGTGCAAGGAGAGATTAATTGCATCTTCTTTGGTGGGGGCCCAAACAAACCGATTATTTCAGACACAGTCATGCGGCAGACCCTGTTGCTGAAATGATTGGTTTGTTAAAGTGTTCATGTCCTGTTTATACAACATAAGGGTGGGTGGGAGGCCCCAAGGACAATTCCATCTTGCACATATTTTCTTTTCCACATCATTTCAGGGGTGCTGGCCTATATGCGGTGCTGCCCCTCTGCCCTATCGGTCCAGGGGTGCTGTTGCCTGTCTGCTGTGCTAGGTAATTCTCATGGGGTGCTGCCTATGCTGTATAAGTCCAGGAGTGCTGCAGTATAATGCCAGGGGT